>NC_090267.1:483913682-484220557 GCF_040414725.1 Anabrus simplex
CTGCAACTCTGATGGCGTTGCACAAAGAGGTGAATAGTTTTGTGTCCGACCCGCACATTGCAAGCACACAGCAGTCATGTATATTGTGCCCGTGCAGGGAGAGAGCAAGAGACACCCCAGGGGTGCTCAGTAAGGATTGGCATGAATGGCTATAGTATACACAAGTGACAGGAAAATAACGATAGGTTCGGCAATGAAAACATCGATATCAATGGAAATTTAACATATAATTTATTCAACATAAAAGGAAAAATTCTGCCATCCTGGCTAACTACGATGATGAATATGATCACTAAGTTAATTTAAATTTACTAAGGCTCCTGAGGTAACATAAAACTATTCCAAACAAATGGGACGGTAGAGGCAAATTATTTTATCCTAATCATTCTAACTGAATTGATATATAATAACAATTTCGTTTTTAGTAGATTTTAAGCAATTCAATTAAGTCTTGAGAAATGAGGCTGTCGAGGTAAAATTCTCGAACAAATCTGAAAAATACGTTGAATAGTCATAAGAAAATTGAAATATAAAATATTTAAATATTCAGAGAACAGTTTACATATCTGGGTAGCATTATTAATGGAAGTAATGAGATCAACCCTGAAATTAATAACAGACTAAGTAAAGGTACAGCATTTTATCAAGTGAGAGAGCTTTTTTGATATGGCAAGGTACCCAAGAGAACAAAATTAACATTATATAAACAATATTTCATACCAATTGTAACATACGGACTAGAAACGCTGGTAACTAATAAGAGACAAGATAGTAAGATCCAAGCAGTAGAAATGAAATTTTTAAGAACATAGGTTAAAAAGGCAAGAAGAGATAGAATTCAAAATATGAAAATCAAAGAAGAGCTAAATATAGAACTGTTAGTACAGAAGATACAGAAAAACAAGACACAGATGGTTCGGACATGTTAAAAGAATGGGAAAGGAACAGGTAGCAAAAAGGGAATTGGAAAAAGAGGTTAAGGGATAGAGACCAGTTGGAAGACCAAGAAGAAGGTGAATGGATCAGTTTTGGAAGGATAGTAGGGAAGCTGGATTGGATGTGGCGGAAGTAATGGAGCAGGAAAAGTGGAAGGACAAAGGAGTGGAAGAGGCTTGTTAACCACACCCGGGCAACTGGAGTGGGACATTGATGATGATGATGATGATTCAAAAAACTGAATTTGCTTGTAATGAAATTTTGAATTGAAATTAGATCGTGGGAATTTACAGATTAATTTTTATTACAATTTAATTTTATTTGAATATGCTTTCAAAGTAGTCAAAATTAAATCAAGACGTTAACTATATATCTGTTCCGAATGATTGTTAACTATTTAATTAAGTAATTAATTATTTAACTTTAAGTGGTTACTTCAAGTAAACTGAAATAAATGACACTTCTTCCAACAACCAAAATTAGTCATCAACGCTGGAATATGGACAGCAACGTAGATCATAATCCTACACGTGAGAACCTGCCACATGGCATAACACACATGGCTGAAATACGTCACATTTCCAAATATCTCTAACAATTACAAACATACGACAGTTCTACTCTAACTACTAAGAATACTGTACAGAAGAACTATCTACAAGTCATAAATCAGTACTCACACTCTCCAATCAACTTTTCTTCGAAGTGGCAATGCAAATGATGAATACAATATTTACGCGTGGTCCTGGGTTCGAGCGATTATGAGTTGAGTTCACTTTAAAGTGAACTAGTCACATTTAAGATTCTGCTAATGTGACCACGATCACATAGACACAAAGACACTACTGTTTATCATCTCTGACCTTCAAATGTCTAATAATCATCTAATATCACAACGTCACTAAATACACGTCAGAATTCAATTACTGTATCTGAAAACTATTATCACATCTATTATTAATTAATTCAATAAGTCCACTCAAAAGACTCACAATATCGGTCACTGTAATCCATTACATTATCTCACGTAAACACGTGGTCAGAAATAACGCGAAGTATCACACATGAAATAAGCCTTAATTTGTTTAAATCAATATCAAAGATCCAATCTAACCTTGTCATCATATACTTTTACTCAAGTACTCCAAAATGAAATGATTACCTGATCCGTGAATTAACATCCCAATGACACTAAGTTCAATCACTGCGAGGCATGAATGTAAGCTCCAAATATTACCGAAATATTGCTCGAAAATGGAAAATGTTACCAGATGTGATTCAGATTACAAATGTCAGTTCACAAATATAATATTGTTTAAATGTTTAATGATGACTAAGATGATACACAGATAAACTGTCAATGATTCACCACTGTCATGAGTACGTAACACGTGGTTAAGAAAACCTGCAATTCCATATGACTAAATATCCAAACAAAAATCCACATTTCAACATATTTCATCTGGAGAGTACTTAATAAAAGAAATATAGGAAATAGAGCAAATGATTAGCTACAAGACCACGCCACAAGAGTAAAGAAAAGATATACAACTATATAGAACAGATCTAGTATAAGATGTAGTCGACTTAAACTGCAGGCCTCATGTTGAGTGATGAGAAGTCGTCCTTAATTGACAGGTTTAAGGTGGATGCCCCTGCATTTCTTCTCGATTGGCGACGGTCTGATGATTTAGCAGCTCATAGTGGAATACATGTTGAACACGGCGGTGAAATCCATCCTTGTATTCCGCTGATTGTAAGAGGTCCTGTTCACTGCCGCAGTTCCGTAGTAATTCACTGAAACTTGTACAAGACAATTAGAAATAATCCTAGGCGCAGTTTCTTTCAATATTATGAAATGATACATACCTTTTCACTAGTGATTATTTACATTCAACATCTATTGGTTAAGTGGCTTTATGTTTGTCATGGGAACAAGCACACTTCCACAAGCTCCCATCTGGCATCGAACAGTTCACTGTCCACTACGATGGTCTGAGTCGGAATAAGAGTTCGTAACGACGTTCAGAATCGAAGTAAGAGTTCATAGTGACGTTCTAGATCAGAATGAGATGAGCGCATGTACTGCTCCGTTTAAGTAGAGCACCTTCCACCACTGGTGGCTGGAAATACAGGTTCAATTCAGATACTAAATTCTTGTATTGCCATCTGATTTAATTTGCACTAAATTCACTTGTAAGTTGTCATAAAATTAGGTATAAATTATATTCTTAATGTTGTAATTTAGATATGACTTCATTACCACTATGTGACCTAATTTCATATTGACACATGCATTTGTAATTACAATATATCGCGCGGTTAAATCTTCTCAGGGATATGTTTCACTACTCTTTCATTTATCAGGTGAGAGTCAGCTGTTAGGGTGTATGGTTTTATTTATTTCCCTTTGTGCTGGGCTGGTCTGTCTCCTCTCAAGCGATAACATTTCGCCGCACCAATAAAACAAATAAGTCCTCGCTTGTCTTGGTCACTGCACACATGTCACACTGACAAAGGTATGCCAGGTGTTGTACACTCAAATAAATCAATACTTTGTCACCTAGTAAGTAGCATACTGTCACATTATATGTCTGTGTTTTGTAGTTAAGAATGTCCGCCAGCGTAATGGTTAGCACAATTAGCTGCCATTCTCAGGAGCCCGAGTTTGATTCCTGGTACCGTATTGCCAGAGACCTACGAATGGCAGGAAGGTTGATATGCGGTAAAAATGGTACATGCAACTTCCTTCCACTGGGGGCCTGTCTAAAAAGAGCTGCACCACCTCAAGATGAGGAAACAAGTTTACTTTAGTTAAGGAATATTCACGGCTTTTGCTATTAATATAGCAGGCGAGATCATTAACAAAGTGATTGTTTAATATCTCGTAACTCGACCCAATGTAGTTTTTTTTTTAGACAGAGAGAGAGAGAGAAGTAGGTTACAAACATGATAAAAACAATCCAATCATAACTGTTGTTTTACTCGCCAACGTACCTCACAAATAATAATAATAATAATAATAATAATAATAATAATAATAATAATTTTACATCCCCACTTAACGATTTTCGGAGATGCCAAACAAAGCATACTATGCGTTAATTAAGAAATGGAGACATTGATTGTACCAAATTAACCATTATGATAATAAAATGCATGATATATCCATAAATGCAGCAAACTGTCTTGTTGTTTATTTTTAATCTTCCCCTCGTGGAACTTCTGGCACTATGCGGGCACTTGATAGCATACCTAACCCAAGCAATGCGATCTCTCTTATCTCACTTATAGCTGTTTAGGTAAATCCTGATGTGATAAATGTGGAGAACAAACATGAAATAAACTTAAAACTAAGGGTTTGGCTTTCAATAGCCGCAGTTATCCAAAGAATGCCTCCGGTCACTATATATTACATTTGGAAGTACAACTCGTAACATATGTTAGTCATCAGCTGGTCGTTTGGTGCACTTTCTACAGCATGTCTTTATTAGGAAGGAGTGACTTCTGCTACATAAACACAAACTGGGAATGTCAGAGACCATCTCCAGAAACAATTTGGGAAGATTCACACTGTTTGGACTCTATAGTCGGGAACAAAACTATTTTTAATAGTTTCAAAAAGACCGGACCTCGAATGCTCTCCATGCATGGCTGACGAGATGACAATGAAGGTGACATCATTTGGAATGATGACATACCGGTATCAGGGAAGTTGGCGACACAAGACGATAATTCAAATGAAAGCAGTGGTAAGATTTCCTCAGGTTTACTGTGTGGTAGGCCTACTGCTCAACTGACAGAGACAAATGACTGGCCATTAAGTTATTTTGTATCAACATTGCATAATACGATATGCGTATCCCTTTATCCTACGGGGTCGAGTATGAAGTGAGATGAATTATCATAGCGAGTTTTTACGACTGTATGCCCTTCCTGATGTCAATCTAATAGGAGAAATTAATGAGATGAAATGAATGACGTGATATTGAGAAACTAAAAGCGACTATATTTACTTTATATGTAGGCCTAA
The DNA here is from genome assembly GCF_040414725.1 of Anabrus simplex. Lineage (NCBI taxonomy): Eukaryota > Metazoa > Arthropoda > Insecta > Orthoptera > Tettigoniidae > Anabrus > Anabrus simplex. The sequence continues at coordinate 483,918,652 of NC_090267.1, forward strand.
AAGTTGTGTTCACCATTTATTGTCTTTTTACATTTAGATATACTGCCATTCAATGAAAATAGCCATTATGACTCAAATACATTCATAAGTTTGTTAAAGAATAGTGTAGAATGCTTGCATGTATAATTTATAGCTCATTATGGCCTAGAAGCCATGTGTTCACTGCACAAAATTTGAGGTGATCACATATTGGACTCCCCCCACCCTTTTTTTTTTTCCTTCTGTAAAAGTGGAAGAAAAAGGAATTGTCAAGTAAATACGGTAACTTTATTCATGCTGGTAATGAGGGTCAGATTAAACTCTCTCCGTAACTACACTTGGAATTTTTTGATAACATATGGGGCGGGGAGTTCAGGTCGAATGTTTGGTTATTGATTTGTTAGAAGTACAAAACTTATATAATACACAATAGGTACATTTTTGACACACCAGGTGAGTTGGCCGTGCGGTTAGAGGCGCACGGCTGTGAGCTTGCAACCGGGAGATAGTGGGTTCGAATCCCACCGTCGGCAGACCTGAAGATGGTTTTCCGTGGTTTCCCATTTTCACACCAGGTAAATACTGGGGCTGTACCTTAATTAAGGCCGTGGCCGCTTCCTTCCAACTCCTAGGCCTTTCCTATCCCATCATCACCATAAGACCTATCTGTGTCGGTGTGACGTAAAACCACTAGCAAAAAAAAAATTGACAATCCTGTCCTTTATACTCAAGTAATTTTATGCCTTATCTCCTTGTGATATTTTAACTTCCTCTATTAGAGACCTGTCCCTTGTTTGTTTCATAATTCGTAAATATTATTATCGCTTAGTCCGGTGGTATTTGAAGGTGCTTAAATGCGTCATCCTCCTGTTGGTAGATTTACTGGCATGTAAAAGAACTCCTGTGGTACAAAATTTCGGCACCTTTGCATCTGCGAAAACTGTAAAAGTAGTTAGTGGAACGTAAAATAAATAACATTGTTATAAAATATCGTTAAATTGTAACAATGGCGACAGACTTTCATGTGATTAATAGTATTTATTGCACACTAGCTGATCCGACAGACGTCGTTCTTTCAAAAAATAAATGACAATGGAACGAACTGAAATTGAGTCTGTACTGCACGCAAAAATCAGAATAATGCAAATGACTACATTATCAACATCAAATGAGTTAATTTTCTACTGCTACCAAAAGTTAGTGACAAACTACTGGAAAAACCTGTTTTCATTACCTGCAATATTAATATCTTGATTGTGAATAAGGTAATGCTCACAGCATATCACTACCCAGAAGTAACCCTGATTGACTGTAACGTAGATGGGAACTGTTCAGCAAATCTTCAAATCCCTCACAGAGCCATAATTATCCCCCGTTGCAAATCAAGTAATTTGATAAGTTGATGGCGTGACGATAATGTGGCAAAACTTACTCCTCGTTCTTCGTAGGAAATAACTGTCATAGAAAACAATGATGTCCGCCTCTGTGGTGTAGTGGTTAGTGTGATTAGCTGGCACCCCCGGCAATGCCACGAAATTTGAAAAGTGGTACAAGGGCTGGAATGGGGTCCACTCACCCTCGGGAGGTCAACTGAGTAGAGGTGGGTTCGATTCCCACCTCAGCCATCCTGGAAGTGGTTTTCCGTGATTTCCCACTTCTCCTCCAGGCAGATGCCGGGATGGTACCTAACTTAAGGCCACGGCCGCTTCCTTCCCTCTTCCTTGTCTGTCCTTTCCAATCTTCCCATACCCCACCAAGGCCCCTGTTCAGCATAGCAGGTGATGCCGCCTGGGCGAGGTACTGGTGATCCTCCCTAGTTGTTTACCCCAACCCAATGTCTCACGCTCCAGGACACTGCCCTCGAGACGGTAGAGGTGGGATCCCTCGCTGAGTGCGAGAAAAAACCAACCCTGGAGGGTAAGCAGATTAAGAAAGAAAGAAAATTTCCTTGTGAAGCTTTAAGGTACACGATATTTTTTGTTTGATTACCTGGCGCGTAAACAAACACTGTTTATAGTTTTCCAACACGGGAACAGGCAACATACAATTGGCCATGCGAGAAAAATGGGTTTTCAAGATTAATTCCGCAAAGCCGCAATGTCTGCCCCTGGGATTTATTTATGGTCATAGCAAAAGCGAGCCGCACTGGAAACTGCAGTCGTTTAAATTCAAATGGTATGTCAGTCGGAATCATAGGGATGCGTGGTATCAAAACGTCTTCCCCTTTAAACTTCCCCGTTAGAATGGTTGCTTCGATCACGTTGTTCAATAATGTTTTCACCGCTAGCCGCGTGCCATTGCAAAGATGCGGTTGATTGATATTTCGCAACGTTATGGCCACTGATCCGACCTTTAATTAAAGAAAGTGAGGCGGCAATCCTGGCAAATCCAGCGAGTTCAGAAATTCGGGTGGATAGTTGACGACATCATCTTGGAACCATCTTCACCTTGCCAAAATATGATGGGATTATTGTAGCGCATCGCATGAGCGGTGTGTTTCATACACACGCTGTAACTGACATTCCGGCGATGTAAAACAATATCACGAGCTTCCGAATTTTCTCCAACTATAACAATGGCTACTTCATAAATTATTGGCGCATCGAAACGTCTTGCATGCTGCCCCACAGGAGTTTTATCAGCTCTGATTATAATTTTGTGATTATCAGATGGCATGAGATCCAGTGCAGTTTTGAACAATGTAATCAACTGATTGTGTTGATGAAAGAAATTTTGTAATTGTTCTTCAATAGACCTCTTCACTGAACTGTCACGTGCACAATGCAGATCAATTTCTTGTATTGAACTGCCCATGAAATAAATTTGCAGGAATTTGTAGTCGCCATCTACTGTAACACTGGCAACAGTGAACCTGCTCTGTGATATATTTGGACTTTTGTGTGCAAATTAAGTAGGACAGGTTTATTATTTTTGTCAAAAAAACAATAAAATAAACAAATCAGTATGGGTGATAAGTCTGTTCGTTATTATATGTTAAAGGAAAGCAATATGGGAGATAAGTCTGTTTGTTATATGTTACCTTGAAAGTTGGCATGAAATTGTCCCGAAGTACATTTGTTGCCCCAAATGAAGTCATTTGAAAGCAGTTGTTATATTTTTTGATATTTGTAAGGAAATGTATGGAATCAGTTCCTGTTCCCTGAAACCAATGAGTACATTGGATCTGGTGGTGGAATCAATGGCACTAATTTCACTTTGCCATTTCTGCAACACAATCCAGCGGCTTCATTTTTGTATTTCAATGCCTTACGATTTTGGCAAACTGAGTTCATAGATCCAATAGCAACGCATTGGTAGCCACTGTAGTCGATTGAAACATTGTAACTGAAAGCAGCTCGATTCAAACTTGGAAGATAATTAGCTGTAATAGACAAGAAAAATGTTCCACCGATCAATACATTTATTGTGAATGAATTATTGCACTAGTACCGGTTTCGGCCTATCTTGGCCATCATTCAGCTAGCACACAAATTTACAGTCATAGGACAAAATTACAAAGATGTTACGTAAGAGCATCCGGATGTCTGATAAAAAAATTGAAGTAAAATATATTGCAGTATGTTGCGTTAAAATATCTCTGATTAAAAGTGGTGATGGTTAGAATAAACTAAAACCTATTGATTGAGCATGGACATGAGTACATAAACATATTAAAATATATATGCCACATCATAAGACACTAAAAAATATAGCACATTAAGCACATTAAAACATGGTATATTTTAAAAACGTCTATTAAAATTTGAGTTCATGTTGCGTTGCATTCATTCTTCAATCCTCTTGTAGTTCTTGTGTTGATTAAGTTGAATATCGAGAATGTTCTATGGCTGATATACTTTGTATTGGTATGTTATAAGAACTCTTGTCAGTAAAATTTGAAAATTGAGTACTGTGCAATTCAACTGTTGATGTAGTCAGGTAAGATTTATATATACAGCAAGATAGGGTTTAATTGTAGAGCAGTTGGTGGTGACACTTCTCTCGTCTATGCACGTTATATGGTTGTTATCTGTAAAGAAAAGCTAATATGAGTATAGCGTATGTATGAAGGAATGCCTGGATGTATGTGTGAAATGAAAAAAGTACTTACTGTTGTTGCTGTGGAGGTTGTGTACCGATATGTTTGGAGATTTGTTGTGTTCTGCTGCAAGTACGTCTGGGGCTCATGCGAGCTGTGTGGAGGGATGTTGGTGGAGGGGCTGGAGGAGTGGCTATTGTGAAGGTAGGGGCGGGGTTAGGTTTGTGATTCGTCGGTTTGTTATGACGCGTGTTTACACATCAGACATCCGGATGCTCTTACGTAACATCTTTGTAATTTTGTCCTATGACTGTAAATTTGTGTGCTAGCTGATGATGGCCAAGATAGGTCGAAACCGGTACTAGTGCAATAATTCATTCACAATAAATGTATTGATCGGTGGAACATTTTTCTTGTCTATTACATTGAATCCAATCAATACGGAATATGAAACTTATAAATAATAATAAAGTTAAGTAGCTGAACGACGCGCTGCACGGGTTTGTGATATTCGAATCCTTTCAGTTTCATTTCGCTCTTCACGTTGTTGTGCAGTCCGATTAGACTGAAAATTAGCTTGGCTTGTAGTATTTCGAGTTCTTCGACCGAAGTTGCTCCGCCCGCGTCTTATAGGCGGCATGAGTCTTGAAATGAGTATACTGTATATGGAAGCACACACAAAATAAATCAATCAACCAAAGAAATCGATGAACTTGTTTGCTAAGAAGCATTTGTTGAGAAGCGAAGATGTAAAAACAATCAGGGTAGACGAAGGTCTCTAACTATAACAAAATACAACACTGCATGCGACTGTCTGGAGAGCGGTGTTTGGGAGATCCGTACCGGCAGTCGAGGAAGCCAGACAGACAGACAGCCAGCCCGTGTGAAACCAAAACCCAAGGAGACATTCTTCCTGTCACAAACTGAGAACTAAGCGAGATAAGGACTTGAGGTTTGTTTTTAAAAAAACTTCCATATCTGAAGACCATTCGCCTTGCTTTGACCCCCCATGAAAATTCAATAGCAAAGAAGTTGGCCAGCGACTGACATTTTCCTGCCTGTACATAAAAATCTCTGAACATGACTGAAAAGAAACACAAATAGTGCATATTCTTATCATTTAAATTTAAAAACAAACTTATCTACGTCGATCTGAAATGTTCCTTTACCAGCAGTGAAAACATTACCAATATAGTGAATATAACATAGGAGTTATGACATGATAAGTTCTATGCAATGAAGATTTTGCATTTGAGGTAACATCCCATTATATTAACATTTTCACGCTCAATTATTTCGTAAACCTTTTTTATTTAACTGCATCGAATGCAGCTTGAAATTTTGTACATAATCCGATATTCACCCATTTTAACCGATAATATTCAGATTTACGGACATTTGGCAAACGCGCTGGATTAGAGGAGGACAGCGCTAAGCGCAAACATGGGAGAAGGATAGAGAGAGGAACAGTTTGAATGGAAAAAGGGAAATGACGCTTTTACATTTTTCCTGGCATTTTTCCCAATTTTTCTCTTCGTAAAAACCTTACTCGCACTTCGACGAATATTTCAAAAACAGAATTTGCTGAATTGGTCCAGCCGTTCCAGAGTTTTGCGGTTACCAACACCTTTAGCAATTCATTTTTATTTATATAGATTGAGTGAATATTTGGTGGTTCTTATGCATGAAATATACTTAACTGTATTTTACTTTCAGTATGGCATATTTTAAATTTGTGATCAAATTGGAAACTTCTTGTGTTTCTCTCTTCTTTTTTGTAGTGTTTACATAATGCTGAGATGGCTCAGCGCACACATGATACCCCACCTGGTCTGCAGTATGACAATACGGCTCCTTTGCAGTATTTCCAAGAACTTGTTGCTGGTTTCGAGCATGATATGCAGATTCTAAGTCAGGAAATAGAGAACACAGAAAAACACATAAAATTAGTGATACAACCTGTGCCTGTAACCTCTCAAGGTATGTATGTTTTTATTTTTGGGTAAATGACATTTGTATTTTGAGGTTGGAATGTGTCAAGAATACTCAAAGCATTACCTATGCAATGAAGATTTTGCATTTGAGGTAACATTCCATTATATTAACATTTTCACGCTCAATTATTTCGTAAACCTACACCATTATGTCATCCTCATAAAAGCGTGCAATAAGATCTTTAAAATATTTGCTTATCATCATCATTTCTCCGCTCCAGCAAGCCAGGTGCAGGTATTTACAAGCCTCTTCCAGTTCTTCTTGTCTATCCACAGCTGATGTTTTAATTTTTCGCTGCCAATTTACATCATGCTTTGCAGCATCTTTGAAAATTTGCTTTTCCCAACTATCACGAGGCCTCCCCTGAGCTGCTTTCCAACACAATATCTTTTGTAATATGCTGTTGGGATCATAATTGGAACCATCCTTCTTATGTGTCCATACCATCGTAATCTGCTTAATTCTAATTCTTAATTCTGTCTGCTGATACGGAAAGTATTAACAAATTTGAAGAAAATTGATTGACACTTGCTATTATTCAACAGGAGTGGGCTACATGCTGACACCAGGTTTCACCCTCTCCCTATTTCATTATCATCCTACACTAAAACACAAAGGTCATCCAGGGACGTCAAACAGAAAGACCTGCGCCTGGCGAACCAAAGATGTCCTCAAACACTCCCAGCACTACACAAAATTAAATAATAAGTACAGCCAAAATTGGTTAGTTTTTTGTGGGGACCAAAAATGTCATAAAGAAGGAACATGCCAAAAAATGGAAAACAGTTTTGTTGTTAAATTTAAGGTTAGGTTTGAATGTAAAAATAATTACAATGAAAACATAGAAATAATACATTTTAAAAACACCATCATAGTAAAATAAAGGAAAAGCACTTTTAGGAATGCGAACTATACACGTGGCTTACAATTATATTTAAAGTTGTCAGAAGAAAGTCCAACATTTGGGCGATTTGCACGCATTCCATATGTGGATTAGCATCCACTTTCTCATTAAACTTCAATTTTTTATCATCTATAAACTGTCTAGCTTTCTTCTTCTCCGTAATTGAATGTCCTGCAAACCACTATGCGTAAGTACAGTAGGCCTAATTTATGTTCGTACTGGGCAAGTTGGCCGTGCAGTCAGGGGCACGTGGCTGTGAGCTTGCATCCGGGAGATAGAGAGTTTGAATCCCACTGTCAGCAGCCCTCAAGATGGTTTTCCGTGGTTTCCCATTTTCACACCAGGCAAATGCTGGGGCTGTACCTTAATTAAGGCCACGACCGCTTCCTTCCAACTCTTAGGCTTTTCCTACCCTGTCGTTGCCATAAGACCTATCTGTGTCGATGCGACGTAAAGCAACTAGCCAAAAAAAAAAAAAAAAAAAAGTACTTTGTTACCTAACTCACGAACGTAAAGTTAAGCACGAACATGACAGCTATATTACATTAAGTACAGTAGGCCTAATTTATGTACGTTGTTACACACGTAAGTACATTTCAGATGCAGCTCTGCTACAGTCCTCACTTAATGCCCTCTCGAACTGGTGCCGTACTTGGAAACTTATCCCCAATCCACAAAAATGCTGCCACATGACCATAACACTGCGTAAATCTCCTCTACCGACATCATATTACCTACTCGACAAGCCCATCACCGTGGTTAAGCAACAGCGTGACCTAGGTGTAATATTCGATACAAAATTACAATTTAAGACCCATATAGAAACATATACAACCAAGGCTATGAAATTACTAGGCATTCTCTATCGCTTCACAGAAATTTCTGACCCCATTGCTCTTCGTCACTTCTTCCTCACGATCGTTCAACCTCTCTTAAACTACTGCTCTCCGATTTGGGCAACAGCCACCCCCTCCAATACTAAACAGTTAGACAGAGCAGTGTCCTCCTTTGCTGCAATTGTAAGGAACAGAAACCCCAAGCTCAGAAATCTGTCTACGCAGCAGGTATTAATGGCAATTAATGTGTCACCGCTGCACATCAGGCGACAGGTAGCTGACCTTAGTTTCCTCCACGAGATCTTAAATGGACATTACCGCTCGGAACATCTTGTTTCTCTCTTCTCTCTCCGCGTTCCTTCCCGCTCCACCAGAACCAAAGACTTTCTCCACATTCCCCACACTCAGCACTCAATAGTTCAACGATCTTTCCTAATCCGCCTCCCAACATTCTTTAACAATATTAATAGGAGACAAGAGCTAGATATAGCATTAAATAAAAGTGTATTTTGTAAATAGTATCTTAAAGATAAGTTGATGTGAAGGGATTATACCGCCATCTTGACCCACGACGACTCGGCTATGAACATGGACATTCTCATGGTTTTTGATTTGGACAGTTATTAGTAGGATGTGTACCTGATCTTGTTATATTTTTTTATGTTTGTTATATTTTATTATGAAAGTTTACGTTTGTTAAATAGTCCGTTGACAGTGCAAGTGAAATTTGCTCAGTGTAGCTGTATCTTGTGCTTCATGAATAAATAAATAAATAAATAAATAAATAAATTGTTACACAGGTCAGACCTCTTTTAGAGGGGGCTGGAGTAAAACGCACCCGTGTGTATGCGTGGTTGTACCCACTTCCGCTGACTCTTACACACACAGCTGGTCAAGCAGTGCAAAACTCCCCGTGCTTTCCAGCAGATCCTTTTGAACACACTTTTCAGCGCAGGTAATAAATATGAACCATCGTCGTCTTCGTGTACCATCTACGCTTAAGAGAATACAAAAATAGTTCAAGTTGCTGTGTCCTTCACATTTCGTTAGATAAGGAGATGGGTACAATTTTGAGGATACTCTCTCAATAACGGTTTTAAATGATTTCATGTTTTCCCGAAGACGAGACCATGGTATTTCCGACATTAAAGTTGTTAAGTTCTCAATATTAATTTCGGGTTCCATAACAATCGCTGTAAATCTCACAGGAAATGAAAAAATCACACAAATAACTTTTAAATTGAAAAGGAGAAATAAATATGTCAAATGGGTGAGAGTGGACCTATTTGTTTAATCGTCTAAATCCATTTCTACTTTCATTAGGTACACTATCATGTTCCAACACAGGTCACAATACTGATGTCGCAAGCTTGGTCGATCTGCTGTGTAAGATGATATGCATAAAAACTAATGTCCAATAACAAGTAACTGCAGGCGTGGGACCACAACTCACCACGCACAGCCCCCTCAAACATTTCTCCCCCGGGCGGTTACTCTCTGTCTCTGTGTCACCTGAAAGATTCTATTCGAACAATTAGTTCTTACTTTTGGCCTAGGCGGACCGTCAGCTAAGCACGGAAGCAGGTCGAACCACGCCGTCTGAAAGAGGCCTCATGAATGTAAAATTAAGCACCAACACGCCAGACGCAAAGAGAACAAGACTGGCTTGTGACTGACGCTCCCTCCAGTTGTAGGCCGACACACAACTGCACTCTGGGGCCGTGAAATTCAGTTCTCTACCAAATCCGTACCCCGGCCAGTTGTCACTAGCCTATCGTGCGCACAACGTGACCGAGAACGCTAATTTAAATTTCTTATGGTGGGAGTTATGAACGTACTAAAGAGTGACTTAAATGTGTTATCCAGGTTTTTTTAGCATATATTTAATGTGGCATGGACTGGGACTTTGAAATAACAGCGTAATAACCAGGGAAACGCACTAGAGAGGACGTCTTAACCAGTTTCAACTGTAAATCGTTCCGAGTTCCGTCAAGTGAATTTATGGTACTGCATTTTATGGATTTTTCCACCAGTGGTAGCAGAATGGAGTCCCATGCACATTTTGCCCACTTACATTATCCGATCCCTCTGTGGGTGGGGCAGTAGAATACATCCATGATATCCTCTGCTTGTCGTAAGTAGTGAGTAAAAAGGCGCGCCATCGGAGCGTGGATTGGCAACCACGGGGCCCTTAGCTGGGTGCCGACATTCCTTCCACTTACTTGTGCCAGGCTCCTCACTTTCATATATCTTAGAGCTCCCTTAGTCAAATCTTGTTCTTTTCTGATCTCACTGGTATTAGAGCATTCGAGGCCTGGGCAGTCTTTCATTTTCACGCCCCTCGTGATCCATATCTTTCTTTGGCCAATACCTTTATTTTTCGAAGTGTCAGATCCTATCCTTTTATTTCTCTTTGATTAGTGTTAATAGACCCTCTTTTTCAATCAGTTTTTGAAAATTTGGTAAATCACAGGAAAAACAGGAGATGTTATGGAACTCAGAGGGGGAAATCTGGACATTTGTTTTTCTGCCAGATAAAATAGACACACCATATTTATTTGCATAATAGAAGCATTTTTTTCAGTTTTTAAAACATAAATCTAGTGCATGTCTTTTATGCTAGGAAAAAAATTGTAAAGAAAACTTAATAAACATATAAAACAACTTCCACCACAAAATAAGTGTATAAACGAAATTCTGCAACCCATTGGATGACTTTGTTCACTGTGTAATGAATGACGTGTTTGACGTGTTTCCAAGTTTTAAGTTTGTTTGGCTTCCTTTTGAAGTATGTGGACTTTGAGATCAGTTTGTGTTCTCTGCGGAGTTCAACAAGTTTTTGACCATTTTTATTTATATGTTAATGTGGAGCCCATTTCCCAATGATATCTCTGTATTTATTTTCTCTTCCAAGTTGGGCATTGAAGTCCCCTAACAGGATCTTAACTTTGTTAATATGTACTTGGTTTAGTGTTTGGTCAAGGACATCCCGAAACTTTTCCACTTCTTTCCTAGTCTTTGTTAGAAAATTCTTTTCATTCGAAGAGAGAAAAGAATTAAAGTATGGAAGTTGAAGGAGAAAAGCATACAAGAAGAATTTCAAAGGGAAATAATACCCTTGCTACCCAGGACAGAGGTGGGGAATGTTGAAGAGGAATGGAAAAGATTTAAGGAAGCACTGGTCGGATGTGCAGAAAAGGTGTGTGGTAGAACATCAGGAAATGTGAAAGACAAAGAAACACACTGGTGGAATGATAGGGTAAAGATTAAAGTGAAGGAAAAGAAAATGGCATGGAAAGCATGGAAGACATCTAAGACTGAAGAAAGTAGAAGAAAATATGTGGAGGCAAAGAATTTGGCCAAGAAAGTAGTCGAGGAAGAAAAGAGGAAAAGCTGGGTCTTATTCACACAGAAATTGAGAGATGATACGCAGGGCAGCAAGAAATTACTGTATGGTATCTTAAGAAACAAAAAGAGAGATCAAGTAAACACCAGATTTGTGAAGGATGAAGGTGGCATAATTTTAACAAAGCCAGAAGAAATAAGAAATAGATGGAGAGAGTATTTTCAGAAGCTGCTGAACGTAAGAACGGATGACAGTCATTCAATGGACGACCAGGAAAGGCAATTAGTTGACGAAGAAATGGATAAAGAAATTACAATGAATGAAATTGAAATGGCAGTAAGAAAGATGAAGAATGGAAAAACTGCTGGAATAGATGAAATTTCAGTTGAGATGATAAAGGCAGCTGGAGCTGTAGGCCTGCAGTGGACATATCGGGTTCTCAGGAATGTCTGGGAGAATAAGGAGATCCCTGAGGATTGGCAAAAAGAATAATCATCCCAATTTTCAAGAAAGGTGATAAGAAAGTTTTGAAGAACTACAGGGGAATTACTCTAATATCGCATGTTGCTAAGATAATGGAAAGGATACTGGAAAGTAGAATAAGGTTGAGGGTTGAGAAGCAGATACAAGAAAATCAGTTTGGTTTCAGAAGTGGAAGGTCAACAACAGAGCCCATTTTCATTATGAGACAACTAATGGAAAAGCATTGGGAGTACAGGAATGATATGGTGATGACATTCATCGATATTGAAAAGGCATATGATCATGGCATTGTATAAGGAATGTTGTAGTTGCTTGCAAACACAAGTTGGCAGGACAAGTTGGTTCAAAATAACTAGTGGGCTGAGACAGGGAAGTGTTCTATCACGAATCCTGTTTACAGTAGTAATGGATGACATCATGAGAACAGCAAAAGCAGCATATGGAGGAAGAGAAATGAACATGATGTTATTTGCAGATGATATTGTGATTTGGGGAGAAGACGACAGGAAGGTTCAAGAACAGTTGAATGTGGTGAATGGGAAGATTGAAGAATGTGGATTGAAAATAAGTGTAGAAAAGAGTAAAACTCTTGTTATGACTAGAGGGGAGAAAGAAGGGAAAGGTCGGATTAGACTTGCAGACAAGCCCCTGGAAGTAGTGAAAACGTTTAAATACCTGGGGAGTGAATTAATGGAGAATGCTCGACTGGATGCTGAGATTAGTAAAAGGATTCAAGCTGGAAGTTGTTTCTATCATGTTATGGGACAAAGATGTGCCAATGGAAGCAAAGGAAACTATGTACAAGATGTATTACGTACCCATAACAACTTACGGAGCAGAAACTTGGACAATGACAAAGAAGGATGAGAGTCGAATACAGGCAGCCAAAATGAAATTCTTGAGGAGTATGATACAGAAGAGTAGACGAGACAAAATAAGGAATGAGAAAATCCGGGAAGAAAATTGGACTGGAAAAAATGAATGATAGAATAGAGAAGAGCCGACTAAGATGGTTTGGGCACATAAAGCGAATGAGCGTCGAAAGAATGCCAAAAAAGGTGATGGAAATACAAATCCAAGGAAGGAGAGGCCGTGGATGACCACGATTGAGATGGAAGGATACCATCCAACGCAGCATTATAGAAAGAAACCTGGACTGGGACACAGTGTTGGAGGTGGAGTGGTGGAAAGACCGAAGAAAGTGGAGAGGAACCATATTTGCCCCTACCCGGCTACAGCTGGATAAAGGGAAATGATGATGATGATGATGATGATGATGATGATGATGAGTAGGTGCATGGGCATTTATGATGGTATAAATTTTGTTGAATGCTTTTAAACTCAATGTTGCAATTCTAGGTGAGATGTCTTGAAAATCGATTATCAAATCTATCATTTTCACATTGACTATAAACCCAGTTCAAAATTTGGGGACATAGCTTCATAACCCATAGTCCAGGTTTCCCATTGTAAATTCTGTAGCCTTGAGATTCGAATGGTTCTTCTATAGTATTTCTCATCTCCTAGAGTCTTGCTACTAAAATTTTCTGTTTATCTAATTCGTCTGTCAAGTTCTTTAGTTTTCCTGCGTTAAGTAGGGAATTAATATTATGAGTTGCATTGTAGTTGATCTGGTCTTGTTTGATCCTGTTCTTATGTGCTGGCATAGGAATGGGTGATTGCCAACGCTCCGACTCGTTGAACCCTTCTGGGTGGCTACCCACTGAATCTGATGTAGCCTTCTGCTTTCTTGGACAGGACGGTGGAATTTTTTTCCTAAAACACCTTTCCATGGTTGATCTTCGAAGGTACAAGTATGGTTGTTTACCACAGAGGGGCAACCTCAGGTGTTCAGGGTTCTTTATTTAAGCCTTCCTGGAAGTTTTAATATTGGGTTAGAAAATTTCCTCATGTTTACTTTCTTTCTTACTTACCTACCTTATATATGCAAATAATTTTAGGAGAGAATTGAAATAAAGAAGAAGAAGGGCTTTAATTTGTGTTTTATATACAAGAAATCAATCCTACATGTGATGTACTCCAAAACTGAATAAAATATAAATTTGTCATGCACTTTGCTTACCTTCCTTCCCCTGATACAGTTGAACCTCTCTTCTGCGAATACCATCGGTTCTGTGGGAAAATGTTTGTTATGAGACATGTCTGCTGAAACAAGTTTGTAAAAATGAATCAAACATTTATCCGCAAAGAACATCCACCTTAAATATAAGCATGTCTTTATTTAAATTATTCTAAATCATTTCTAACTAAATATTTGCGCAGCAGATTATTTTACAATCTTTACAAACATTACTGCTTCAGGAAGTAATTATTCGACTTTGTCAATGTAAATTTGGCAATTTTTTTTCTTTGCTGTGATATTCTCAGAAAGGGAATAAAGTCTGTTAAATTGTTCCATTGTGTTATCCCCATACATGCGATACGTGATACACACATTCATCTGTTTAAAAATCCCATCTTTCAGATTATTAGCAATTCCTCACGCTTTTTCGTGTAACATTGGCATACTCAAAGTTTCTTTGCTCAAGCATAACTTTAACTACTCATATACCGCAATGTTCACTTCTGGACATCGAGACTGTTGTGGCTCTTAATCACTGAATGCTGCTTTGTTGCCTTTTATATCTCCACATGAAGATAACAATTTTGCTTTCAAATGCACAATATGATCATGCTTGATCAGTCATTTTTAATCATTTTTCTCTTCAGTCCAACAAAAGTTTTGTAATACTATTATTCATAGAAATGAAATTATCACTATGTCCTATGAGAATTGCTGTTTGTATTGTCCCTAAATTGAAGTGTGTGGTTTGTTTATATTGTGATCATGGTGGCGTCAAGGCCTGAACGCAATAAAGTCTATCAAATGTGGTGAATTTTATGAATGGGTGAACGAAGTTCTAAATGAAAGTGACTGTGTTATAAATGATGATGAATTTTGTACTATTAATTTTGATGACAATTTGAGTGAAATCAGCGAGGATAGCGAAAATTGTATGAACGAAAGTGGTGTACGGGTGAGTGATTGGGCCAGGATTCACAAGCCGAATAATCCAGTAAAATTCTGTTTCAGCAGTCAATGCAGAGTCAGTCCATTGATTTCTATACAACTGCTTGAATCTGGAACAGAGTTAGATGTATTTAGTCAATTCTTGAGCGATGATTTCTGGATGGAGATCGTAAATGAAACTAATAAATATGCACACAGTGCATTTCTAACTGGCAGGGATTGTGATAATACATAGAAAGATGTATACGCACATGAAATAAAGGCTTATTTCGCCCTCATCATAATAATGTCATAGAATACGAGACCTAACCTAAATGATTACTGGAGCACAAAGAAAAACTTTGGATGCCCCTGAAATGTTGTATTCAGTTGTCAGTTTGGCCATACCATAACAAGTAGAAGAGAAAGTGTGAGCTCTTAAGTTGTTCCCTGTTGGGTAGTATAGGGACTGTGATGAATCATCCGCTAGGGGCAGCACCATTGCTATCTGAGGGTTGGTATCTCTAATTGTAATATGGTTTGTTTGGTAGTTTTGCTCTGTGAAGGCAAACACTTAATTGTCGTGCATTATTGTTAAGTGAAAGTGAAAAGCGTGTGATTTGGTGATGGTATTCTTTTATTTAGTGTAAATATAGTGCTGAGTTCATAAAACTTACAAAATTACCGACGAGGAAAAAATGCCTACTTGCTTCGTTTCAGGATGAAAGTCTGGCTACAAAACTACGAAAGATAAATACTTCTTCAAACCACCTAAATAAGAAGCAGAATTTTCGAAATGGGAAAAGACAATACCCAGATAGTACAAAAAGCTTTTTGATAAGTGTTATGTGTGCGATTCACATTTTTCTGATTAATTTAGTGTTACCACGAACCTGCTACGCACGCGTAACAGGGGGAGAGGTGATACTCCCACGTGGCGCGTCCCAGGTGGTGGATGGGGGGGGGGGTCCTAACCGGCTTGTCGGCGGACTTGAGGGAAATAAAATACCTCTCGCGGACCAAACACACTACCCCCTGCGGGTGGGGGACGCACATGTAGAATACACCCGCGGTATCCCCTGCCTGTCGTAAGAGGCGACTACAAGGGGCGACCAAGGGATGATCGAATTAGAGCCATGAAACTACTCTTGATTTATACCATCATGCGGGGAACACCATGGGTTGCATGTACTTGCGAGTAGTATCACTAAATTGGTACGAAATAGGTTTGTGATTAGTTGCAGTAAAAAGCCTGGCCTGGTGGTTTCCAGTACCCGTGCGTCGTACCCATGTGAGCAACACCGCGGGTCTGGGCGTAGCCTGTGAGTTGTACCGCTATATGAGCGGCACCGTGGGTCAGCGTTGCCTATGATTGGTACCCACTATTTGGGGAACACCACGGGAATACCGGCGCCCGTGACTAGTACACCTAGGTGAGGAACCTTACCTGTTTGCCTTGGCTATGAGTGACGCCATTGTGTGCGAAACACCATAGGTCTGCGTTACCTGTACTAAGTACAATACTTGTGAGTAGTACTATCTTGTGTGGAACACCGTGAGTCTTCGCTGCTTTTGATTAGTACCCCAACATGACAAATACCATGGTTCTACTTTACTCGCGACATGTACCATTGTGTGGGGCCTTAGTCGTGGATTTTGCACCCCTGTAGACATCAAGCATCATTGTGCTTTATAAATGGTCCGTTGGTCAGTAATACTATTATTCACGACCTTTTTTTGTGTCTGATCCACTGTTTTTGTTTGTTTGTTTGTTTTTTGTTTTTTTGTAGGGTTCATATCCATCCATTCATTCTTCATGACATTTTTTATTTTATTTTGTTCAGTGGATTAATTTGAACTTTTGGTTTATTTCATTTCGTACCATTAGGGGCCAATGACCTCGATGTTAGGCTCCTTTAAACAACAAGCATCATCATCATCATCATCATCAATTTATTGTTAAATCATATTCATTTGTAATACGAGGCAAACACGTAGAAATTCCTAGAGATAGATGGAAACTGAAAACTGGCGCTGTCCCTCATATTTTCCCCAATTTGCCACAATATCTCACGAAACAATTAAACAAACGCAAATCACCCTGCAAAAGACAGCCTCCAAAGACGGAGGAAGGTTGAAGAAACAAATCACACAGACCTCACTGCGAATTAAATTTCGATGCTTTTTCTGAGAGTGCTAAAAGAAGTGAAATAGATTCATACACAGCTAAACAGACACCACTGTCGGCAGCCCTGGTTTCCCATTTTCACACCAGGCAAATGCTGGGACTGTACCTTAATTAAGGCCACGGCCGCTTCCTTCCCTTCCTAGGCCTTTCCTATCTTATCGTCACCATATGACCTATCTGTGTTGGTGCAACGTAAAGCAACTAGCAAAAAAAAACAATACCTAGCTAAAAAGACAATAAGTTCACTTAGAAACAAACTAAAGAGACAGGGACGTAATATAATGACTATCCATAATAAATTGGAAATAGCTAATGCTAAGATTTTGTTGCTAGAAATACAACGAAGACATTCCAAATTTCAGCCAAATTATTCAAGTGAGCCGACATTAAGTAGAAAGCAAAAGGTGATTATTGACACCATGCTAAAGAAATGTCAGCTAAGAAATAAGAAAGGGATGAGATATGATAACGAATTCCTTTTAGATAGTCTCTTATTTTAAATCACCTGAGGGCTATAGACACTGTTTAAGGCATGACATGCGTCCCCTTCCTTCGGAGGCTTACCTGGAAAATTACTTAAAAGTCTGAAGTGCCCTACAGGGTGAACACCCACGCCGTTAGTGCTATTGAGAACTATTTCTGCAATGAGAAGAGTGAAAAGAATCACACGGGAATTCTCATATATGACGAAGTAAAACTGAGAGAAGAGGTTCAGTTTAACACTAACTCATTAAAAGTTGATGGACTCGTAAATGTAGGAAAACTCACCCAAGAACACAGGAAAAATAAAGTCTCAAATCATGCGTTAGTGTTCATGTTTGTGCCCCTGTTGCATAATAGGGTTCAACCGGTTGCTGTGTATGCAAGCCGAAATTCCACACCTGGTGATATTTTGTCATGAATTTTAAGCCAGGTGGTCTTACAACTGGAGCAAATTGGTGCCAGAATTATAGGTTTCACCTCAGGCGGAAGTCAGTCTTATAAAAAGGTGTGGAAATGTTTAGGAATAAATGGAAAAGAAGGGAAGGTCGTGTGCTCTATTTCTAATCGTTTTGATTCTAGTAGGAGACTTTGGGCCTTTTCAGATGCTGTACATATATTTAAGTGCATCATAAATAATTTTCATGACAGAAGTGGAGTCTATTACCATAATTATATATCGACAAGTTTTTGAAATGGATAACTGGCATAAATTTGCAGGTATGAAAGTTCGCCACAAGCTAACGTCTGCACATATAGACCCCACTACATTTCAGCGCATGAATGTGAGACTTGCTTTTCAGTTATTTAGTAATTCTGTTGCAAATGGGATAAAGTTCTTTAGACAGATAAACTCTGAGGGATTTGAAGACAGCGAACCGACAGAAACATTCACAAGGGAATTGAACATCCTAATAGATGTATTAAATACTTCTACTCCAGCAGGGGCTCTTTATAAAGATTCAATAGTGCGTCAGACCTTAATAAAATGGAGAGATAACATCAGTGGGAAGAATAATACTTTTGCTTCAGAAAGAACTCTTGAATGCCTAAGAGTAACAATTGAGAGCACCATACAGGTGTCAGAGTATTTCTGGAATAATGGATTCCGATTTGTGCTCACAGCCAAATTTAATCAAGATCCACTAGAACGGCACTTTGGTATACTACGCTCAATAAGTTGTGCCGACCACCCTTCAACAATAGATTTTCTGAATTTACACATGTTGCAGTCTATTTATATCCCAGCCAAGCTTGCCCTGTCATCGGGTGGTAATTGTGAGCCCAAATTTGAACTGACATTGACATCATTCATCAATCAAATGAGAACACTGTCTAAGAAGACAGAAGAGACAAATAAGGCTGTAGTAGAAAAAACACAAAATAAAATAAGACAAGCACTAGGCTTCACTGAGAACATGGATGACCTCTTACCGGACTGGGAGAACAATTTAGGTCTAATTAACAGCGATAGCCGCAGTCTTGCAAAGGAGTGTTTGATGTATTATCTAGGTGGATATATAGTACGCAATACATCCAAGGTCACAAAATGTCATAAATGTGTCAGCCTGCTTCACGGAAAAGCTACAGAAGAAATGCTTGCCGCAGCCCTCACGTTTATTAGGGACTATAGCAATAAATACAGCACTTTCCTCAACCATCCTTCAAGAGCAGTTTATAATGTGTTCGTGCAAGTTGGAAGTGTATTGGAACAAAAACTCTCCTGTGAATATAGTCTATGGGACGATATATGAGGTGCATTCAAGTTCTAAGGCCTCCGATTTTTTTTTCTAATTAACAACTCACCCGAAAACGATGAAACTGGCGTTACTTCTCGACGTAATCACCCTGCAGACGTACACATTTTTTACAACATCGACGCCATGATTCCATGGCAGCGGCGAAGGCTTCTTTAGGAGTCTGTTTTGACCACTCGAAAATCGCTGAGGCAATAGCAGCACGGCTGGTGAATGTGCGGCCACGGAGAGTGTCTTTCATTGTTGGAAAAAGCCAAAAGTCACTAGGAGCCAGGTCAGGTGAGTAGGGAGCATGAGGAATCACTTCAAAGTTGTTTTCACGAAGAAACGTTTGCGTAACGTTAGCTCGATGTGCGGGTGCATTGTCAGCATTCGTGGCACCCACCTGGATGACACTTTTCGCATTTTCAGGTCGTCATGCAGGATTGTGTGCACAGAACCCATGGAAATGCCAACACTGGAGGCGATCTGTTCAACAGTCATTCGGCGATCCCCCAAAACAATTCTCTCCACTTTCTCGATCATGTCGTCAGACTGGCTTGTGCGAGCCAGAGGTTGTTTCGGCTTGTTGTCACACGATGTTCTGCCTTCATTAAACTGTCGCACCCACGAACGCACCTTCGACACATCCATAACTCCATCACCACATGTCTCCTTCAACTGTCGATGAATTTCAATTGGTGTCGCACCACGCAAATTCAAAAAACGAATGATTGCACGCTGTTCAAGTAAGGAAAACGTCGCCACTTTAAGTATCTAAAACAATTCTCATTCTCGCGGCTGGTGCTAAAATTCCATCTGTGGTATAGTGCTGCCATCTCTGTGATGTTTTGACAACGAACGCGGGCTCATTTTAAAACAATGCACATGTTTCTATTTCTTTCCAGTCTGGAGAAAAAAAATCGGAGGCCTTAGAACTTGAATGCACATCGTATTTTACGAGTGTTTTGACAGTTTTGCACGGTATCGCTATTAATTCGAAAGAATTAGGATGCTGCGACGATCATGTTACGGACATTAGGCCTATCCCTAAACTTGTGTTACATTATATGAAATATCGCTTTTATTTTGTAACAAGACAGATTAGAAAGGAACTGAAATCTGCTAAGACCACAAAGTCTACCCGGAAGCTATCTAAACTATCTAACAACTGACTTCTGGAATGGTAAGCAAAAGCATAATATTTTGCCTGCAATAATTGTCTTTTATTCGTATGCCAACTTGTAAGCTCAAGCTCAAATACTGCTGCGAGAGCGGCCTAACGGAGGAACCAATGACTTAGGGGAGTGATCACACTTCTTCCTTCTACTCGCTATAGCCATACTAAACCTATTTGTAAGTTTAGAAATAAATAAAAACTAAAAACAGTAAATATTCCAATGTTCTAATCCTTCTGGACAGTCGTCCCTTACAACTAAGCTAAGAAATATTTAGTCACAGGGGTCAACAATATCGGAATAAATTCGGACTTCAATCAGTTAATGAATGAGGTGTTCATTATATCAACACTTCAATATATTTTTATCATAAAATCGATAATTAGAATATGTTATTATCCTCCAACAAATACCGCTGTGAGGCGCCACTCCATACCGTTTCGTACAAGGTCTTATATTAGTTTCGTAAACATTAGAAAGTGTTTATGAACTGGTTATAATATATTTACAGCCATTCATTGTAGTTTTGACGGTTAGTGAACACAATCTGAAATTATGGAGTATTTACCATTTATATTTACATTTGTACTAAATAATAAATATCTTGAGTACCGGTATGCATTTAATATAAACCTTCTGAATAATAAATATTGATTTTTTTCATTGCTTTTTTTTTAAATGCTATTATACCCTTTAACCGGTGACGTGAGGTCTCATAGACTCCCAATAAACATAAAACATCTGGACTTCTTTCATTAAAAATCTTGCAGGGAGCTGTTGTTTATGTTACCTTCTTATCTGTTTCAACATACTTCACACCCTGAATCAGGGTTAGCTCGCTACGTTCGATTGAAATTCTCAAGTGGACTTCACGTCAGCAGTTACAAGAGTATTTTTGTCAATGCATGTTGCGTGGTCAGTGTAAAAAAAAAAAAAAAAAAAAAAATCTGCAACAGTTGCGGCGAGAACAGATGGATATCACACCATCAGTGCAGAACTTCAGTGCCGGAATGATAGGTTCCAAAGTGTGCGGCACGTTTTCAGTTATGTGATTATTTTCGTTTACGCTAGTTGTGTTCTGGATCAGTGAAAAGTGATCTGTTTGGTAATTGTGGTGTATTTTAATAATTTTATTGACAACAGCGATCAAAGTGAAATTTAAGACGATGTCTGCATACTGTGAATAAGAAGGAAGGGGAAATGATGTATACCTAATTTTTGCATCATTAGATCGTACATATTTTCATATTATGAAAGATTATTACATGCTGAATCAGATTGTTTGAGATTACTGTGTACATATTTGCCAACCATTTTTCATTGTAGAAAACTTCTGCTAGTAAAAGTAACTAGATATTACCATAACAACTCTAAAAACATTTGCGTAGAGACATCTATTGGAGGACGAGAGATACTAAACATGACGATCACTGTACTGTTTATTACCAGGGCTTATAAATCTGTATTTAAGTTTCCGGAAACCCATTGAAGTTAACAGCACAGTTAAAGTTACAAGCGGTTTTAAGTAACTCACAGGTAACTGTGGTGTACCAGAAACCGGCCATAAATGTTATTTACGTCGGCTAGCAAGGCATGAGACTTGTCACAGGGTGTGTCCGGTCTCTGTCTGAATCGTTACAGAGGAGAGGGTAGCAAGAAATAAGTATAATGGCATTTTTCGAAGTTTGTTGAAGAGTTTATTCATAAAATAAAGGTCAGAATTCAACATCACCTCAGTACAGAAGTTACAGTGAGTGCCTCTCCTTGGATTGGGCTGGTCCTGGTACACTGCGGGTTCGCAAGGCTCATTTACATCTGCACCATCTTCCGAGAAGGTCTGGAATGTCTGGAATTTCTGGAAGATCTTGAAGATCTAGGAGCACTTGTAGAAATGGACACGACACTGCACTAGTGTTCGAAGTGTACTTGTTAAGGCATTCGACCTCTGCACAAACAAAGTTATTATTATTAATGATTTCAAGCAGGTCACAGGTAACGATATAATGTCCCTAAAGTCTGATCGCACTTGATAATTATGATATGTCACTGAAGTTAAGTTCACACAGTCAATAGTACTAGATCGAGTAAAACATGGAATTGAAATGAACTCATGTTAACTGAGACTGAATCTGTGAGATATCAGCCACTTAAGAAAGGAAATAAACAGATCGCTTTATCACAGTCAAATAATGTCGTGATTATTTTCAAGTTCACACAGTTCTATTTCTAAGTAATTGTTTGTAATAAACTGTAACTAAAGAATCTTATCCTGTGAATTTAGTCCCATTCACAATGTTAAGTTTGCTGGCACTGTTTAACTCGGTTAACTATGTCAGTCACTTGGTAAAGTAAACGTACAATTCAAAGAAATGTTCTAATACCTCGGTAAAGTAGACGTACACCTTGATGTTTTATTACCATAAAATTATATCACTTGTTAAATTTAAATACTGAATTATGTACAGGTTGACGTTTCACTGTCAGAAAAGTTCTATCACTTGTTAAATTTAAATACTGAATTATGTAGAAGTTGATGTTTCACTGTCAGAAAAATTCTGTCATCTTTAGAATTCATATACTGGGTTATGTTAAATCACTTTGTAAAGAAAACGTACAGTTTGACGTTTCACTGTTAGAAAAATTCTATCACCTTCTGATATTCAAACACCAAATTATGTTCAAGTACTTGGTAAAGTAGGACCGTACTCGCGAGAAAAAAGAAATACAAGTTCGAACCACACTGGTTACATGAATAGTTATTCAGCTGTAAAACACACGTCTTAGCTTGTAGTGGAACTTTGTCACACGCAAGCGGTGTTGAAAATTTTCTAAGTCTGATCGAAGCGTCGTAGAGTTAGAGTTTTGTCACGTGGACTTTCTCGTCGAGGATCGAACTGGAGAATTACATCACGGCGGTGGAGAATAACCATCAGCCGACCGACAGGCCTCGGCTGTGGCACAAGGTAGACTGATTTTACAGTGAATATACCTGCCTTTTTATACAGGATCTTGGGAAATTGAGGCTATTCTAACACATTCAGTATCTCCCTTAATCTTTGACATATTTCTTTCAAACTCGCGGATAATGATCACAAAAAAATGGGCTACACAGTGACGTAGTTCATTTTCCCGTACGTTAATCCAATTAAAAGTTATTGAGGATAGAATGTTTGGAATGTTCTATCGGCTGACATAACTTGGCCTTGACTGTGTTCTGCAGGTCGTGACGTCACAAGCTCCACGTCGCTCACAGCTGACTTGCTTGCAGGCGGCCAGATATACTTGCTTGGCGCGGAATATGACTTTATACATCGGGGATTCTATCTCGAACCAGCATTCCTGGTACAATATATCAAAGAAAAATGATTTGGATTAGTGTTATATACCACTGTTTCACTCTATCAACTTGCTGTTTAATTAAGACATCTTGATCATAATATTGAGGGTTTCTTATGAATTACTGAAGTTTTTAATGTTGACAATTTTTTTCTGTTTCAGAACTAGCTCTGGTTTTGAGGCGCCTCCACGACAGTTTTGTTGCTTTAGCAGGTCGGCTACAGTCAGTTCATAATGCTGTTGAAGCACAAAAAGAGCAGTATATGAACTTGAGGAAATACATCTTAAAAGATTCATCTGATGTGTTTGAAGAAGGACTAAAGCGTTCTTTGGGACCTCCAAAACATGAATCGCTAGCAAAGATAGCTGCTGGGCCTACACCGTTCTCAGGTCAGATCTGGAAAATTTCATAATGACTTTTTAATATAAATTTGTCATTTCCATTTAATGTAAATTTGGCATTTCCATAATGAAGACTCAAAGAACTTTAATCACAAGGTTTTTTAATCCTCAAATATAATGTATTTGAGGATAAAAGACCCCTGTGAAAATATAATATATTATTTTCTTGATGCATGTATGATGTGTTGTAGTTAAATACATCGATCGCTGTAATGTCGCTTTCAGAGTCTGATTTATTGAGTTCATAGTGAAATCCATCTTCTGTAAGGTTAATTTGTGAAAGAATCTTCTTAATGTACAGAATTAGTGCCAAACCTTATTTTTCAAATTCTCCTTTTATGAAAGAGAAAATCATACAAAAACTCAGGAATGTGCATTTGGTGATTAGTCTATGTGAGTTTGGTTCTTGTACCCTTGTTGGACAACACATTAACCATTTCTAATTTTAAATCTCCCTCAACATATACATAATTTAAGTGAAATGTTTGAAAGAATCTCTGGGGAAGATTATATTAACTCCTCGAGCTGGTTTGACGTGCATTGTACTTTAAGCAGTGCTTTGATGTACATCATATCCGGTGCAGTGCGAAGTTTAAGCATGCATATCTCGTTAAGCCCTCATCCTAAATATGAATATTTCTTATTGTCTCAGTCTTCAAGGTTATTTCTTTCGTGCTCTCTATGAGTCAATACTTGAAGTAAGTACTTTTAAAATATGATTGATGTTGATTGAATTTAATTGAAGTCGAGCTGTAAGATAATGAGATTCATGAGGAAAAGAAAACGTGAACCAACCATCCCATTCTATCAACAAGAATACCATTTGGATGATATCGAAGTCATCGAATTAATGGTTGGTGCTTGAGGAACCATTCCCTTATTTTTTCGTCAACTTCTGCAAATAATTTAACCTCGATCAAGCATTAATCAGAGAAGTTGCAGTGACTTCCTTGAAATATTCAATCCAAAGTCTGAAGAACCATAATCATATCTCCCAAACTTTTTAATGAAACAACATAGGGACGATGAGGAACAAGGCACTTCTTGCATTAGAATATGAAGCTTTCTTTGTGCTCCAGTAATCATGTAGGTTAGGTCTCATATTCTATCACATTATTATGATGACGGCAAAATAAGCCTTCATTTCATGTACAGATACATCTTTCTATGTATTACCACAATCCCCGCCAGCTAGAAATGCATTGTGTGCATATTTATTAGTTTCGTTTACGATCTCCATCCAGAAATCATTGCTCAAGAATTGAGTAAATACATCTAACTCTGTTCCAGATTCAAGCAGTTGGATTGACTCTGCATTGTTTGCTGAAATGAAATTTTACTGGATTATTCGGCTTGTGAATCTAGGCCCAATAACTCGCGCATACATCACTTTCGTTCACACAGTTTTTGCTATCCTCACTGGTTTCACTCAAATTGTCATCAAATTACCAGTACAGAATTCATCATCATTTATATCGCAGTCACTTTCATTTAGAACTTTGTTTATCCATTCATAAAATTCACCAGATTCGGTAGACTTTATTGGGTTTCTGCAAATTAAATCTCGTAATATTATCGACACTAAAGCGACACGCCACCGTACGGAGAAGTTTAGGTAGCTTTGATTATAGCGTTGTTACAGTGAGTGTAATCTACTTATAAATACGGTAGCTTCGAAGAGAAGGTGAAGCAATAATAATGTGAAACCGAGTTTGTGGTACAGGCCATATAGATGTAGCTTGCTTTCTGGAGGTCGTAGGTTCGAAATGCATCATCGGCAGTCCTGGAGAGTGTTTTCCGTAGTTTACCTATTTTTACACCAGGCAAAATACGAGGGCTGTTATTATGGCCACGGCTCTTCTTCCCCAGCCCTCCTCTTTAAACAGTAATCACCACCATCACCACCACTTGCCTTTTCCTATCTGATAGTTGCTGAAAACTTATATGATTATATATATATATACCACATACAACCTACTTTTTAGTTTTCTCCATGTGTGTTTACTTGGCAGTAAATATAACTGAATCCCTCCCGGCTGATGTATGTGACAGCCCTCTGACAATCGGGACACACAATTCTGATAGTGGTATGTGTTTTTTTTTATGTATTTACAATTCTTAATAATAAAAATTAAGAATTGTAAAAAAAAACATGAAATTGGTCTTATGCAATATGTTTCTTTTTTTTTTTTTTTATGTAGTCAAGTGACCTATAATTCCATGGAAATCACCCAATGTATATAATAAAATGGTTGCCAAAAATTGTATACATGTTGACAGTTATTGGACTGTCCCTTTGCCAGTCTCAAGAAACAAGTCTCTTGAAAAGCGAAACCTTATTTGAAGATCTATCTCCCCGTACATGTCAAATGAATTGCTGCGATTTAGCAGTGGGCAACCCACAAAGAGGCCGCCGGACTAACCTTTCTTCCCAGAATCGTCTCAACATGATAATACAAATTGCATGTTTCATGGTACATAACCTCTGATTGTGATTAACTCCTCTCATTTGAGGTTAAACAGTGCTCTTGGCAGTGTTTAAACATGACCGGTTGAACATCAGTTTTAGACAGTGTCTGAGTAATAAATAACGTCTCTGTAATGCGGCAGCCATACTTTGGCATTGTTTAACTGTAGACATCGTCTAAATACCGTTTCTGCAATCGGCCCATAATGTCCAATGTACTAACCAACCATTATATAATCAACTCCTCACAATAACTTTTAAAATTTACCTTGTTTTCTGTATTCTCTGTCCTCAGGGGCAATATCCAGTTGAGGAAAGTCAAAATAAATAAGATTTAGAGTAATTTCTCACCACAACTGAGGGGAATGTGGGGAATTACAATGACTGAACTATCTTGTGCTCTTACAAGTACAGGAGTTTCCCATCTTCTATACAGAAGTAATGGAAGTTACAGTTCCAGGATTCATTTGAAGGGAGTGATAGTGATTATACTCAAAGAGAATAAGCACTCCAAGAAGATGAAGACAGTAATCTAGACCAGGCGAGTTGGCCGTGCGATTAGAGGCACGCAGCTGTGAGCTGCATCCGGGAGATAGTGGGTTTGAATCCCATTGTCGGCAGCCCTGAAGATGGTTTTCTGTGGTTTCCCATTTTCACACCAGGCACATGTTGGGGCTGTACATTTAATAAGACCACGGCCGCTTCCTTCCAACTCCTAGGCCTTTCCTATCCCATCATCGCCATAAAGCCTATCTGTGTCGGTGCAACGTAAAGCCAATAGCAAAAATAAAAACAATAATCTAGTGCCTGTTGATCCAGTGACAGAACCCGTTGTGTCAAGCTTATAGCGGATGAGGCGCAAATATCACTACAGAAAAAATACGTCCCACAGAACAATCTGAGCCGCAATGTTACTTTGACAATGGGTCACATATTAATAATACCTTAGAAGTCCGTTATAGTGAAAATTCATAACGGCGAAATATTTACTTTCTATAGCGGATTGTCATTACATCCCATTTTTCGTAAAAGTCGGGGAAAAACTCGTACACATTAAAATTGGTATGAAACGGCAATCAGTTTGTTCAAAACTTGTGTTTTTGTGGATGATATCCACACTATGGCTTACTCATTTGCTATTTTTCTAAATTCCGATACTACGTGAAAGTGTGTGTTTAATTCTGAAAGAATTATAGTATCGCTCCAGAGACCTCTGTGGCAAACGTTTCAGTTTTCTTCTTCAAACAGCATCATCTAACCTAACCGTATATATATCATGAAAACGTATTTCAAGTACACGCAGAGAAATGAAAACCTCCTCGCTACAAATTTACATGGGAACAGACTTTTCAAAATTGAACTAGACGAGAGAAAATATAAACTATCCTCTGACATCAGTGATGTACTCTGCCATATCTTGGTATATCACAATACTAAATGTTTTTTATTTAATTATTTAAATAACATTTTAAAAATAACGGAACATGTTTCATCTATCTTGTAGACATCATCAGCTGAAAAGTTTTTAAGATTAAGCACGAAGGACAAGGACAAAAACACATGTTGAAACATTTTAACTGACTCATTCGGCAGTCCGAATTATTTTTAACCTTCAAGTACCGAGGTCCGGTCACCAAGACCGCTACGGCATTGTTGACTTTAAATATCTGGAAACTCCACTGTTGCAATTACTTGTGCTGCTAGCTACCTTATTATTGGGTTCTGAGAATAACTTCACCCCTGTAGTATGACAGTAACAAGTTCAAGGTTAGACGCAGTCGTGATTGATGTTCAGGAAGCGGCCTGTGAGACCGGACCTCGGTATCTACGTTATCAGTGGATTTGAACTGTCTCAGCGATCAGTCATCATCCATCGCATGCAAGCGGCCCGTGAAACCAGATCTTGCTGTTTTATTTATCAGTGAGTGTGAAGTGAAGAGTCTCAGTGATAACACTTCATGAAGGAGGTTTGTGGTAAGAACAGTCCTGCAGGAACTAGTGTCACAAATAATACTGCTATGGATACTTCCAGGACATGTGTTACAAGTGAAAGCTTTACTAAAGTTGTGCAGGAGTGGCTTGAAGAGGACTGTAGTGATGGAGACAGCTGTGAAGACAATATCACAATTCATAGTGATCATAGTTCGGACTCTGAAACTAGTGAAAGTCACGAGGAAGTGGTAGTTAGTGCAGTGAACGATGAGATAGAAGAAAATAGTGTGAGTGAATCTTCCGACGAAAGTAATAGTGACGCAGTTCAACCTCGTTATTATTACGGCAAGAATCGATATAAATGGTCATCGAAACCCTGCGTCCCTAAGCATTCTCAGACACTGAAACACAATATTTTGAGACTCCCAGCTTTACGACGTGCAGCTCAAATTGGTAATGAAGCTGACCCCGTATCTGTATGGAATCTTCTTATAATGGATGATATTCTCGGTATCATTCTTCGATGGACAAATGTAAAACTCAGCAGAGAGAGAAGCAAGTGCAAATCACAAACAGACTTGAGAAATGTAGATATGATGGAGCTGAAAGCCTTCATAGGTTTGTTATTTTACTCTGCAGCTTTCAAATCCAATCCAGTCGATTTGTGCGACAGATGGCACTGGGAAGGAAATATTCCGCTGCGTGATGAGTAAAAACAGATTTGAAAATCTTCTCTCAAACCTTAGATTTGACAACCGTGACGACAGAAGTGAACGCAAAGAGATCGATCGTACAGCAGCAATTTCTGAGGTATTTGACACATTTGTCAGGAACTGTCAGAGTGCATTCAGTGTTGGATCCTCTGCGTGTATTGATGAGATGCTGATCAGCTTCAGGGGGAGGTGTAGATTCAAGATGTATATGCCCAGTAAGCCGTGCAAGTATGGACTAAAACTAATGTGCCTTACTGATGCTAGGAACAATTACTTCTATAATGGGTACATCTACTGCAGTAAGAACTCGGACGGGTTAACACTTAGTGTAGAAGAACGTCGTCTTTCAAAACCTACTCAAGCAGTACTTTGGCTTAGTGCTCCCCTATACGGATCTAACAGAAATATTACTGCAGACAACTGGTTTAGTTCAGTGGAAGTTGTGAAGTGTCTGAAAGACAAGAACCTTACATACATAGGAAATCTCAAAAAGAATAAACGGGAAATTCCACTGGCATTTTTGCCATCAAAGATGAGAGAAGTAGGATCGTGTCAATTTGGATTTGCCAGAGACATTACTTTGGTATCAGAAGTCCCAAAGAAGGGGCGAGCTGTGATTCTCGTATCTTCTATGCACCACGACAGTGCAATTAATGCTCAGACTAATAAGTCTGAAATTACAATTTGCTATAACTGCAACAAAGGAGGCGTAGACGCCTTGGATGAATAGTGTGTGATTTATTGCACTGGACGGCGCAGACGACGGTGGCCCATGGCCATTTTTCTACAGGGTCCTGGACATCAGTGCTGTCAATGCATTCGTCGTGTACAATGCCTTCAAGGATAATCCTGTGAGAACTAGGTTAGAATTCATGTTGGATCTTGCCTCCTTTCTTGTGAAACCGCAGATGGAAAGAGTGAATGATTTTCATCTCACGTTCGAGCTGAGAGCTTGCATCCGCAGAGTTATGAGAATGCCAGAAGAAGAACCACAACCCTCAAATGAAAAGTTGCAAAAAAGGAAAACCTGTTACCTGTGTGACCCAAAGAAGAAAAGGAAAACCTCATACTTGTGCCACGGGTGCAAAAAACCAATCTGTTTGGAGTGCGCTAGTAAAGTATGTACTCACTGCATTCAGCACGAGTAGAAATGAGGACTAAGTTTCTGTATTGCAGATTTTTTCCATGTTAATAATTTTCATTAATTTTCACCCTTTCTGGTTAGTCATGACTGTGTTCTAAGTGACTGCAGTAGAATTTTTCATGTTACTTAGTGATACATCGTATTGTTCCTTAGTTCCTTTATTGCTGTCATATTTTTCTGTGTTTTTGCCTTTCGTCATAATTAAAAAGATTTGTCATCAAGTAGTAGATTATTCCATTACTATTTGCGTGTTTTCCCATCAGAAAAGGTCACTATTGAGTACTGGAAACATTTCAAGACAAGTTAGAATTTATACATGTATTAAAATGTAAAAAACGTTTGGCGGTCTCACTGACCGGACCTCGTGGTTAGTGTTACAAATCAAGACCTCGGTACTTAGGGGTTAATGTGTTTTTGTCCTTGTCCTTTGTGCTTAATCTTAAAAACTTTTCAGCTGATGATGTCTACAAGATAAATGAAACTGTTCCGTTATTTTTTAAATGTTATTTAAATAATTAAATAAAGAACTTTCAATATTGTAAAGGTGGAACGTTTGACCATACCTATACGTACGACAATACGGGCTTTATAATGAAATTCATTTTATGCAATTACTAATAGACTCCGACATTGCCTTCGAATGTTGACGAGAGAGCTTGCAAGTGCACATTGCAAGGAAGCGATACTGTTCAATGATCAGTTGCATTTTGTGGCAAACGTTTCAGTTTTCTTATTCAAACAGCGTCACCCGACCTAACTTTACCGCGTATGTAGGCCTATGTAGACCTACCATGAAACATATATCTGGCACCAGTAGAATAGTGATAACCTTCTCGCTGTAAATTTACATGGGAATAGCCTTACCAAAATTTAACCAAATGCAGGAAAATATGAACTAACCTCTGAAATCAGTGATGCGCTCTGCCATATCTTGAGGTGTATCACCCGTTCTTGCGTGCTGTGTTCGTGTTCGTTCATATAAGTCTAGTCGATTGTAGAGACTAGTTGCTAGATTTGGAGTCTTTTAGTAATTTAGTGCTAGAATTTCAAAGATAGCGACTACTGTACTGACTTTTTAGAGATTTTAGGAGCCATTTGAAGACAGTTCTTGTGAATTTTAATTTATTACTTGATAAAAATAGCATTGCGCTTAGCATAATTGCGCAATATGCTAATTGATGCATTTGCTAAGTAATCTATATATATAAAATAAGAGTTTTGTCTGTACATTGCTCAGAATTTGAAAAGAATGGTATTTCTATATCGGTCATGTCCACAGTAACAAAAAAATGTACTTTTTACTTTTCCGTAATTTCTGTCTGTCTGTCTGTCTGTCTGTATGTATGTATGTATGTATGTATGTATGTATGTATGTATGTACACGCATCACGAGGAAACGGCTGAAGAGAATTTAATGAAAATCGGTATGTAAAGTCGGGGGATGAGCCGCTACAATCTAGGCTATAAATTATTTTATTCACACTGAGTGAAATGGTAGTTTAGGGGAAGGCCTTTAATTTAATTATCCAATATTTATATTATTAGCGGTCCTATCGATAAATACTATATAACTAAAGTTATATAGAATTCAATTTCCAGTCATTTATGTCTTATACATTTTTACCATACCGGCTCTGATAACACAGATATTAATGAATTTGTATTTTTGTTGCTAAGTCCATATCAGCGCCGAGCTACGAGAAAATGGGTTAACAGAATTTAATGAAAACCGCTATATAGAGTCGGGGATAAGAAACTACAGTCTAGGCTGTAAATAATTATATTTTCCCCGAGATGAAATGGTAGTTTAGGGGAAGGTGCCTAAAATTTAATTTTAAATACCGATACCTATGTTATTGGTGCTATAGAAAAGTACGGTACTACATAACAAAAGTTATAGACAATACAATTTCCGATCATTTATGTTTCATTCAGTTTTACTGTACTGACTATGATAAGAGTGGTATTTCAGAAGGCCTACAATATCCAAAGCGCTTAACACTGGTCAACAATTACTTTACATTGACCATTGTTTGTTGTGATGTTTTTCGTTTTTTATGGTGCCGCTCAACTCCGATAGATGGGATTACTACTGCGTACCGAGTATAACAGCCTGACTGAACATTGGCAGGAAATAGCAGGGGAGTTGGGAAACTTTCTTCTTTAGCATGACATTCCTCTGGTTCATATATTTTCTGATACTGCAGGTACGCAACACACTGGTTTATCATAGCATTCACCAGTATCCAGTAATCGGGAGATAGTGGGTTCGAGCCCCACTGTCGGCAGCCCTGAAAATGATTTTCCGTGGTTTCCCATTTTCACACCAGGCAAATGCCGGGACTGTTCCTTAATTAAGGCCACAGCCACCTCCTTCCACTTCCTAGGCCTTTCCTAACCCATCGGTGCCATAAGACATATCTGTGTCGGTGCGACGTAAAGCAAATAGCAAAAAAAAAAAAAAAAAATAGCATCATAGCATTCGAGCTATTCAATCCCTACTCTGAGGCACTGATTGGAATGAGTACTGTGCATATTTAACGGAATAATGACAGAGGAATGTTCATGGCAGTCTGCGACCTGGTTGTTCCAGCTCTGGAACTTTGGACTGTTAGATCGGCACCGTAGTACTCTTCGTTGAAAGTGAGAATGTGTGCGGTTTTTCATTTGATCGAGTATTTTATATGATAACATTGCTTTCAATCGCTACATTCCTACTGACGTTTTTGTAATGACCTATGTTGAATTCAGTTAGGAAAACCACCAAGTCAGTCTTTCTGAGAATCCCGTAGCGAAGCACGGGTACATCAGCTAGTGGTATATAAGTGCATGACTGATTCACACGTGTGGAGCATGAGTTCATCCTATTTTCGGAAGACTTATCAGAGACCGATCATCTCGCTCACATATTACCTGTGAGGGAATAGAGATGAAGCGTTGTATAGCAACATCAGGGTTTTGAAATAATTATTATAATATATACCATAACACTCCTGTATTATGCAAGACATGTGAAATAAGCAGTATTGACCAATTATATCTCCTGATTTTCATATCAGAATCTCCTGATTTTTGGTTTTGTAAAGTTGGCAAGTATGCAATTCTCTGTACATCTAGAAAGAATTCCCACATTAAAAACAAAAAAAAAGGATGATTTTATATTGCAGTTATCAGCTAGAAATATTCCTCGTGATATTGACCTTATGAAAGTTGAACTGCTGGATGTTGTATGAAATTAGGCCAGTCATGGAAGAAGGTAATATGACATTGATACGCTTGTTTAGAGAAGTGGTCATATTGTAGTGTGCTTACCACCCTACTACTGCCAATACAACCCCATAGAGTTGATTTGGTGTGACATTAAAAAGTACTAGGAGAAAGAGAAACAAAACATTCAAACTGTCAATGTCCTAACTTTGATGTATGAGAAACTGGATAGAGTAACAAAGGATAAATGGCTGGCTTGTGTTTCACATGTTGAAAAGCTTCAAGAGAAAAATTATAAAAGGGATATAGTGCTGGACACATTCATGGAACAGATCATCATAAATCTATAATAGGATGACAGGGACAACAATGAGCCAGGTGACGATATATCTGGTGGCAGCTCTGGTCTAAATCAAGAGCACGTGGAGTTCCCTCGAGTACTTCAACTGGTGTAGGGTAAGCAAGTAATACATTGTGTCATGTTCACATTGTAATTTCCTTTACTTTCTAAAAACAGTAGCTTTCCGGTCTGTTAATAATGCACTTTGATATAATACTCAATATTAAACTAACATTCTATAGAACTCAAGGTAGAACGATCTTCAGGCCCATGATGAGGAAAGACTTCGACATATGACATTCTACAAGTCAAGGGAGTATGTGCATTTTCTGCCTTAGGACCTGTTGTTGTGTTGACTGTATTTTGTATTTGTAAATAATTGGAAACCGAGCAAATGGCTGCATGGTCAGGGCCATGTTGCTATCAGCTTGCATTGAGGAGGTGGTGGGTTCAAATCCTAATGTTGGCAGCCCTTTCCTTTTTTCCCCATTTTCACTCCAAGCTGTACCTTAATTCAAGTCACGGACGCTACCTTTTCAGTCCTGGCTCTCTCTTTTTGCCAGAAACCTTTTGATGTTAGTGCAGCACAAAATAATATTCTTTTAAATCGGGCTGGGAGCAGTGCTGCGAACCGCACTGGAATTTGAATCCTTGGGAGGCAGTGCAGTAGAATGTGAACAATCATCAGCAGCTTTGTGCCATTTCTTACAGTTTTATCTCGCACTTACAAGTCTCTAAACTATTAGTAATAAAAACTTGTTTATCAGTTCTTTCCCAGTGTCTAAACAAGAAAACAGCTAGATACATCTCCTACGTAATTGAATAGTCAATCGTATCAAATAGAAGAGAAAGGAATCCCATTTCGTCAAAATGTTCTTTCCCTCTCTTCATGTAATGCCTGTTACCTCAGCAGCCTGTCCGATATAGCTCGAGGTTACGTCTTGATAAAGTCATCACCATTTTTGTATCCTTCCAGCAAGCCGGGTAAGATATTTAAGAACAATTTTCTCCATTTTGCTCTGTCTCGATATACCTCTTTTCTTATTATAGTTTCCCTATTTTCTCCTCTAGTTTCTAGATCTTTTATCTGATCGGCACCTCTTCCCTGTGCATTTAAAGATAAAAATTTCATTGTTCCGTATTGAAAGTATTAACGTTAAAAATTAAATAATTGAAAAAGAGGTTCAACCTATTCAATGCACAAAAGAAAGAAATGTAGTGATTACATTCTTATTTAATAGTAACTATAAATGGGACCGGTTTCGACCCTAGTCCAGGTCATCGTCAGCCGTAAAAACATGTAAAACAATGCATATGAAAAAGAAAAAGAAAAATTAAGTGAACTCTGGATCAGTATAAAATGAAACATAAATTAATGATGGGGGAAGACTTAAAGTTATTTATGATCTTCATATATTATTTGATTGTGTTGTGACTTTGTGCCTGACAGAGTGTGGAAACTGACCCATATGACCGTTCTCCAATATTCATAAACATTGTGAGACTTCGCCTATCATTGCGTGTGCCATACTACCATTCTTAATATTACGTACTGTTTTCTTTTAAGTGACTCACAATTTCTACCCCCATCGTTAATTTATGTTTCATTTTATACCGATCCAGAGTTCACTTAATTTTTCTTTTTCTTTTTCATATGCATTGTTTTACATGTTTTTACGGCTGACGATGACCTGGACTAGGGTCGAAACCGGTCCCATTTATAGTTACTATTAAATAAGAATGTAATCACTACATTTCTTTCTTTTGTATATTGAATAGGTTGAACCTCTTTTTCAATTATTTAATTTTTAACCTCTTCCTTGGTCGTTAAATTGGCCTTTGCCCCTGTAGATTCATATCCGAGTATTGTCTTGGTGTTCGGCTCTTCCTCATCCTCTTCATATCCCCAAACTACTTGAGTTGTGCAGCACTCGGTCTCTCTGCCATTGTAGACTCACCTGTATATCTTCTCTGACATCCTCATTCCTAATTTTCTTGATCACAGAAACTTAATTTCATACCCTTATAATTTGCTCAGTTCATCTTTATTAATTTTGGAGCTCTCCAGACTGTATATCATAATAAGCAGGAGATATGTTTTAAACATGGTCTGTTTCACTGTCACATGAACTCGCTTATATTGTACTAGGCTCTGCACTTGGTGGAAGAACTTGAATCCCTTTCTTACTCTGTTCTGCACTTCTAGTTTTGTATTTCCACACAGCCATTTTTCTCTCCCTCTAGCATAAGATTACACTGGGTAGGTATCCTTATACTCATTGTTAAGGTCTTGCTCTTACTTACTGTCAGCCAGTACTCTTTAAATTTGGAGATCTATTCATGTAATCTTCTTTGTACCTCTAGCTCTCTCTTTCTCTCCACATAGCTACCTCAGCAAATATCAAAGTATTAAGATCCTTATTTCTTTACTGCTTTGATTTCCTTTAGAATCACATCCGTAAGTGAAATAAAATAATGGGGAAAGCGAGCTACCCTGTTTCACTCCTCTCTCTGTCTTGAACCAATACATGATCTTCCATTACCCGCTTCTACACAGCTTTTTCATCATTCGTATAGCATTTGTATATTTTTTATTAAGGAGTTCAAACAGTCCTCTTTTTTTTTTTTTTCCCCTAAGAAATCCTAAATCTTACATCTTGGCACACTGTCATAGCCCTTTTTTCCAAATCCAAGAATGCAATTATGATATCTTTCCCGGGTAACAAAATGAGCAGACACAAGTAAAAACATATTATGATTGCAGTAACAGAATTGAAACACAAGACCCAAAAGAAGACGGAGAACACAACTTACCTTAAAACCCAGAGATGAGATATGGAAGGAGTGGATCAGGAAATGTCCCGATACGGTATGAACACTTAATATCTATGGCTAAATGGTTAGCATGCTGGCCTTTGGTCACAGGAGTCCCGGGTTCGATTCCCGGTGGGGTCAGGGATTTTAACCATAATTGGTTAATTTTGCTGACATCATTTCATCCTCATCACTACGCGCAGGTCACCTACGGGTGTCAAATCAAAAAAGACCTGCATCTGGCGGGCCCAACTTGTCCTCGGACACTCCCGGCACTAAAAGCCATACGCCATTTCATTTCATCAATTAAAAGAAAACGACCTTTTAAGTCAAACAAAATTTACTTAATGAAAAATTGGGCTTTAGAATTAAATTAACAGAAAGCAATATTAAGGTCTGAAACTAAATTAACAGAAATCAAAATTAAGGTCAAATTCAATTTAAAAGTCTAAAAAGGTATAAATAATAACAAAGATATATAAATATTTACAAAGGACACAAATATACACAATAAAAACCGTACAATCATATATATAATACATATTTACATAAATAACGATATTAACAAAGAAAAATACATTTACAGTAAATACAGGAGCAGAACGGGAAAGAACAAGAAGGAAAATTAAGTTATATTAGAAATATCATGACGGAAGGAAACGTTACGAAGAGGTCTAGGTTCTTGTTGATAGATAATGTATTAAACATTGCTGGAATACGTACAGAAAGGGACCTTTGGGTGAGAGAAAGCTGGGAGTAAGGAATATGGAATAGGGTCTTCATTCTGGTAATACTGGATGAGACATGGAGGGGGAATAAGGAAGCTAAATCTGGAGACCTCAACAGAACATTAGCTGCTTTCTATAGCAGCGTTAGGTCAGCTACTTTCCTCCGAGCAGAAAGAGTCTTGAGGTTCAGTTTCCCAAGCACTTGGATAGTGCTTAGGTTGCGACATGCAGGGACCCTGGCTCTGACGATAGCACAGAAAAAAGATTGTACACGGTCAAGGTGGCTGAGGTTTGAAGAAGCAGAAATGGACCCGACTGGAGAGGCGTATTCAACAATAGGTAAGATGCAGGAAATATAGAATGCTCTGAGGGCATTTACATCTGTGATGTCAGAAAACCTGTAGAGTAAACCAAGGAGTGACATAGCACGTGAGGTAACCCTGGTTGTGCGAGACAAACAATAATTTACTGTCAAAATGCACTCCTAAGTCTTTTTGATTGTCAACAAGAGCAATTTGTTGGTTCAGTAGGTGATATTCTTGTAGAACAGGGGATTTATGAAGTGTGAACGAAGTGAACACTTGGAGGGATGAGGTTTAAGACGCCATGTAGTACACCAACCTGACAGTGAATCAAGTGCATTTTGCACTTGGATTGTATCTGTAGGAGAATCGATCTGTTTGAAGGTTTTACATTCATTACCAAAGAGAAGGATCTCACATGAATGGTGGGAAACAGTATCGATAAGGTCATCGATAAACAGGGCAAAAAGAAGTGGACCTAGAACACTACCCTGCAGGACACCAGAGAGGGTGGTGGTGGTGGTGGTGGTGGTGGTGGTGGTGGTGGGAGAAGAACTGCATCCATCAAGGACAACGTGCTGTAGTCTTTCTGTCAGAAAGCTATTAATTAGAGCTAGGAGTATCCCATGCACGTTAAACCATTCAGGAAATTTGTGTGCAAGAAGCGTGTGATCCATGGTATCGAAAGCCTTCGCGATGTCGATATAGCATACATCAAGTTAAGAGCCCGCATGGATGGCAGGCGTGGCATGATGGAGGAGGATAGCCAAGTTAGTTACGTAGGAGCTTCCAGGAAGGAAACCATGCTGCTGAGGGGATATATATGGAATTGTAAATGCAAGCAAATGCTGGTGGATGATCCTTTCACAAATGATTGATAAAGCAGGTAATGTAGAGACCGGGCGATAATTTGCAATATCCGACCTCTGTCCACCTTTAAGAACGGGTGTGATATAAGCAAGTTTCCAGGAGCTCTGAAAGTAGCCGACTGAGAAGCACCGATTTGAATATCACACTAATAGGGTATGAAAGAGTTACTGCTGTATTAAGGAAGATAGGACTGAGACCATCAAGACCAGATGGTTTATTTTCTGACAAAGACAAAAGTAGGGAGCACACTTCAGATTCAGTGGCTACTTCAGAGAACCGCGATGCCACAGCTAGCTAGGGTGATTGGTTGGTGCATAATTATGATGGTTCGCTTCCCTGATCTCGAATGGTTGTGAACTACTTTTCGATTTAATGGCTTCTTCCAGCAGTTCAATGTCCCAAGACTCGATGTTGGCGATTACCGATTCGGACTTGACATCTTTGCACCATTCATCGCTCTTCTCCCCTTTTATTGGCTCAGAGTATTTTTCTCAGCCTCTCATTTCTCTCGTTAGGTTCGTAAACTGAGGCTTTTGGATTCAGTCTCCTCTTTTCTTCTTCCTCACAATGATATTCTTGATACACTAAGCTCTTGGCCCCTGTACAATTAGGATCCACATCTTGATCTTGAATAGCGCGGTCCCATTTGTTTATTTCTTCCGTGCTCCGTCTCAGCTCTTCCACGTACTTCTGTCTGACTCTCTGTTAGGTATATCTCTCCAGTCTTGATAAGAGGATTGGGAATATCTAGGTTCTCACCGGTAGTATGGTCGACCTCTTTCTCTTGGAAACCTCAAATTGTTATTATCAACTTGACGTTCCTGGAATTGCACTCTTCTTCCTCTGTGATAGTCATGCATTTTCCTATCCTTCCAGTGTTCAAATGTTTGCTTTCTTCTTCCTCGTGCCTGATATTCATTTGCTTCTCCTGGATTATGAATCGGACCAAACGTATTTATGGCTGTCTCCATCACTCTTGAATTGCAAGCAGTGCTATGGATCGACGCGCTATCCAATTGTCTTAGTATCTCTTCGGCATGTACCGCAGTTTGGACATTTGCCGCCGTTAATAAACGTTGTACCTCAGGAGGAAATTGTTTTTCTATGACGCATATCAACTCGGACTCGGGAGGTGGTGTATCCAATTCTCGTAACTTGTGAAATTGGTATGTAAAGTACTCTGTATATCTACTTGGGCCTGCACCCAAATATATTTTCGAGTACATCTTCAAGTGTAGGTTTTGCTGAGTGTCCAGACTCCAAAATTTTGATAGGAAAGCCCTACGGAATTCCTCATTGTCCGCAAAAGTGTACCTGAATGCCTTGAACCAAATTAGTGGACGACCTTCAAGATATTTTTCCACTGTTCTGAGTTGACATTCGGGTGTAATTTTCACCTCTTTGAAGTTGTCCTCTACATCTCATAAGAAGGATTTGGGTGTCAGACCATTTCCCAGGTTAAACTTCTTAGGCCTATCCTCGTTTGTCCTCACAATGTGAACAATGGGTTGGTTATTAGTTGTAACTGTATTGTAACCTCCTATGAGTTCTGTGTTTTCAGGGACTGAACCTAACCAGTTCGTGTGATCTCTAGATACAGGTAACTCTAGATCTTGGATTCTATTTGCTTCCATTACCGCATTGGGTTTCGTACTGTCTTCCGCCAACTTTAAATTTCTAACTTCTTCTTCCAGATGTCTGATGTTCGCAGTTAAGTCTCCGACTCTTTTGTCTATGTGATCTTTGTACTCTTGTTGTTCGTGAGTCAGTACAATTAACATGTTGCCTAATTGTTCCTTGGTATTTGCGAGTTCCAATTTTGTGACTAAGTCCATTGACGTTATCTCATTGTTTAGGGTCTGCAACTGTTTTTGTCTTTCTTCTTGATAGTGGTTTAGTTTCTCCTTCAATAATGTGACTTCATTCTTAATTCCGTCTATGTCTAGGTTGACTTCCCTGCAGTTCCGTCGTGTTTTGCAGTATTTCGGTTTTAACGATCAGGAGTCTGTTTTGCACATCCTGCTGGTTCGCTACAATGGAAGCGTTCACTTCTGTTCTCAGGGTTTTCTTATCTTCCTGACCTGGGATAAGTTCAATCCAATTGTGTTCTTTTCCTCGCTTATTGACCTTATTTCTTCCTTTATTGTTTGTGCGACTTCCTTCAGTTTTTCTTCCGACTTTTCTTGCGCACTTGCTAACTCCTTCCATATTGTCTCCTGCACTTCCATGTTTTCCTTTCGTGTAATTTCTTGTGCTTCCATGTTCTCCTTGCGTATAATCTCTTGAGCTTCCCTCATCTCTTTGCGCATGATTTCTTGTGCTTCCATGTACTCCTTATGTGTGTTTTCTTGTACTTCGGTCATCTCTTTATGTGCGTTTTCTTGTGCTTCGATCATTTCTTTATGTCCGTTGTCTTGTGCTTCGATCATTTCCCTCTTGCTTTCGCTAATCTCTCTTCTGATAGAACTAATGTCTTTACCTATCTCTTCCCTCAACATTTCAAAGAGTGCCTTAACCTCCTTAATAGAACTCATGTTTATCGACTTTAACTTATATACGACTATGTGGATATTAGCAATCTCTCTAATGATGTCACAACAATGAACTTATTATCATAAGCAACAAGCAAGCCCCTTCTGCAACAACTTTATGGCGACATAGAAGAATACTAGTTCTGACGAAAACAATTGTAAATCTAAATACCATGTTCGTTTATGTTGCCGGCAAACAAATCTTCCCTGACCATTTATAACATCACTGCTTTGCATTGTTTCGCTACGTTACGCCTCTCCAGAATAATCTCAGATAATTATGGTACAATATGCTTTACAAGGTTTTTGTGGTATTTACAGTTTTCTTATTTCGTTCCATGAATAACTTCCATTTCCTTTATTCTAATTATTCTTTCGTGTCCATCATTATCTTCATCTTTGTCACCTCATCTCATAACGAACAACTTGTATCTCGGCCATCACGTTGTTATATATGTAGGCATATCTCGTCTTCTTTGAAACTTTGTGCTGGGCGTTAAGATATACCCTCGACAACCAAGCCATTACGTTTGATACCACGAGTGCGTCTTCACTGCTCAAGTCAACACGTTGGGATTTACGATGCGTTTTTTAATAATCATGACCACCACCTCGGTCGTCAAATGTGCGGTCTCTTGTAATGATCAGGCCCCACGTTGGGCGCCAGATGCGACCTCTCCCTCTCCCCGGGATGGATGTCAGCACGAGCCCTCTATACTCAAGGTCTTGGCGGGTTCTTCTTGTTATGGAGCTACTTCAGAAAACCGCGACGCCACAACTAGTTAGGGTGATTGGTTGGTGCATAATTATGATGGTTCGCATCCCCGATCTCGAATGGTGGTGAACTACATCGACTACACGATGTTGAGTTGGGAATCCTATTGAGCGACCAAGATTTCAGATCTAAAATATGAAGTATTAATTCAATTACATGAATTGCTTATGTTATACGGCTTCAAGTCCATCAATATCTCGTTGAAATTCCCTATTATTGTAGATCATATGATGCATCGAAGTTGATCGTATTATTAATGTTGGTATTACTTTATGATTTATCATGAATATGAGGTTGGAACTAATTCACAAATATGGTTGCTTACAGCTAAATAATAATGAAGAGAACTGAGATATTCTGGATTGGATCATGTTTATTCAAGATAGAAATCCTAACTAGATATAGAAGAAACCAAAGCATGTATTAACATCCCAAACATATATCTATTGCAATCACAACCAATCGTTTATCTAAATTTGATTCAATGTAATGCAGTGATAGCGTTGTATAATTTTTTATATCTCAAAATCTAATCGTGGATACGAACACCGGTTCACAATAATGATTAATGTTATCCCAGAGATTGACAAACATGAGATCTCATTGAACATAATCTGCCTGAGTGAAATAACCTACGTGATAATACTCATTACTGATTGCGTTGTCGTTGATACATATGTGTCAGACTCAATACCATACATGTCATACATAGTAAGAATTTCTACATTTATTTTCGTCGGTTTGTTCCAGATAATAATGCTTTTTCATGGATGGACTGAAATAAAATAACATTAAATGATAACAACTACATCCTAAGTAAACTAGGCTGTCCTGAAGATGCTCGCATCAACGCAAAAATAAATGCACAACAATCCTCGCACATACCTTCGAGGATCTCTGTAACCTAACAAACAGTGGATGATATGGAAGATGAAATGACATCACACAATATCAACACAGCATAATCACATTCAAATATCAAAGTCAAAGCATCACATGATATCTAATCTACGTACTAGTTAACTACTATGTCCATGAAGTGCTACTCTTAACCTAGATAAGATATCATGGTATACATCCTCGTAGCTATGTGTGTGGTGAATTTCATAAATGTCGCAAGTACACCGCTTCAAAACCAGTCGTAAAGCATAAACAAACGTGCTGTCGAACTCCAATACGGTAATCATGACATCGTGATAACAAATCCTACCATAATAGTCGATGCAGCTTCATAGTTAACCCGATGATTGCTACGCCCGTCTATAGATGGTACGCGAGAATTTTAATTTTTTGACTTTCCCGGTTCATTTTCGAGTGCGAATTTTATCTCTGACATGTTCTGCAATCTGTTGGGCAATATGTAGAACTAACTGATCAGAGATTATAGCTTTGGGAAGTAACTTACAGAGCTTTTTGTAGACGTCTGTGGAGTTCATCTGTGATGCAAACAAACATGGCGGAACAACAATTTAGTTGCTCTTGCAGTGATGTTATTTCGGATCACAGAATCTTTCAGTAATTAACCACAGCGGAAAGCAGTGATTGAGATAATCATTTTAAGGAATTGTTAAGCGATTTTGAAAGTGAGAGTTATAGAAAGAGTGCCAAAAATATTGTATGTGAGAGAGAAACAGAGCCTCCTTCTAAACAAAGGGAGAAAAACACGCTGAGTACAAAAGCTATTTTATCGCTAATTTCATGGCAGATGGATTACTTTTCTTCACCAGAGTATCAGGTAATTGTGAAAGGCTCTGAGGGCCAATTAGTGTTTGATGAAGCCCGAAAATCATTGATTTTTTGGAAACTTTTTTGCCAGTGGAGTTGGTGCAGATAGTTGAACAAATCGGCATCACAAACAACCAGTAGAAAACATTTTTTAACTATCACCACATTCCAGGTTTGGAAAGTACTTTAAAATATCAACGTATATACTTCTAAGAAGTTGCATGTATTAATTGCGTACAGATTTTAGGAAATAATATTATTTTGGGCTCTTTACTATGTATAAAGGTAATGCACGCATGGGCACATAAGTGTAATTTTGTTTTCTCTCAAAATAATATTGAACATAAGTGTAGGATTTTCCATTTGCATTTAGATTTATAAACAACCAACATTTATAAACATTTTAAGCTAATCATCCCACTGATAAGTTAAAAATTGAGGTTTCTACAAATTTTTTTACATACGAATGAAAAAACTCAGCACTGAGGTACCAAACAGTCAACTGGTAACTCAGCACTTAAAAGGTTAATAATCATCACCTAACCCCAATATAAACACCTGCTTATGTGACATATATATCTGTTAAGCCGCATGACCTCTAAAGTACTGAGCCACACC
Source organism: Anabrus simplex (assembly GCF_040414725.1). Taxonomy (NCBI): domain Eukaryota; kingdom Metazoa; phylum Arthropoda; class Insecta; order Orthoptera; family Tettigoniidae; genus Anabrus; species Anabrus simplex. The sequence goes on from NC_090267.1 coordinate 483,962,730, forward strand.
CACCCTCTAACAAACGTACGCACGTAGTTAAATACGAGTATCGAAAGAGAAAACTAGGCGTGGACCCCGGTCAGGAAGGGTGAAAGACATTACCCTGAACTGGAAAAGTTATTCACGTCAAGCAACACAAGTTAGTAACAAACACTACTAGGAGTAAAAATCCGAGAAAAGATAAATAAGGGTTTATTGAAATATAACGTCAATCAAAGGATCAATTTAAAGAAAAAATCGGTGATTATAACAAGATAATACATACATACTCAGCGTTAGTCCGAATGACAATCGTGCCAAGGTACCGTGACCTCATCATTCCATACATGCACCTGGGATAGTTATTCTTGAGATGTAGGCACTAATACAATCAGCGACTTCGCTACTCAAATCTGTGAAGTGAATATTCTTTGCTCGAATTTTATTCAGTCATTCCTTTACCGAGGATAAAATACTAAATCACAAGCGTGGGAGTCCCTTATCTTTTGCTAACGCCTTTTTTTTAACAATACCTCCCACACATTTCAAATCCCACACGCCAAGGAGCAGATAAAGTAATGTGTTTAAATCAGAGAAAAGCGTGACCAAGGAAATTAACACGAAAGGCAAAGAGAATGCTCTACGGAGCAATGAATGTAAAACATATCAACAAGAGTAACATGGACTGGCGCGCGGCCACGAAAGAAACAAATCAACATGCGACGTCCAGGTCAAAAATGACCAGGACGCACAATAAGGAAACAAAAGGATTCGCTCCCTAAAGAAAATGAGGGGCTACAAAGAACAAATAAATATGATTTCAACAGACCGATACGACATCTTAACACTCAGCCCATCCATCTACCCATTCATTCAACCATACAATCATTTGCCCTCTAAGGCAAATAATCTCTGCAGCTCGGTCTGAATAAATAAATCAGGGCATCTCGTAGAGTGCAATACAACATTCCAGCGATAAGGTCTCACGTCAATAGTAGATATATAGCTTAGCCAGGTCAAACAACAGCAGGACGTTTGTGACCCCACGGTCACGCGTAGAATCATCACCCTTACACTGCGTACGGCCATAACAGATCTTCCGGCCGACACACAGATCATACCTCCAAATGATGGCAAAATGTTACAACGAGAAGCTCATTACAATAAACAGAAACCCAGATTATGACGCATTACGATCACTCCAGCAACTCGCGCACACACACACACACACACACACACACACACACACACCATTCTCGCCCCCGAGTACAAGGATGGGTCTCGGTCGGCCGTAATAAAAATAAAAGAAAGAATGATCATACACAAATGATACAAATTCAAAATGTTACATTACCGTCAATATCAAAAATCGAAGCACGCAAATGATGCAGTACAATATCAATTATCGATTCACTCAAATGATGCAGTAGTTTAGCATCGTTTCAAACCTATAAAACATCCATTTGAAACGTAAAAACCCCACTCTTGTGTGTGAGGGCTCCGTGACTTAATTAATCAGCTTAATCAGAAAAAATATTCACTTATAGGAGAAAATATTAAAAGGTCTCGCCGAGAAATAATCCGTCATACTCGCGACAGAGGGGAAAGCCCTCTAACGATAGAAAGTGGACAGATGCCTATTCATTGAGACATCGGTAACATCATCTAAGAAACCATGCTACACTAGCATGTTTCAGTACACACCTCACACATGAACGGTTAGTGCTTCGTGGTAGATTATTTAGTGAACTATTAGCACATCTCACACGAATTCTGTTAATCTTAATACATAGCACATCTCACCGCAAAGACAAGTTATATACACTCAAACTTGCCACAAGTTTCGGTCATATCTCACAGTATTACTAAGCACTGACTTATCATCTACCACGACAAATATCAACATCACTATCACTTACTATTCACATGGCATGCACATTGTCACCTTACCTGCATATTATCTTCTCATAATACCACGATATTCCATAATTGCTTAATTATCCTTAGAATCCATGCCGTGATTAATATTCAACTGATAATTCAACATTCGATTCGCGACGTTCACTTACAACATCACATGCAACGAACCACATCACCAGTACCTGTGTGTAGCTAGCATTTTCTTCACAATACAAATTTGCATAAATTATACACCAACACGTGTCACACATGCTCAAATAGCATCATTAACCAAGCAGCAGTTATGATACAAATTGAGATGAACAACATCGAAGTCGACTCGCTTCAATAAACAATCACACACGTATATGTTACTGTGTAGATTCCAATATCTCATTGTCAAATGCTTATTGTGTGCTTACCCCCACTTTTCAACGAACTACCTCAGGACATCAATTATCACTACTAAAGTTCATCTTACTACTAATAAAGAAATTAAAACTACCAAGAAAAAGCATTACAATAATCTGGTGGTTTACTGACTTGCAGACCAGGGTATGGGAATGCACATGTTCCAGGAAATCCTCCCTGTAACCACGCCATTGCCACGGCTGGAGCCCGTTTTCACATCTTAGCCTTGCATATTGTTAAAGAAATACATCTTCCAAACCGTCATATTACTCTCAAGCAGATCAGACCTGAAACAATCTAGTATTAGACCAACAAGTTCACACAATACCATTATTATGCTCAGCAATAACATATTCTCCTTGCTGTAAATAACTCTTTACAAGATACCGACTTGAAATCCTTATATGCGTCATTGATTTTATGTAATGGCTTGGCTTTCATACAACTTCCAATATTTACTCAATATTTGTCAGTTATGACACGGTTTTAAGATACCCGACGTGTATTACAATTCCTTTCCAATACTCTGACAATATACACTCGATTTTCTACAAATACTTTCGTAAAATCTCCTTAAATCAACAACCACCATTTCAAGCTTCACACACACCGACTACAAACCAACAACAATGACACAATGATCTGCATTCCGCCTTCTCATTATAGCAGACATGGGACAGAAGTATTCTAACTTCGATATAACATTTCATTTCCAAGATCATATTACTAATCAATACGTAGGTGTCGCCACCGTCACACTTACAAATTATCGACATTTTATCTTACGTAATACTAAACTATTTGCATTCCCTTTGGTTTCGTCTCATACAATACATGTTATAAAATACATACTAAAAATTAACCTTATGTGCCTAGAATTGTACATCCTCACGCTTAAAAATGAATATAAAGTTCATTCCTTCACTTTCACTTTCTTGCGTGTGCGAAATGTATAGATGAACACAGGTCCTGACCGTTCCAGCGCCATGTTCTCGAGTCCTGCGTCGGCACGCGTGCTGTCGCCCTCGTTCCCACATGGTATCGGTACAGTACATCTTTATCTTCATTCTTTTAACAAATTCCCAGTAAATACATTCTTAATTTCTTTCTTAAACAATTCTCAATTTGCTATTAAATTTTGATGGTATAAAAGGTCCCACTAAGTGTCCACAAGGCATGTCTCCGTATCATTTGACTAGTTTTAGTTTAAATCATTTACATAAAATATACATAGAGCAGAAAAATATTACCATGAAGAAGCAAAGAAAGTGTGCAAAAATCACTTAGAATAGAAGAATTAAAATACACCACAAACATTAAGTACTTCCACAGAAAAGCAGCCACGCTGGCTTCCTCAATCAACAATCATAATCAACACCATCACCATAGCATCGATCAAACAAGGAGATGGAACAATCAGTACCGAAACAAAGCACAATAATAGGAAGCTCGCACAAGATTAACAAAAGAGAAACCGTTAGATCTCATAACTAGGGCCCGGATTTTTAGGTTCTTAAAAACCACGTTTTAGTTTTTTAATAGCTCAAAATAGGTTTTTTTAAAAAGTTTTTTATCCTCCTGAAATAGTTTTAATGATCATTTCAATCATTACTAAAGTTATACTATTCATTCAAACTTTTTTTTTGCAGTCGCTTAAGTGCGGCCAGTATCCAGTAATCGGGAGATAGTGGGTTCGAACCCTACTGTCGGCAGCCCTGAAGATAGTTTTCCGTGGTTTCCCATTTTCACACCAGGCAAATTAACCTTAATTAAGGCCACGGCCACTTCCTTCCCATTCCTTGGCCTTTCCTATCCCATCGTCGCCATAAGACATACCTGCGTCGGTGCGACGTAAAGCAAATGATGACTTGCCTTTAGGCTTCGCTAGTTATGAGATGCGTGAGCTTCTTAAACTGCCTTCAATAATAACTTGATTTATAGGGAAAATTAATTTTAGTCTGTCGCATAATAGTGTGCATAGAGCTAAACAGCCGTAGCTGGCGGTAGTCGATCATACGCAATGAGAGATGCACTGAAGCTGGCAAGTTAGGCGGGCTTGTACCTGCTAGATACAGGTCAGTGAACGCCAGGGGTTGTCTCTTGTTTTGTGCTGTACCGTAGTGGAATAGTATCGTATCACGTTGTTTCGCTCTCACTAGTTATACTTACAAACCACTTCCAGTTCCAAATCATGAAGTCATTTCAAAAAGTCGTGCATAATGTTTATTTTAAAAAAATCATTCAATTTCATTAATATTTGGTATTTCTATTTCAAAATAATGTAGTACTGTCTTGAATAGCCCATTTAGTTTTTTTAGGTTTTAACGCCTTATTTAGTTATTTTTAGGTTTTTTAAGATTCGAGTACTTTACCCCAGTGGTAATGAAATGGATAAGTAAGTTAAAATATTGCAGTTAGCTAGCAAGGAATAAAATAGTTTAAAACCTAAAAATCTGGGCCCTACTCATAACTCAAAGAATTGCAAGTTAATATAAAATAATAGAAGGGGAAAAGAAAATTAATATTAAGAATGGGATCAGATAATAATAGGAAAACTCTTGCAGAAACTCACATGGTAGTTAATCTGCTTTTAACATAATTTTGAAATTAATTCAGCATTTAAGTAATATTTTAAAGGAGCCTGCTGGCAAGAATAACAATAATCCACAGGGCAATCAACCCCAACTTCAAACACGGTGAGACTGTTTAACTCGACCAAAATGAAGATAAAAGAACTTTTTAACAGGTTGTAATTTTCACAAAAAGAAGCCCCCCTCCCCTCCCAGAAAAATATAAATTTAAGAAGGAAACAATTTCAAATTATCAAAAGAGAATGTAACGTTCACAAGTTCCATCACATAGTTCAAAATGATGACCACAAGAAGCTGATGTCTTGGTCCAGAAGGATTTTTTAATTCATAACCTCGCTTAAGTGCAGCCAGTATCCAGTAATCGGGAGACAGTGGGTTCGAGCCCCACTGTCGGCAGCCCGGAAGATGGTTTTCCGTGGTTTCCCATTTTCACACCAGGCAAATGCCGGGGCTGTACCTTAATTAAGGCCACAGCCGCTTTCTTCCAATTCCTAGACCTTTCCTATCCCATCGTTACCATAAGGCATATCTGTGTCGGTGCGACATAAAGCAAATTGCAAAAAAAAATTCATAACCCAAAGACGAAAATGTTTTAATTAAAGATGTTACACTTTTTTTGGACAGCTTCATTATGATATCCGGATCATTCCCGCAAGATACAGACTACTCGGACGTACGTACCTCAAGTTATTCTCAAAATCGATAATCCACAAAAGATGATCAGAAACTAATTGAAGACGACCTGAGAAACATTCTAGGGTGATGCCACCCTACACAAGGATGCTTATCCCGCCTCTCATCATTACAGGCCAAGCCCATACGCCACCGCGTTCCATTCCACCAGTTGACTGCATGTCGATTCAAGACAGAATAGCGGGCTCCTTCTCACTCTGTGCTACCGTTAGACAGCTAGGAAAAAGCTGCACGCTCATTGGTCCGAGCAAACTAAGTTAGACTCACTGCCACAGGGGGCAGCACTAAGCAGGAACAGATGTTCCAAGAGCAGAGTCGAAGATATACACAGACGAAATATGAGATAAGCGCACAGGGGTGAGGTACAGCTTTAAAACCAAATTTTGACATCCAGTCACAGAGAAGATAAAAGCAGAAGAGTAACGGGAAATAAATTCCCGGTAACACAAATTTCCGCAGCGAGGTGCCATATCTAAAAATGTAGGGGGCAAAAATGTAACCTCAGTTACACCCAGTACTTTTCTATTAACCGTGTTAGTGCAAATATTAGGTTTGTTGTTCTTCTGCTGCCTCTGAATCTATGTTTTTCCTCTTCAAACTGGTTCCTAATCTTAATCTTTTCTCAATCCTTTCCAATATCTTATGACATTTTGGCAAGAGGGTGATTCCTATATAATTTTAACACTTTTACCTATTTCCTTTTTTATTTTTAACAATGGTATTATGATCCCCTTCTTCCAGTCATCTGGCATTTTTTTCCCCCTCCAAATGACTCCTAGTAATCAGTATAACCACTACATTCCTTGGATGCTTGTTACTGTGATCATGTCTGCTGTCAGTTCATCAGACTTGCCTTCTTTCCATCTGCTTGAATGCATTTTCAGTCTCTGACCAGGCTGTTGTTCCACTGCAGATCCTTTATTTCATTTCTTCTCTGATCCCTTCTCCATCCCGGACAATGCGCCAATTTTCTCTTACTATTGCTTTTATATCTTCCCTGTCTGATCCGTTGTTTTTCATTAATCCATATAGCATTTTCTTGTTTTCCATTGCTGTCTTTGAGTCATTAAGTTTTAAATCTTGGTCACAGTTAGTTGCTTAAGTTTGTGACAAGTGATGCTGAGGAATCTAGGTGTTCTGCACCCAAGAAAAAAGAGAGAATACCACACACGACTTGACAGAAATCAAGGTAACAGAAAATTTTGTATAAGTATGTATGCAGTACATGTAGCTACATGAAACATAAACTTTTCTTCCCATTGAGTGCAAATTAATCTTCTAAGTTTGTGTTGCTTTTGCTGTACAGTAATTAATTCATTACATTTCTGAAATACTTTAGAATAAAATAGTTTAATATGAATGGATAGTATGCAGTATATTATCAGCAGTTACTACAGCAGCATTGATGACTTCTCTGTGACTTGTGATGTACGCCACCAGTAACCTAGCATCCCCTGTTTGATTGTATTCCCACTAATCACATAAGGAAACTTGAAGACACACATTATATTTTTTTTTTTTTTTTTTTTTTTTTTTTTTTAGTTTTATCATGTTTTTATGGTTTGGAGAAATCAGTTTTTGTATGGTACACCAAGAAACAGGTATCAACATGGAGGGCAACCCTGCATTTGTCGCATTGAAAAGAGATTTCCTTCCGTAGACCCTGCGCGTAACACACCTTGCATTGCTTGGATGGCACTAATTTCTTCTGTGTAGGGGCAATTTTGGATGAAAGTGCCCAGAATGTTGACTCTGAAGTCTCAATGGGGTGGTACCAGTGTGGGGACGACCTCTGCTGGGGTACTGCAGTATTTGAGCACCTTCTAAGTACTGTTCTGCAACACTGATGCAGAAAGCTCTGAGGTGTTTATTTTTCATTGTTGGGTTGAGTATGTGAGAAAGGAATTCAATAATGCCACATCAAGGAGGGAGAAGTACTTCTTTCACATACTTCCTCATGAGTGGGAAAGACGCCAGTCACTGATCATGAGATTCACAACTAAGTACTTTTTATTTTCCACCTTGTCGATACATTACTAAAGTGTACAGGCTTTGTCAATCTATTTTACGGCCAGGATTTTGTTCGCTGAAGCAAACGTTCATGTTTGTGGATTACTGTAGTCACGCCCTAGTTCGTGAACCATGGGCAACGGCTGAGTGGCCTAGTAAGTGGTCCTGAGAGTCGGGATACCAGTTGCTATGGAATGGGAGTGGGCATCTCGGACATATTCTGAGTCGTGGCCCTCCTTGTACTCAGGCGGCTAGGACTATACAATCCACCGGTGGTCCATAACCCGTTAGAGGAAAGATCCTCCCTTGGACTATGTGCAAGTAGGGTAGCATCCTGCTTCATGAATTTACTAAGCTCAGAACACTTTTAGCAAGCCTCGGACGTATGGGAGTATCGGAGTCCCACTCCCATTTGACAGGTGAGGGACTCCTTGGAAACAACTTGGCGAACGAAATGGAATTCGATGGGGAGCTATCAGTATTAATGGGGCTTATGAAAGAAAGAAAGTAGAACTGGCTGAGTCAGCAAAGAGGATGCATTTGGATGTGCTAGGAGTAAGTGATATTCGCGTAAGGGGAGATAACGAGGAAGAGATAGGAGATTATAAAGTGTACTTGACGGGTGTTAGAAAGGGAAGGGCAGAGTCTGGGGTAGGGCTCTTTATCAGGAATACCATTGCACGCAACAAGTTTCTGTTAGGCACGTAAATGAGCGAATGATGTGGGTAGATTTGTCAGTTGCTGGAATTAGGACTAGAATTGTCTGTGTATTCACCATGTGAGGGTGCAGATGAGGATGAAGTGGACAAGTTTTATGAAGCATTGAGTGACATCGTGGTCAGGGTCAACACCAAGGATAGAATAGTGCTAATGGGCGATTACAATGCGAGAGTTGGGAATAGAACTGAAGGATACAAAAGGGTGATTGGTAAATGTGGGGAAGATATGGAAGCTAATGGGAATGGGAAGCGTTTGCTGGACTTCTGTGCTAGTATGGGTTTAGCTGTTACGAATACATTCTTCAAGCATAAGGCTATTCACTGCTACACATGGGAGGCTAGGGGTACCAGATCCATAATAGACTATATCTTAACAGGCTTTGAATTCAGGAAATCTGTTAGGAATGTACGAGTTTTCCACGGATTTTTCGATGATACAGACCACTATCTGATCTGTAGTGAATTAAGTATCTCTAGGCCTAGGGTAGAGAAAGTGAAATCTGTCTGCAAATGAATAAGGGTAGAAAATCTCCAGGGCGAGGTAATTAGACAGAAGTTTCGAACGGTAGACAGTAAGCAGGTTCAGGATATAGAAAGTGAATGGGTGGCATACAGGGATGCTGTAGTAGAAATAGCAAGGGAATGCCTAGGAACAACTCTGTGTTTAAAAATGGAAAAGGCGAACATCTTGGTGGAATGATGAAGTGAGAGCAGCTTGTAAACGTAAAAAGAAGGCTTATCAGAAATGGCTCCAAACAAGGGCCGAGGCAGACAGGGATTTGTACGTAGATGAAAGAAACAGAGCAAAACAAATTGTTGTTGAATCCAAAAAGAGGTCATGGGGAGATTTTTAATAACCTGGAAAGGCTAGGTCAAGCAGCAGGGAAACCTTTCTGGACTGTAATAATCTTAGGAAGGGAGGGAAAAAGGAAATGAACAGTGTTTTGAGTAATTCAGGTGAGCTCATAACAGATCCCAGGGAATCACTGGAGAGGTGGAGGGAATATTTTGAACATCTTCTCAATGTAAAAGGTATTCCTGATAAAGAGCCCTACCCCAGACTCTGCCCTTCCCTTTCTAACACCCGTCAAGTACACTTTATAATCTCCTATCTCTTCCTCATTATCTCCCCTTACCCGAATATCACTTACTCCTAGCACATCCAGATGCATCCTCTTTGCTGGCTCAGCCAGTTCTACTTTCTTTCTTCCATAAGCCCCATTAATATTGATAGCTCCCCATCGCATTCCATTTCGTTCACCAAGTTGTTTCCAAGGAGTCCCTCGCCTGTTAAATTGGAGTGGGACTCCGTTACTCCCATAGGTCCGAGGCTTGCTAAAAATGTTCTGAGCTCAGTGAATTCATGAAGCAGGATGCCACCCTACTTGCACATAATCCAAGTGAGGATCTCTCCTCTAACGGGTTATGGACCACCGGTGAATTGTATAGTCCTAGCCACCTGAGCACAAGGAGGGCCATGACTCAGAATATGTCCGAGGTGCCCACTCCCATTCCATAGCAACTGGTATCCCGACTCTCAGGACCACTTACTAGGCCACTCAGCCGTTGCCCATGGTTCACTAACTAGGACGTGACTACAGTAACCCACACCATGAACCATAAGTAATTTACATTTTTATGGAATAAAATATTTATCAAAATACCAGTACTGTAAAATCTGTACATGCTTAACATTAATAATAATAATATTTGGATCACATAGCTGTCAGCTTGCATTTAGGAGATAGTGGATTCGAACTCCACTGTCAGCATATCTGTAAATTCTGTATCTGAGAGCTAAACCAACCTAAGTCACATTTTAATTATTTTGCAGGAGAGAGGGAAAACATCAGTTGAAGAGCATTTTTGCTGCATTATGACTTAGGCAATAAATGTTCATCATTGTTCTTGATATATTTTGTGTAATTTTGATCAGTGAACCCATTCACTAATATAATTTACACTTAAAATGGTTAATTATTATTTTATTGCCATAAAATAAAATGACAATGGACTTACTTATATACGGCTCTAAGTTTCATAAAAGGAATAAAATGTGACTTACGTTGTTTTGGCTTTCAGGTACAAAAATGTCTAAGTAAAAAATGTTTTACTAGTAACTTGTCAGGTGACAAAGTGAACATTGTTCAAAGTGCTCAATGCTTGTTTGTGCTGAGTTATTCCAAGTTGTGAAAACTTCTGCAATACAAAATGAAATTGTGGAATTTTATCATAAAAGGGATTTGTAGCACTCTGTATTTCAAAATACATGAATTTTCAAGGGCCTGCTGTCTCCAATGTTGTGAAGGTCAGGAGTCTGGGTTACAGCCTACAAGCCCAAGAAATTTCTCTTATGAGGATGCTGGCTATGAAACCCTCACTCTGCATTGTTATCTTTTGTGTGGGGAAACTGCAACTATGGATACATTTCTGCAAACAGTTTAAGTCTACCCGTTGGCACGTACTGAAAAAGGGAACAGTTTAAAGAGCACCTCTGTTGTTACAACTTAAGCCTCTGTTATTTATACTAATCACCCTAGGGAAATTTAACTTCCATACTTGCAAAACTGCATTCATTTATTTTATTTTTCTCAGTATGGTCAGTTGTGTAGTGCAGTTGGTTAAGCCGCCTTCTGCCAGGCTATGGTTGCAAGATCGATTCCTTATTCAGTGTTGATGTTAAGAGTGCATAAATATGGATAGACTCTTAGCAGTAGATTTGCTGGAGTTAATTAACGTATTTCCGCAGAATATTTAGGGTGATTTCTGGTACTCTTGACGTCTGTTAAGGCCATTTAAAATTGAAAAGATGTTGAATGTATTGTAAAGTAAATATTATACTATCTGTTTTCCAGAAACAGCAGATCTATATCCTTATATTCCCAGATAAATAAAAATCCATGCACAATGATAAAAATTCTCCCAAAGTATTTTCTTATCTAGTGTTAAACTGACAAGATCAATAACAAACTTCACCCAAAATGCTTAGTTCCCTGTTTTCATAGAACGTGCTGAGTTTGTCTTTTTCATACTTTGCCTTTGCTTATTTTGTAATCTCTGCAGATTGAATGATTTATCACAATCATCTATACCACCTCTTTCTTATCTTCCAGTGTTGGGTGGTCAGCACACATTTGGACTGATGCAAAAGTCTCCCAGCGGTAAACCCCCTCTCACTTCAAGCAACCCATTAGGTAAATAGCGGTAAGATTATCTTATGTTTATATTGAAGACTTTTTAGCTGTCAGGAAAATAACAAAAGTACACTGCATAAAATATAATGCATGTAAATTAACTAGTTACCTTTTTTCTAAGGTCTGTCCTGGATCATTTGAAATGTTTCATTGTTATAAGAGGTCTGTAATATTACTCATAGTGAATGAAGTTTTTCAAGGAATTGCTCATATAAAGACTAGTCTTGAATGCCTTTATTAGTTTGATTGCTGTTTCATATCATTAAAGGTCATTGAAACCACATTGTAGAAAATTGGTAGAAAATTCCTATTTCTGGGTTAGTGCTGATGTAGTTTAAAGTATATTATAATTTAAGAATAGATTTTGAAGATTGTTATTTGACAGTAGCATGTTGTATTGTTTAGGCAGCAAACCTGTTATGTTTGACGTCTTTGGGCCAATGACCTAGATGTTAGGCCCCTTAAAACAACTATTATCATAATTTGTCTTCTGCCGTAAGACATTTCCAGATAAATTTTTCAGATCCTTTCAAAACTCAAAAAGTTCCTGCTTTTGATATCCAAAAGGGCTTATTCTTGTTGGATAAAGTTCTTATTGTACTGATACTTTAACAGTTGTGTTGACATGTGGAGAACTGTATTTCGGATAATACGGATATCTTTGTTTTGTATCGTTCTTCCTTGCCATTGAGTAGAGTGTAAATTGAGAAATGTGGGAATATACCGAATCTCCATTTAAATAGGAAAAAATTTAAGTGCAAAACTGAGACATTAACACGCATATCATTTTTAGTATAGGGCTATACGCACCCAGTATATTGAAGTCCTTCTTCAGCAACGTTATAAGGGTTCTGAAGAATCTCCCCTCCCCTGAAATATATCTATCAATGTACAGTATGTATGTAAACGTTCTACAGCTTACAAAATGTTTTCACTTTATCATTCTAGCAAAAAAATTTCAGAAGAATTGAATTTTTGTACTGGCCTTATAACCAGGATTTTATTAGGTCACTTGTGTTGCGTTCAAGTCTGAGTAATTGTGGGGTCTTGGAAGTTTTGGTTGTAATTTTTCAGCCAACGTGGACGTATCTAGCCATATGGCATGCCACATTGTCTTGCTGGAAAATCATATCTTCCCTAGGGAAGGCAATTAGCATGTTTGGACGTACAGGATGGATTCATTACCGTATTGGTCGAGCATGCCTTTTACATGAACCTTGAGAATAGCCACAGAAACATTCTCCAGCTGTCACCAGCTGGTGTACTTCCAACTATGTTTGCAGTGTGCTTGTTCTTCATGGAATGTGAAGATATGTAGGTCGTCCTTGTCGTTCCTTTCATAGTTTTACTTTTGTCTTTGTCCTTTCCTGTTGTTCCCTCTTCTGATGGTGTTCTGTCCTTATGTTTATCCTAATCATTTTCCTGTCTTTCTATGTATGACTTGGAAGAAAGAAGTATATAATGACTGACATTTTTCTTGTTCCTCATAAGCATCTTTGTCACTAGCTTGAATGCCTATCCTGAAAATAGTTTGTTTTGCATTTTCATACTAGGTGGACACAGGCCATGCTCGCTACTATACCTATCTTAACTCTTTCCTCTCTCAGCATCACCAAAATCCTACCTAAAAGAGGAATCGGTAGGGGGGGGGGGGGGGGGGGGGAAGAGAGAGAGGAGCTCAGCAACCCCTCAAACTGTCATCTCATTGGTCTTGCTCTTTATTTTTAGGACATTTCATTGCCAGCTGCTAATAATATTCTCGTGATATGTGTGTGATGAAATTTAAAGGCTAATATGTTATAAAATACATCCCTAATACCATGAGAGAGTTAACCTTCCAGTGCCTTTTCTTGATTTTAAAATTTCTCAGCAGAATGTGACATCGTTGTGCTAGAACTGTGAATAGTTTTAAGATGAAAGAAAAATAAAAAATAAAAGAACTGTATGTAACCAAAATAGAATTACTTGAGCAAGCAAGCAAATTCCATATCATCCCAAAAGAGCAAACTCAAATGTAGAACTGAAGTGTTCAAATTACAAACTGCTTTATTGAATAGAAGTAGGTTGGTATTAAAATTCTTTATAGGACAGTGAATCATAGTTAGAAATGCAGGGTAATCCATTTCAGATTTAAAAAATAAAACGTTCTGGAATACATCGAACATCTTTTCCCAATGTTTGAGTATTATATAATACAAGAGTCGGAAGATAGAATTCCCAGCTGTGAGGTTGCATCCGGGAGATAGTGGGTTCGAACCCCACTGTCGGCAGCCCTGAAGATACTTTTCTGTGCTTTCCTATTTTCACACTAGGCTGTACCTTATTTAAGACGACGACCGCTTCCTTCCCACTCCCAGGCCTTCCCTATCCCATCGTCGCCATAAGACCTATCTGTGTCGGTGCGACATAAAGCAAATTGTAAAAATATATATATATATATATCTTGAAACTTGAGTCTATTGGCTTTCTTCTTATTAAACAGTATTCACTCATGGCAACCAAATTCATCCAGAGGGAAGTTCACTCTTAGGTGGAGAGTAAAATTCCATAACCTCATCAATAAACTTATCACACCTGCCATCTAAACCAACACCTCTCAGAACAGACAGCATGTAATCTACTTTCCAGCACGTCCTGAACTGATCTTACCAATATTTATAACTTCCAAAACAGAGTTTTCCTCTTTATGTACAGATTCAGCATTTTTGTGAGGAACAGACGTCAAGAATTGAACCAGGTGATAAAATGAAGGCGGCACATTATATTGAATTGCTTTTTTCTTTCAGATTGTTTATTAGCATGACGAACCCTCTAACGCCCATACCCGGTTCACATACTTTCCAACCACCGTGTAAATAATGACTGTTATATACCACATACTCATATGTGAAAAAGCTTCAAGAAAGTGTGCTTGTTTTCAACTTCATAATTTGTTTCTTAGGGCTGAAGAAGGCCCAAAGTGGCCAGGACATGTACCGTTTATGTCTTAGTTCTTAAAGTGTCTTTAAGACATATTGTGTATTGGCTAAGGTAGACCTTTCAGTTCTATGTTTTCTTATACTTTAAGAGGAAGTACATCTGGGCCACCATCTTCTATTAACACTAATAACATACATACATCATCATTATAGACTATTATGCTTTTCAACGTTCAGTCTGCAAGCCTCTGTGGATTTACTAAATGTTGCCACAATCCTCTGTTTGCAACTAGTGCTGTGGCCTCATTTATTTCTATACCTCTTATCTTTAAATTGTTAGAAACTGAGTCTAACCATCGTCATCTTGATCTCTCTCTACTTCTCTTACCCTCCATAACTGAGTTCATTATTCTCCTAGGTAACCTATCCTCCTCCATTCGCCTCACGTGACCCCACCACCAAAGCTGGTTTATGCGTACAGCTTCATCTATCGAGTTTATTCGCAACTTAGCCTTTATCTCCTCATTTCGAGTACCCTCCTGCCATTGTTCCCACCTGTTTGTACCAGTAATCATTTTTGCTACTTTCATGTCTGTTACTTCTAACTTATGAATAAGATATCCTGAGTCCACCCAGCTTTCGTTCCCGTAAAGCAAAGTTTGTCCGAAAACAGACCGATGTAAAGATAGTTTAGTCCGGGAGCTGATTTCCTTCTTACAGAATACTGTTGATTGCACCTGCGAGCTTACTACACCTTGATTCAATCTCACTATATCACAATCCTAATAATCAGAAGGAAAGTGAAAGAGGTCCAACACTTCGAAGAATGCAGGTATCGGCAAAAGAAAGGGAAGGGCCATAAAGGGCGTAGGAATTAAAGAATCCCTAGGTCTCGCAAACCTAATACTGTTGAGGTCAAAGAGAACTAGAGTTGACCAAATTAAGTCAGATAGAAAAGTTGAAATTGGGGAGCAGGACACAAGTGGAAGTGATGCCAGTTTCAGCTAGGGGAACCGTGATTGCCAACATACACTCCAAAGCTAACACCCTCTTGTCCCACTTTTAGTAGCCTGTTCCAATAGGCAGGGGATACTGTGTGTGAATTCTACCGCTCCGACCCACAGGCGAATCAGTTTTCAGAGATGAAAAGACCTTTCTTTCAGCTTTCCTTGCCAATTCCCCAAAATTAACGTTTGTTGTTACCACTGAATTTGGAAGTAAGACTGAATTGTTTTTAAAGAACCACAAGCCAAATTGCTAATAGTGTCACTATTTTCATTTGGCACTGTCATAATTTAAGTCAATTTAGTTCGGATTCCATGTCTTTTAGATTCATGTACTGTAATAGTATAGCAAATATTGAGTGGTCTGTGTTGGCTTCCATCTGTTGACACCCCAAAACAAGAAATACCCCCTAAAGTTTCAGTGGCTTATGGTGGGGAGCAGTCGCATTATTTACTATATAGCTTGTATTTTAGTTCTTTGAAGCTTCTAGCTATTTCAGAATTATTAAGCATTAGTCTATATAACTTAGAACAGCAATCGGACCTACAACTGATGTGGTGGTACACCATATAAGCTCGGGCACCTTCTCTTGCACTTACATTTTCGTCCAACTTAGTGAATTTGAGAGGGGTGGTGGGGGGAAAAGAACTGACCTGTGTATGACCAGATTTATTTAAAATTCCTTTATTGTGCTTTACAGAATTAAAATGATGCCTACTTGTACATAACAGTCACCACTACATATTCAGTTTTTCCTGTAGAAAAACAAGTGATTCATTGAATTTACACTTTCTTTTCTCTGATACTGACAGTATATTTCTCAAAAATAGCAGAAACTAAGCATCTAGCCAGGAATATTTACCACATTTACTGGAAACAAAACCAATGATCTGTTGTGCACAGGCTCCAATTGACTGAAAATATAGACCTTGATGACAAAATATCCCTTTAATGAATAAAAGTACCTTAAAAATTATGCCAGTTTTCATTTCAATAGTCAGCATACAAAAGGAGGACGTATCCTCATCGTGGAGGACAGATCACAACCTTGTTGTAATTACAATATGTTTTGTTACTGTTCAAAGAAACTTAGAATTAACTTTGACACCTTATGTTCAAGAAATTGTCTCTACATTAAATTACAATAGAAAGTCCTTGGATTCTCAATGGAGGATTCATTCTGAGCATCTTTATGTTTTACTCCGTAGGATATTGATGCTAATAATAATATTTGTATGGTTTCAGCTACCATATGCAGACATTTTTGTTTGACGCTGGGTGTCAATTTCAACAGGGGCTGCCTGGCCGAGGCGGTAAAGGCGTGCTCGGTTCGCCCGGAAGGACATGGGTTCGAATCCCCGTCAGGAAGTCGTAAAATTTAAGAAATGAGATTTCCACTTCCGGAGGTGCACATGTCCCTGAGGTTCACTCAGCCTACACCAAAAATGAGTACCAGGTTAATTCCTGGGGGCAAAGGCGGCTGGGCGTAGAGCTAACCACTCTACCCCATCAAGTGCCGAGGTTATGGATAGTGGAAGCCTTTACCTTCCACCCCTCCAAGGGCCTTCGTGGCCTGTACGGAGATGACTTTGCTTTGCTTTGCTTTGCTTTGCTTTGCTTTGCTTTTCGTCAATTTCAACATTCCGTTTTAGTCTACCGTGTGGAAGAGAAACGGATAACATCTTGGATGATCTACGGCTGAGTTTTAATTAAATTCATTTTATCAGATAAACACCAAATGTGATGCTAGAGATCTTTTACATGCCAATATCGTACAATATGAACTACCGAATAGACATTTTCGTCCACCCTTTAAAAGTCTGACTACCTCTGCCAACTTGGGATCCAGAGGTGATTCTGCTCAAAGAAACTTCAAGTTAACTTGCACACCTTTTGCTCAAGAAGCAGTCTCTATACGAAAATATTATAGAAGTCCTTGGAAAATTGGTTCTGAGTATCTTAATGTAATTAAGGCCACGGTCACTTCCTTCCCACTCCTAGCCCTTTCCTGTCCCATCGTCTCCATAAGACGTATCTGTTGTTGGTGCGATATAAGGCAAATTGAAAAAAACCAACTAATTTAACAGCTCTGGAATAGATTACAGAAACTACTCTGTGATTGAGTGTGTTCTTTCATAGTCTCATTTATGTGGTAAGCCTTTCTATATGAAATCTACAAATAAGATTCTGAAAAACTCGGAACTACAATGAACTGAAATTGCAAGGTGAATGGATTTCATTGATTGACACTGCATGTGCCACTCTCTTGCTCCTTACGGATACATATAAATGGCTCTTGTTGCATGGTATAGATTCCTTCTTTGTTTGCTATTAATGAATTATGAATAAGGGTTAGTGTTTTAAATGAGGAACATTTTACATAATTTTACTGAACACCTTTTCTCCTTTCAGCATGAAACGGCAGGATAGGACCTATGATCCAGTCTTACCACTTTTTTTCTTTTGGGATGTTCTTATTGTACATTTTTGTGGAAGCATGTGTACAAAATGAAGAGTTTTTTATTATTGTTTAGGACAATTGGTGGTATATTCAGACAGGTCCTATGATATCTTTTTTTAAAGACTTTTACATTGAAAGTAAATTAGAAATAACTGATCAGTAATAATACTATAGAGCATGTATTTTTATAGTATTTTATTCTAAAATTGTAGATATGTATGTGCTTTATTAGGCCATCTAAAATGCCTGCTGCATAATACAATGTAGTTTGTATGATCAAAGGATTGGCAAATGTTAGTTTGCAGTTTTGGTTTCTTTATGCTGAGTTGCTTTGACAGCTTCCTTTTGCTCTCTCACTTTTTTAAATGCTTTGCTCAATCTTTTGAAAATCTATTTATGTACACTTATGAGCAGTTGATCAGAGATGCCTGTATAGTAGCATGTAGCACCTACTTTCAACCAGATGATGGAGATGATGTAGCGTGACAGAGACTCCACAGCACATGAAACTTTGGGGGAGACGTGTTGGTCCATGACTACTGCACAGCCTTCCAAATGCACGGAGATTGGTCGGGGGAGAGTCCAACTTGTGCACATTTCCCTTGGCAGCATCCTAGTTGTACTCAGTAGGACTGAGGCTGGATGATCCTAGGAGCTAGAATAGCATCTTCCTCTCTGTGGAGTGTTCATCGAACGAACTGGCCACATTTCAGAAGTGATGGACCAGTGCATTTTCTTGCTGTAGGTATAGATTTCCTGCAGACAAACAAATGGGTGGACACGAACTGACATCAGGTTACTGTATCGTTCACCAGTGAGGAATGTTGGCAGGTGTACCAGGGGTTTCATTTCATCCCATACACCAGTCTAAACTCTACCCTGCTGGCAAGAGGGCTCCTTTGCCTCGTGCTTGGCCACTCATTCACACCTTGCCATCGGTGCGTTCCAACTGGTACCTCAGTTCGTCTGTCCAGGCGAGCATTCGCCATCCTTTGCAAGTCCAGTGTTGTTTCTTTGCCCATATCAGCATTTGTGCCTTGTGACGTGGTGAGAAAATGGACGCTAGTGGGACGACGGCCTCTGGTCCTCATTGTGAGAAGATAATATTGGATGGTATGGTTGCTGACACTTAGTTGTTGAGCATTGAATTCACATGTGATCTGATGCACAGCGGCCCATGTATTTGCTTTTACCGTGTGCCTACATGGCTTCAGAGATCGAATGGCCCATACTTATGGCACCGAAAATCTGGTTGCAATTAAATGTGCGGAGATCTCATACCCCATCATGTGCTGAACTGTGTCTTGCATGACCAGTACAATTATGAAATATTAAAATCATTCTGTATTGATGGTTTTCACTTTACAAAGGAAATTTAATTTTTCCTCCTATTCAGTACACATCTCCATCCACTACAAGTTACACACATTATACCTGGCATTTGTTTTCCTTTTAAATATGTTTTCAATTTTCACTGCCCTCTTGATTATTTGAGACTGTGACTCAATGAAGACAGAATGTCATCTTAAATTTTAGTATTATGATTTTGTCCTTGTTTTTAATGTAATACACTCCACCTCTAGACTAAAGAGGTTCTCAACTTTGCCATGACCACTTATTGTTTTAATTTTGTAATGCCTCACTTGTTTTCACATTCTTTTTCTTTGTATTCTGACATATTTTTTTAACATTAATTATGTAATGTTTTAATTGTTTTCACTGAAGATGGCTCAAATGAGCTGAAACATGTCTGCTTATCTAAAGATGGAGATGCGTATTGAATAGGAGGACAAATAAAATTTCTTTTGTAAAGTGACCAGTACAACACCTAGTGACATCATAGTCACATTTCACGCCATACTATTACATTCACCACAGTGTCATTTCACCAGAATAGCAGCTGCTGTATCTCTAATGCAGTTGCTCATCAGTGTATATATACAGTATATCACACTAGCAAAAACTCAGGTAATGATGTAAGGACATCGCAAACACTTCACATGTTTGTAAGTAGCCATTTACTCCTGTTTACAACCGGAAAAAAAATCCTAAAGCCAAACTAAAAGTAGGGTATCAACAAAGATATTTAATGAAATACAAAAATATTGTGTATATATTGCATTTTTAACTTGTTGTAGATTGTATTTTATCTGCTTTATTTAACTTCTGAGTTGAAGTGCACTGATTCCTCCATGTAATATGTATATTCCTGTGTAACACTTATGTTATAATTACAGTACTGTACAAAATTGCAAGTTTCTGTCTTTGTTATTTATTAATATCAGAATTATAGTTACATATTTTGAAGTGTCTGCACTGAGAAATTTATCATTTGTTGAAATATCCTTGCTGCTGCATCTTCTTCTTCAGCACCCTCTATCTAATTCTCTGCCAAGTGGGGTAGTGAAACTGTGACCCATCACCTCTGCTGTTCTTCCACCATTATTCTCTGAACACTTTAGGCCAGTTCACACCTCTACTCTCCACTGCTTCCTCTACTCTGGTTATCCACCTCTTCCTTAGTTTCCACCTCAGTCTTGTTCCAGTCACCTTCCATTCCATCATTGTTTTAAGGGTTCTCATTATTTCCATCCTGCCAGCGTAGCCAAACCACATCATTTTACTGGTGTCTGTCCTGTTTTGTTGCTTCTCTATTACCAGCCTTTCGTGTATCTCTGTGTTCTTACATGGGCCTTCTTTGACTTTCCAAGCATGCTCTTAAGGAACTTCATTTCCACTCCCTGGATACTGCTTTCCTCTCTGGATGTTGCATTCCATACTTCTGCTCCATATGTTAAGAATAGGTCTCGTATAACAACGCCTTGCATCTTCGTGGGACCTTTTCATTTCGTACTATATCCTTTATGCTCTGTAAAAATCTGCCACTGGGCGAGTTGGCCATGCGGTTAGGATCGCGTAGCTGTTAGCTTGCATCCGGGAGCCTTGAAGATGGTTTTCTGTGGTTTCCCATTTTCACACCAGGCGATTGCTGGGGATGTACCTTAATTAAAGCCACGGTCGCTTCCTTCCCATTCCTAGGCCTTTCCTATCCCATCGTCGCCATAAGACCTACCTGTGTCGATGCAACGTGAAGCAAATTGTAAATAAATTTTAAAAATCTGCCATTTGCACCTGTTACTTATCTCTCATAGTCCCATCTTGTGACACTATACATCCCAAGTACTTTACCTGTTACTGCACGAATTTCCGTTTGGTGAGTAAAATTTCAAACTTTGAGGTTCAACTTGCGTTCAATAGGATGAGGAGGGCCTGCAGTAAATAAACGTTGGTTGGTATGCGTTGATGTTCATGGGGTAGAAGGAGTATCTTTAGTTGTAGGGCTGTTTTGACATCTGTTATGTTAAAAAAAAAAAAGAAAAAGAAAGAAAAAAAAAAAGCAGCATAAATGATGATAGTACGATTCAAATGTGAATCACTATGCATTGCAGTGTTAATTAAGGTAGTCCTCTGTCTTGTCATCATCTTGGTTTTACTCTTGTCTTTAATTATTTTTATGCCCCAGTCTTCCTTTACTTCACTCCAAGCATTTAACTGAAGTTGTCCTTTATGTTCATAGGAATTTTCTTCGTGACTAATAATTTCCGTGAAAAGAATATTTCTGTTTTGGTGCATACTTTTGAGGGTTGGAGTGTGATGCCCGTACTTTGGGCAAATTAAATAAGCCACAATATGGCAGAAGCTTTACCATTTAATTCGAGAACTTCTTGTTGGTTTCGTTTCATTAGGAGAAAAAGAAAATCTAAAAAAGGATAGCTACCCTTGCATAAGGGTTACCGTACAGATACAGCCCCATTATTAGTTGGCGGGTGGTTTTTTTTTTTCAAAGATCATTTTGATAATGTTTTGAATATAAGTGTCTATTAATTTATTCAATATTCCTACAAGTTTCCCCTAAAGAGGCAGCTATCCCCGAATGGAAACATTTATTTCATTAGTACTTGGTGTACAAACTATAGGAATGATTACACAATTTATAGTGTGTCTCTAAGAATATTAGTGACAATTTCTTCTAGTTCCAACATACTAATTCCAAAACTCTTGAAAGAAGTTCACGCAGAATTTAGATATCACTCCTCGAGCACCGAACAGTTGTCCAATCACCTTCAGATTTCACAATGGGATGTATTTCTCCTGCAGGTGTTTAAAGCATGATTCATAGTGCCTCTTCTTTTCAATCTCAACCTCTTCTGCTTGTGTTTTCTACTTCAAACTTCACAGTTGGATCGATAACGAAGCCCCTTTTGTCGATTGCTGTGACGTGGTTGTACTTCCCAAGTATTTAAAACTTTTCTCAACTTCTATTGGTTTTTCATTTACTTCAGCCTTCCCCTTTCCTTCCTGCCTCTTGTCATCACTACTGTTTTACTCTTCTTTGTGTTTCTCATTTCATTTTCTTGCCATATCAGTGTGTTACCTGCAAACAGTAGGGCCTTTGCTGTGTTTCTTCTTCTGTTTTTTACACACAACAAACCATTTTGTTCCTCTAATCTTGGTGTTTACACTACTAACACACTTTTTGTACAAAGCTTTTGTGATATTTTGCTATTGTAGATTTGTGTATTGAACTGTATTTATCAAATAATAGACCTCCCCATTCTTTTGACAATGGTAAAATTTGTCATATATCCAGATACCTCCAGATTGATCATAGTTTTAAACTGTGAAAGACCAAGAAGGTCTTACAGGGTTTAGGTCATGTAGCCATCAGCTGCATTTGGGAGATAGTGGGTTCAAACCCCACCATTGGCGGCCCGGAAGATGGTTCTCCATCTTTGCTACAGGCTACTTCTGGGGTCGTATCTTTATTAAAGCCATGGCTGCTACATTCCCAGTCCTAGCCCTTTCCTATCTCATCATCGCCATAAGACTTGTCTATGTCGATGCAACATAAAAATGTTTAAATTAATTTGTGCAAGTCACCAATCGGAGCGATTGAAGAATACTATTCTTTTCATCCTTATTTTGCTGATGAGAATTTGGTACAACCTTTAATAGAATAAACAGAGGTGCATTTTAATGTAAAAAACATTATCCATGAATGTAAGATTCTATATTATTTATAGTAATAGTTCCTTGTGTTAGTCTGATTGAATAACATATCCTTGCCTGAATCCTGTAAAGCATTAAAATCTTATGTTATTGTCTTGGCTGCACGTTCTGGTATTATTATTATTATCATCATCATCATCATCCTATTTCCTAGTTACTTTGGTGACAGCACTATGTGAGGATTAAGCTCATTTTTTACAGCCAAATGCCTTTTCTGATCCAACACTGTGTGCAGGGGTGAATTCATTGTCACATGTTTCTGTGGTGGTTGTTAGTCTGTTGGTGGATAGTGTGTTGATTGGTAGTGTGATGTGTTGTATGTTGATGAAGATGTTTATTAACATTCTTCTCTAAGGGTCGTATTCATGAACGAGACTTTGACTTAGACTTAGACTTAGAAGGCGGTAAGTCGCCATTTCCATTTCATGATCGCTACTTGGAGGTAAGTAAACTTAGATGGCGACTTTACTTCCAAGTCGCCGATGTTCCGTACTTAAGTAGACTCTGAGATCAGAAAAATAATAAAATGGCAGATATTGCCGATGCAGTTAATTTTGTAGACGAAATTGAAGAGATCCAGGAAATTATTCAGTAGGTACGTTGTGCCAAATCCTCGGCGTATTATAAGAGATGCACGGAACCCAGTTCAATTTTATACAGAAAATGAGTTCAGAAAACGATATAGATTCGACAAACGTACAGTATTAGATGTACTAACGATGTTTGAAGACGAATTACAGAAACATAATAATCGAGGATCACTCATACCTCCAATGATACAGTTGCTAATTTCGTTAAGATTTTTTTTTTTCTATTTGCTTTACGTCACATCGATACAGATGTCTTATGGCGACGATGGGATAGGAAAGACCAAGGAATGGGTAGGAAGCTGCCGTGGCCTTAATAAAGGTGCAGCCCTCCAGCATTTGCCTGGTTTGAAAATGGGAAACCACGGGAAACAATCTTCAGGGCTGCCGACAGTGGGGTTCGAACCTACTATGTCCCGGATGCAAGCTCACAGTCGCGCGCCCCTAACCGCACGGACAAATCGCCCGGTCGTTAAGATATTATGCTACAAGCAAGAGTAAAATTATTGTTACTATAGCGCACAGTTTTTGCACTTTCTACTCATCGTGTTATCTAATTAGGTTAAGGGATGATCAGTACAGATTAATGCATTCTTATGGTAAATACAATAGCCTTTCACACTTCCATGGTTTTCAGGTAAATTCCAAATTGATTCCGCTGATTTACGAGGAGTAAGCCAGCCCTCAGTATGTAGAATAATCAGAAGAATATCGATCCTGACTGCCCGAAAGAGACCACAGTTTGTTTCGTTCCCAAATGAAGCTGAATGTCGAAATAATGCGCGACGTGTGTATGAAAGATCCCGTTTCCCTGGAGTGGTTGGAGCTATAGATTGCACCCATATACCAATAATAAGTCCAGGTGGCGACCATGCTGAGGTATTCCGTAATAGGAAAGGGCTTTTTAGTTTCAATTGTCAGGGCATAGTAAACCACGAGATGAAGTTTATTGATTTCGACTTCAACTATAGGCTACATTTCTTCTCTTTCACTAGTTCTAGTAACACCTCCCTTTCATAGTTGTTGAAGGTTGGCAATTTTTTTCTTTCCATCCATCGTCGAGAAATAAAAACTAACTGTATTAACTGGATTGGATTGAGTTTAGAGTCTATAACGCGATCTATAACGCAGGAAACAGCTGAATTTCTTCTTCTTCTGCCGCTTTATTAAGAAAAAACATTGAGTGATGGGAGATGCTACAGTGCTCTTCCATTGTTTTCATTGCCAACTTCATTTCTAATTCTTCACATCGTAACTTACCAAAGTCTACTTACGCCAGAGTCTACTTTGTAAAAGTTGCGTCTATGAAACAGACTTCCACGAAACTCAACTAAGTGAACTTACGTAAGTCGAAGTCAAAGTCTCGTTCATGAATACGACCCTAAGTCTATATTTTGTAAGCATCTGCTTTAAGATTTCTTTTCAATTTGCTCCTTTTATTTTTCTTACCTCAAGTTCTGTATAAATGTTGGAAAGAATGGGAGGTTCCATAATCTGTAATCCTGCCATGCCTCTTTCTACAGTGTTGCTTCTCTTTTAAATATCTTGATTCCTATCACATCAATTTAATTCTTGTACGTGTTATAGATCACCCATCTTTTTCTGTATTTCATTCTATACAGAGTCAGAATATCAAAGAACTTGGTTTGGTCAACATTGTCAAATACCATTTCAGATCTAAAAATGTCATGCAGATAATTAGGCTTGGTCACATTAATTCGGTGTTACACGATCGGTTATAATCAGTAATGTGAAGTTATGTATATTTTGATGATAAAATTGCCACAATAGAAGTGCATTCAGTATTGTTATTGAAAGTAGTGTGAATGAATTCATGGGAGAAATGGACAACAGTGGCAAGCTGAAAGGGTGCTGAACATGTAGACTTTGAGGAATTTGCAGCTTCTAGAACTGTTCCAGGAATTAAACTGTTACAAGATATGATAGACATCTTAAGACATTTTCTGGTGACAATGTCACAACAATTCACTATAATAAACATGTAGGATTGAAGAAACTGCAATTCCTTTGATTAAGAAAATAAAATTTAACTAGTTTTTATGCATGGAATTTCATTTGAAATTATTCCTTTCTAAGGTGAGTATAATCCCACACATACAAGAAAACTAACTCAAGAAAAAACCTGTTCATGGATTATCTCCTAATGTGAGAATAATATAATTGATAATGATTTTAATTCCTATATACAACAACCAGATGATAAATTATGAGGGATTTATGGGTTAAATAACTTTTGCACTGAATATTGGAACTCTTTACAGTATCTTATTTAAAGAAAGGTAAAAGTTTCTTTGTCTCTCCTGAAATGTGCAGTTTTAGAATTGTATCACACTTTTTGTATGAAGTAGCATTCTCAGTTTTATACAAACTTTGTAAAATGGAAAATAATTCCATGGAAAAACACATTCTGTTGCAGGCAGGTTTTACTATGGAATGTTTTTGCAGTAAAATTTTGAGTCATTAATATAAGATAGTCTGAGTGTTCAGTTTCCTCAGCTTTTTATACCCCTTTTGGACCTCCTGATGTTATCCATAAACCGTAACTTAGCAAATTTAACCTCAACACACAGAAATTAATGTAAGATTTAAGCCTCTTGAATCAGAATGTATAGTTAGGTTTTCAGTCCAACAGATGCCCAGCCCATAACACTGTTTATGCTCTCAAAGCCATGTTATCCTGCCTCTGAATCAACTTGAATTAAGCTAGGTAAGGTATTTTTTAAAAGGGTAAGCTTGTTGGGACAGTAAAAACATTTATTTTCCAATGACTGAGCAGATTGTAACAAATGGTATTGATTTATTTTTTTACAATTGGCTTAACGTTGCACCAAGACAGATCGGTCTTATTGTGACGATGGACAGAAAAGGTCTAGGAGTTGGACGGAAGCAGCCATGACCATAATTAAAGTACAGCCCCAGCCAGCATTTGCCTCATGCAAAAATGGGAAACTATAGAAAACCATCTTCAGGGCTGCCAGCAATGGGATACGAACCAACTATCTCCCAAATGCAAGCTTATACCTGCACACCCCTAACTGCACGGCCAACTCACTCGGTGATTTTTGTTTGAGGAGGAAAATTGACAGGGTTATCAGTCCAGGTTTATAAAACATACAAATTAATTCAGTTGCTTCAGTTTATTATACTTTTATTGTAGATTTGATAACAACCGAGCGGAGTGGCCGTGCGTGTTAACACACTCTGGCTATACGGTCAAGCTCTGCATTCACTAGATAAGCGAGTTCAAACCTCACTATCAGCTGACCTGAAAATGGTTTTCTGTGGTTTCCTGTTTTTACTTCCAGGCAAATGCCGGAACAGTTCCTATTCATAGACCACAGCCGTTTCCTCCTGCCTCCTTACCCAGTTTCATTCATCTTAATTTATTTCATCTTTATTAGCTCTTCAACTGAGGTTGGCATCAGGAAGGACATCTGGCCATAAAACATGCCATATAAATTCATCTCACCTCATCCCCAACCCCATATCAAGAAAGAGAAATTAGGGATAGACATACATACAATGTAGGCTTGATGACTGCACCTCAGAAGTGGACAGGAGGCAGATTTAAAATTTTACACATTAGAAGGACATAGCCTCACATGCAAAGTATAAATAGTAATATGCAGATTAGTAATAAAACACCGTTCTCTTGAAACTGATTGCTACAGCATGCCTGGCCAACATGTTGATCATGCTATTACTTTTGGTCGATCTTTAAATGTTTTCTTTAATATCTTTCTTTTCCACTCAGACAAGAGAGATGTAGGGAAAATCAGTACAATTTTCTTAATGGTAGTAATAATAATAATAATAATAATAATAATAATAATAATAATAAGGGCGTCTACAGCAAAAGGTCCATATGTTTCAAAGCAAAGCTGAGGCATTACTGCAGTGTCATCCGTTCAAAGGTCTTATACGCTTCAGAATGTCTTGCAGTGAACTAAAAAAAGGCCTGATCAAGAAACTGGAGACCAAAGAAAGGAAGATTTTGAGAAAAATCTTAAGTCCCATCAAAGACAATGGAGAGTACAGAAGATGGCAGAACAACGAACTATACACCCACATAGAGAAGATTACTGATACCATCCAGAAAAGAAGAATAATCTTTTATGGGCATGTGACATGAATGCACGAAACAAGACTGACCAACTGCATCGTTCATTACCTTCTTTCAGCAGAAGAAAACCAAAAGGGCTTGGTTCATTGAAGTGGATAGAGACGAGCCAAAATTAAAAACAGGAAAGGCATGGACACAGGAGAGGAAAGAACGACACCGACAATGCATGCGGAAATAATGGGCAGACGTCAAAACCAGAAGTAGACACTTGAAATGATGTGGTCCAAAGTTGACCTATACGACATGAATTAATGAATGGCCTCAGCTACCATGTGCAAGCATTTTAATTTGATGCAGTCTGGCTGCTTGCTTATCTATTTTGCCATTCCATTGTACTGTAGGCCTACTACATGGGCGTCTATGTCTTGAGTTTTTAAGAATTTGTCGGATAAACACCAGATGTGTTACAAGATATCGTTTACATACCAACATCATACGACATGGCGTGTCAAATAGAATTTTTTCCCACCCCTTTAATATCAGACTACCTCTGCCAAGTTTGAGACCACTATCCTGGGATCTAGAAGCCGACATTCTACCTCTATGGTTAATGTGCAAGATAGTAACTTGTTGGCATGAACTATTATTAAAAACTCTGTTATCAGATGAGAAATTTTCAAAATAGGTTTCCTGAGAAGACTGTAGCAATATTGGAAAATGCAGCAAAATGTTACATTTTTGTGTTGGATCAGCATATATGTGAATCTGCAATTGAAAGGCTCTTTCAGACTGGCTGTGTTACTGTATATGCCTGATTTTGGAAGCCTGGTAGATGACATAAAATCACAACCTTCTCATTAACATGGTGCAGTAAAACCTGTTTCATCCAGCACGTTGAGGACCGAGGGATTGCAGTATTACATAAAATCAGCTTCATGGTCCGTATCGCACTTCAATAGATTCATAATTAAGTATTTATTTATTTTCCACCTAGTCGATACAATGAATTGCTTAAGGCAATTTTTAATGGTCAAAAGTGGTACATGTTTCGTATATTATCAACATCTTCAGCCACATAACACTGTTTAGATGAAAAATATATAAAATTGACAAAGTAATGCTTTAGAGGAAGTGTCCTTAAAATTAACATAAGATTGTCCTTAAAATTAACATAAGATTGAATCTTATGTTAATTTTAAGGACACTTCCTCTAAAGCATTACTTTGTCAATTTTATATATTTTTCATCTAAACAGTGTTATGTGGCTGAAGATGTTGATAATATACGAAACATGTACCACTTTTGACCATTAAAAATTGCCTTAAGCAATTCATTGTATCGACTAGGTGGAAAATAAATAAATACTTAATTGTGAATGGATTGCAGTATATCGTAATTTTCCAGATATTGCATTGCCATTTCATCATTACTTTCGTAATATGCCATAAAGAGAGTCAAAATAAGATCATTCTGGTGTTAAATTGTGCTCTTTCATTATTTCCTCAAACTTATGAACATACTCTATTGCTTCTTCATGGTGTGATGATTTCTTTTTTGCCAGTTACATCTAATTTTCGTATACTGTGGCAAGTCTTGAAACTGGCTAACCTACCATCTTAAAAGGCGCATTCCTCTGTTGGTTTCATTTTCTTGTACAATGTCTTGGTCTTTTCTACGATCATGGGTCTAGAAATAGCTGCCCCTTCTTGACTGTTTAATAGTAAATATTTGACACAAAGCCAAGCGAATTGGTTTTGCAGTTCAGGTCAAGTAGTTACAAATTTCTATTTGGGGTGATGGTGGGTTCAAACTCCAGTGCCAGCAGACCTGAAAATGTTTTTCCATGGTTTCCTATTTATTGTACCATGCAAATGCTGGGGTTGTACCTTAAGACAGTGGTTACTCCTTCCAATTGCAAAACGTTACTGTTTTGTCCGAAATCACCCACAACAAATAGTGCTGCCTTCCTGTGGATCTTTTCGAGTTCTTGAATCAAATAATTCTGGTGAGGGTCCCATACACTGGGGGGTCTTACCAGTGACTTGCACAAATATGACCACTCACGCATTGCTGAGCCAAGCCTGGCTGGCTTACCCCACACCTGCGGCCCACCTGGCTGTCTGGCTCACTTCCCACGCTGGTAGACAGCAGTCCGCATTTGTTTGTGAATATGGGAGGACAGTTACCTTTAGAGTAATGTATTTTTGTATGTAAATTTTAACAAATTGGCTCGTCGTGTTTGTACAGAGGCCGACAGTTCATGCCCCGGGCATTGCCTCCTTCCACAATTTCAATTCACAATCTTATGAATAAGTTTGAGACACCCCTGCAAGTGTCCTCTGCAGGACAATGCAGTAACCGAATGAGTTGGCCGTGCAGTTTGGTTTGCATAGCTGTGAACTTTTGCATTCAGGAGGTGGTGCATTTGAATCCCACCGTTGGCAACCCTGAAGATGGTTTTTCGTGGTCTCGCATTTTCACACCAGCCAAATGCTGGGTCTCTACCTTAATTAAGGCCAGGGATGCTGCCGTCCCAGTCCTATCGCTTCCTTATTCATGCATGACCAAAACCTTCAGTGTGTTAGAGCAACGTAAAAACAAACTGGAAAAAGCAAGACAGTTCATTAGGCAGGATATCTACCTCCACATGTAAGGTAATTAAGTTTTAGGGCAGAGCAAAAAAATATCTCGCACTCATTGGAGGCAACTAAGAGAAAACTACAGTTTTGTGTCGACCTGTTGCAAAATTCAAAACATACTGAAGAAGCTTAAATGTCACTGTTAAAATGGCTTGTCTGATTTACCAATACTGGTAGAAGATTAAGGAAATGAAAAATGACTAGTTCAGCTGCTTTCCCTTACTAGAATTTGTTGTACAATAAACAACACAGCAATATTACTGCTATTTGATTACAAAAGATAAATCAGGTAAGTTCCTCCATCGCTACATGTGACAGTCACAGGGTTCTCACCTAGATAGCCATGGTTTGAATCCCACCCATTGCATTTGGAGGGGATTTTGTAATGAAAAGCCACATCACTATCATTCATTCTATCGTTACGATTTTGGAACTATAAAGTGTGCTGTGGGTCGTTTAAATTGAACATTTAAGCTTTCATGGCTGTACTCCACTTGAAATATTCAACTGAAATGCCACACAGCAAGTGATTTGTGCTCATTCTACAGTTGCCTGCTGAAGTGCCTAGACCTACATTTCAGATCTCTTCCAACAGAACAAAAATGACCGAGACCACCATAACTCAATCAGGAGAGCATTGCACATAAATCCAAAAGTTGTGGGTTCAATTCCAACCGATGTCCAGTTGGCCATTTTTGTTCTGTACATAACATCCCATTGGCATGTATTATATGCACCGTACTGATTCGACCTAATAAGCTGAAAGTCTTGTCAATTACAAAGCGTTTTTAATTTTATATTACAAGTAAACCTTAAATTTGTGTACTTTGAGTATTTATAGTGTATTGTATGCTATTATTGTTAGTATGTCAGGCTACCTGTATTAATTTGTTAACCATAAGAGGACATAAAAATCCTTGAATGTCCATTATACAGAGTGGTGCAAAAGTCACTGGACAGTTGGTTAAAATTAAATTAAAGTAACAGCAAGACGTAGTACAGTAGGAAGTTTTAACCTGTTAAGTTGTTGTTACCAAATAGCGATGATTACGCTTTGTCAAGTTGGTATACAATGCTATGACAAACAAAACAAATACGATAATCAAACTAGTGCATTGTTGAAAGTGCAATATGTGAGACGTGTTTACAGCTGTAGTTTTCTGAATTGTCATGATGTTTAAGAAAGAAGAAAGGATTTTCACATTAAAAACATTTTATAAAAGTAGTGGTACTGCAGTTGTTAATGGACGGGGACAACACTTTAGATCAGAACCACCGTCTAGACAAGCGGTGTACAACATACGGAATAGGTGGGTCTGTTATGGATGTTCCAAGATCTAGATGCCCAAGAACAGTCACAAGTGAGGAAAATGAATTGCGTGGATGTTTACCTGTGACCCAAAGTCCACGAAAATCAACCAGACTATTAGCAACTGAGCTGGATTTATCACTAAGGTCAGTGCAAAGAATGTTACACAAACAAAAGTTTAAAGTTTACATTCCACGTTTACGACTTGGGTTACTTGAAGATGATCCAAATCGAAATCGTTAGTTTTGTGAATTGATGCTTGATTAACAAAAACATGATCCTAACCTATTCGGTAAAATTATGTGGTCTGTCTAGGCCAATTTTAAGTTAAGTGGACAAGTTAACAGACATAACTGCACTTACTGGTATACTGAGAATTGACACCTTTTGTTAGAAGAACAAGTATATCAACTTGGTGTGGGTGTCTGGGAGGCAATATCATCATTTGGCATATTTGGACCATATTTTTTTGATGGAAAAGTGACAGGGGATAAGTATTTGAATATGCTCCAGAATTACGTGATACCAGGACTTCAAAGATATAAACTCCATTTTTGTTTCCATATTGAACTGAGATCACAGGGATAAGTTTTTTTAAGGTTATACCAGGACTTATGACTTGTGCTGAAAACTTTCAAGAAATTTACTTTCAACACCATCAGGCTGCACCACATTATACCACTGCCGTCCGCTATGATTTAAACGAAACTTTTCAAAGAAATGTGATTGGTCGAAGGGCAGATATTGACATGCCTCCACATTCACCATATTTTCCTATGGGGTGTCGTCAAGGACTCTGTTTATTCTAGAAAGCCTCGGACAATTGCTGAAATAAAAGACTACATACATGACATATTTCATGATTTGGACAGTGATACCGCACTATGCCATAGAGTATCTAACAGTGTTCCAAAAAGACTTGAAAGATGTATTCATGCAGATGGAAAACAGTTTGAACATAAAATATAATTGTACACATTGTTGGTATTTGTAATGAAACTTTGTAATGAATCTTTTGTTTAAATCAGTGTCCAGTAACTTTTGTGTCACCCTGTGTGTACAGTATGGATTAGAAAATGCAGCACAGCAAAACTAGCCTCCAAACATTTATTTGAGAGTGATTTTACTAACTGAAAAAGTAGTGGTGTTTTTTTATTGGGTTTGCATATTGTAAATTATCAGTATCCAGCAACTGTATGTGGTATGTATTTCAGGTTGGAGTGGTACTGGACAGTTACTACAGCAGCAGTCACAGCCTCAGCAACAGAGTAGTCAGTTGTTTTCTAGTTTAAGTAATCCTCTGTTTAGTAGCGGAGGTATAGGCAATACACTAGCAACTCCGCAGCCAGTTGAAAATCAAAGTTTCCAGCTGCAAAAACCTCCTCTTGGAAATAAGAGAGGCAAACGATAAACTTTGGCTGGAAAACAATGGAATGTTTAGGCCATATGTGTTCTGTGCATGTGTTCATAATTAGTAAAGATGGGACAATATCTTATAAGCCTGTTATATACCAGGAGAAGAGACTGAAGTAATCATAAGTATAAAATGATTGATTGATTCTTTCATTCATTAAAAGTAGCCACTCTCTGTGGTAGCCTTGTTATACAGGAGCAAGTCCTAAAGTAAATTTCCCTTTTTAGGAAAATGAGAAATATGAAGTACACTGCAGTTACTGTAACTTAATTTCTGTATGCCATATTAATAGAATGTGATGTATGCTCTTGTAACCATTTTTAAACTTGCCTTCGATTCTATCATCGGATGATATCAACAACAAAGATGTTTTACTGTTTCCAAGCATGTGAATCTGGAAGAGGCCAAGTTGAGCCTGTATTTATGGTCAAATCAATAAATTCCCAAATTCTTCTTATAAATAGTTTGTTGTTTATCTTAGACATTATTCCCCTCTCCCCTAACCCATAATTTTCAGATTAGTTCCCTTTTGAGGCTAAATACTGATTCCAGCAAGACTGCTACAAAGAAAAACATTTCAGGAAGTCATTTTCTTACAGCATGTTCAAAACAGACTGTTATTCAGTCAGAATTTCCTCCACCTTCTGAAGTCTTTACCACTTCAGTTGCATTTTCAATTTTGATAATGGGAAGAAGTTGCCAGGTGGAAGATTGAGTGAATGGGACAGGATGTGGCACCAGGGACATATTGTTCTTGGCCAAAAACTGTTAAGTTAGGAAGGCATGCATCATCATGGTCAGAGAGCTACAAGTTGTTTCGCCGCTGATCAGGTTGCTTCCTCCTCGCGTCCTCTACAGTAGTAGATATTTGAAAATGTCAACATACAAAGCAATATTAACCGACTATCTTTGTGGATAGTGTAACACATTTTTGTAGTCATTTCCAGTGTTGAAGCGGACACTGGACAACCAAGATAATCATCATCAACAACAATAATCGGTATTCTGCCTGCTGGTAGCCTCTCCTCTTTCTCTCTCTCAAAAAAACTTTAAGCAAGAAAAACACTCAAATGTTTGGGATCATGCTACAGCTGAATCTTTAAGCAGAATTACATGCAAGTGTAGTATCACTCCTATGCATGGAACAAGATGGTTTTCAGCACACAGACTCATCATAGCATGGTGGAACTTCTTTTGACGAGTAACCATACGAATGTAGAAATGACAGTCCGGGAATTACTAGACAAGGAACATCCTTATACCAAGTGTCCAACAGAACGCTGTCCATTCATCCTCGTACATCTCCATCACAGATGATTTCCTCCTAATGTTAAAAAAGGATATCACTTCCTATCTCTAGTTGAAGTGATCCCCGTGCAGCCCACTCAACCCCTTTCTTGATTCACATGCTTAGAAAAAAATTGTGGTATCATAAATAACTTAACAAATTCTGTAAATTTATTGGGGGGGAGAAATATTAATTTTGCCCATGATAACCTACTCGCTTTCTTAAAAACAGACACACTTGTGGACTTGACCTGTAGATGTACCCAGTATGTTGGTGTCATCTGTGATAGAAGAAACTTACTTGAAATGTTCTCTCTGTGTGATATGCCGTGTACCTACTACTGTGGATCTGTTCGTATTTTATCAATATTAGTGTTCATTTCAGAGAGTACATTTTCTGTCTTAATGTGGCAATTGTGTGCTTGTAATATTATTTTAGTTATATTTATTGTTTGTAAGATGAAAGTATGTTTGAATGAGCTGTTTTGAGTTTTCCAGACTAATTTCACAAACGTATTGCAGTATCCTGCTGTGAAACATGTTTGTACTTCTAGACTTTTATTAGATTTGCTACTTATTTTACAATACTGGTTTTATTTCAACAGTTTCAAGTACTTTTTCACACTTGCCCTCAATTCCTTCATATTCTGTAATTGGAATAAAAGGTTTCACAATGAATTATATTCCACATCAGACTGAGGTTTAACATTTGAAAGCTCGGAAAGCACTAAATCAGGGCTTCACAAACACTCAAGTTCCACATGTGCTGTGCACAGCACAACCAAGGCTCCTCGCAATATGGAGTAGTGCTTCGTAGTTGATTAGCTTCATTAGCCCCTATTGATAGTTCAAACAATCACAGTTATGAACTTGGATTTCCCACCTAATCAATACTAGATTTATTTCTGATGTATGTACGTTACAAATACATTTAGCAGTACTGGTTTTGGTCTCTCTTAGAGGCCATTTCAGCTGCTGAAGAACCTTATTTGATAAAACAACATATACAGTAATATTTAAAACACTACTTATTTCTAAGTCTATAAATAAATTTGCATCAGATTAGAGTTATAAAGTTTCAGGTCTAAAATTATGTCTCAAAGTTCATTTGCACTGTTCTCAAATACATTAGATCTATTCTGTCGAATAATGCTTATATTGATCATGATCTCTAGTATGATAGCATAAGGTGTCACTGATATGGCCTTGATGCTCTATTTACAAACACTTTATGAATCATGCAGTTCTATATTAAAACAGGTGCATGTTTTAAATGATGTGAACTTTGGTAAAATGAGCTAAAATCTTCTCACTATAATTGAGTGCTTGCAGGACATCAGATTTGTCATGTGGGTTTAATTGTTCAATGTTTTGAAGTAAAATGATGAGAACATCCCTTTGATTTCGTTTACGTAAATTGTGATCTGTTGGAAGCTGGCACTGAGTTGTGTTGGAATGTTCTCCTCTTGTATCCAGCCGGTCGCTTGCGTGCTTGTTGGGAGCATGTCGTATAGTCAGTTATAGTGATAAGATGATTTTAACTCAATTGATCAGTTTGCATTATTTAAAACGTGAACCTCTTTTAATATATGACTCAGTCTGTTTAGCACTGTCGGCTCTACACAGTATGGCTGTTAAATGTATAGGTGCACAATATCAGAGCTTTATGTAGTGTAGACGAGAATAGTGGCCTACATGTACTGCAGATTTGTAGTTCCACTCCACCTTGTGTATTGGAAGAGAAATGAGCTATTATAAAGGAATTTGTAATAAAATTTATGGTCATAATAAATAATAGCGATATTGTGTCTTATGAGTCAGCCTGTGATGAGCTAACAATTCTGGGCTAAATCTGTCAAGTCACTTCTGGGTCCAAGACATTCTGTTGTTCATTAGTACAAAGCGTAGTCAAAATTGAAAAACCTGCAAGACTGACAAAAGTAAAGTAGGGGCGAAAGGAGGAGAAAATACCATTACAAACTAGCACAGTAATGTAATCAAGGTGTAAAGTTGTGTGTAATGTTTTGAAAAACCAAACCGAGCAGGTATGCAGTGTAAAAATCCCCATTTCTTCACTTTTTAACCTTCATCAAAATTTATTTGGAACCGAAAATCCATCAACACACCTCCAATCTTAAGATTCAGTATGTTCAGAAGAGGATATTATTAAGATTACAGGTTCCAAAATAAATTCAGTTCTTGCCAGAGTAAGATCTGATACTACAGCTGGTCCTGATGGGTCTCTGAGGGAGTTGAAAACAGCAAGATTACTGTGCCCCCTGGCAAATGTGAAGCTTAAATTCAAGAAGTGCCCAGAATTATTCAAAACAGCTGGACAGTACATATTCACAAGGGAGGGTGTGGTAACTATATACTACCTGATCAACAGTATCCAGACACCCTATGTAATGTGGAATTGAACTCTAGGTGTCACGAGAGGCAGACATGTATATATAAAAGGAGGCAAGGTGTATCGTGTTGTCAGTAGAGAAGCAGTCAGGGACATCCCAACCCTTCTAAACCTGCCCAAGTGGACTGTTGGTGTTGATTATGAAGTGGAAACGCTAAGAAACAACCACAGGTAAACCAAGACCAGGCAGACCTCATTTAATATAAAAACTCGCAAAAAATCAGCAGAAAGAATGGCTTCTGAATTCCAAAGTGCTACCAGCAATCCAGCCAGTACAATGACTGTGCGTCGGGAGTTAAAAAGAATGGGATACAATTATGCTAAGCGACGCTTGAGGTGGGGTAAAGAGCGACGCCGCTGTACAGTGGATGACTGGAAAAAAAGTGATTTGGAGTGATGAATCACACTATACCCTGTGGCAATCTGATGGAAAGGTTTAGGTTTGGCGAATGCCTGAAGAACGTTACCTGAAATCATGAAATGCCAACAATGAAGTATGGAGGAGGAGGTGGTGTTATTGTATTGGGGTGTTTTTCGTGGTTAGGGTGTAGCCCCCTTATTGGACTTACCCTCTTAAGACCCAAGGCCAAATTTAGACATTTTAAAAAACATTTTTGTGTTCAATGGGCTCATAGATAACAAAATGTGACAAATATGCAAAAATAATATTTTAGGTTGGGTGCAAACTTTGGCTATGGGGGCCTTTGGGTATTCTGTAAGAGGAGATGTTGACATTAACTTCATTTCTTTTCTGTTCAGGGGCAAAATAGACATACCTGTAAAAACTGTACATTTTTAATATTTTGGACAGGTGTTCTGGGGTTATTTTTGGTTGTATCATACATGATACATTCGGGACTAGGTCAAGTTTTGATATTTACATCATGCAGCCACCTATACCTTGCAGCAGAAGACGACACAACAATTACAAACAAAAATCAGGATGTATTGTGTAGGATATGAAAGGTCACCACAAGTTACACTAATTGTCTGAGCCGGATAAAAGATTAAACACATGACGTATCGTATATGATACATAGGATCGTTACAGTTTAAGAAAACTCTAAATGCGGAAGGATATGAACACATTTTAAAACGTTGCATGCTGCATACAGTAGAGGACCAGTTCGGAGACGATGATTGTATTAGCATGACAATAAATGCCATAAAGCTGCATCTGTGGACAGTAACATTCCTGAAATGGACATGCCTGCCCAGAGTCCCGACCTAAACCCGATGGAACACCATTATGATCAGTAAGAACGTCGTCTTCGCTCCAGAACCCAGCGTCCAACATCACTACCTTCTCTGGTTTCGGCTCCTGAGGAAGAATGGGCTGCCATTCCTCCACAGACATTCAGACACCTCAGTGAAAGTGTCCTCGGCAGAGTTAAAGCTTGGATCCTCTCCATATTAATGTGCAGTAATAGATAACGTGACACAGGTAAAGTCTAAGTGCAATTTCACATAGATGTCCAGATACTTTCGATCAGGTACCGGTAGTATATATCAAACTGGGGACCTGTTACCATATTTTTAATAATCAGATGTCTTACATAAAAGCCATCGATACATGATTGCGACCTTCTTAGAATTTTCAGCATGTCAAAGACAAACGTTTCATCATACTCCCTGGTACCCAGGTGAATACCTTGATTATTAATGGGTGCCTCTGGAGCACAAAAACTAAAGAAGAAAACTGCTCTGTTATATTCCTTGAAAGACTTGATGATTGACCTTACTTCAGGTAGTAATATACGAGGCGTGGTTTTTAAGTAAGGGTCGTTTTGTTGTAGACACTAGTAGTTCACACGTGCGTTGTGTGCCGGCATGACTCGGGAACAACAGTGCTCTGTTGCTAACCTGTGCAGTTCTGTTCTGTGCTTGCTCAAATGTTCAAAATTATCGACTCGCCCGCCCCGTCCGAGGTACGGTCAGTGATACAGTTTTTTTTTTTTTTTTTTTCGGGAAGGAACCTGTCTTCCGCAGACATTCACCGACAGATTCGCGAAGTGTACAGTGCTAATGCTATGACTGAAGGCAAAGTACATAAGTGGGTACGAGACTTCAAAGATGGCCGTGACAATGTCCATGATGAGGCCCGCTCCAGTCGTCCATCTCTGATCACAGACGATTTGGTGGCTTCAGTTGAAGCGAAGATTCGTGAGGACAGATGCTTCACAATAACAGCTCTCTCAAACGCCTTTCCTGACGTGTCTAGGTCAATGCTTTACAAAATTATTTCTGAAAACCTAAATTTTAGGAAACTGTGCTTCCGTTGAATCCCTAATCTCCTAATGGAGTAGCACAAAAGCTAAAGATTTGAGTGTTCGATGACGTTTTTGACTCGTTGTGCCGAAGAAGGTGACGATTTGTTGAGTCAGATCGTAACGCGAGACGAAACATGGGTTTCGCATATCACACCCGAATTGAAGCAACAGAGAATGGAATGGAGACACACATTCGACTGTAAACGTGAAGGCCAAACAGACTCTGTCCCAGCTCAAGATCAACTCTTGGTTATCGGAGCAGGCGGTAAGTTTCTATGAAGAGGGTATTCAAAACTTAGTTGTAAGGTATGGTAAGTGTTTAAACAAACTTGGCGGCTATGTTGAAAAATAGAGTAAAGTGAATCTGCAAATAAATGTGTTGTTTTAAAATATTCTTTCATTGTGTAGTTATTTTCAAACGGCCTTTACTTAAAAAAACACGCCTTGTACAAGTGGAATGTAGCATGAGCAAAACCGCAAGAATAGAACTTTGGATGGTATCCTATCTCCCCTGCATTATTTAATCTGGCAACTGATGACAAATAATGAAGTTGGTGAAGTATTTGGATACCAACCAGTGTACATTTTAGCTTTAGCTGACGATATTGTCATCTGGTCAGTCGCTCCTAAATATCGCTGCGAGTAGTTTATTAAAAGTGGACATATTTGCCAAGGAACAGCAATTACTGCAGGTTCAACTATTTTAGAAGGTGCACAGCCTGGGGAGCCAATCAACTTTCGAAGATGAAATTATATTCGACAAGACAAAATTATTACTTGTTTAAGAAAAGATCTGAATTTCCTAACTATTTCCTGTTTATTAAACCCAGACTAGATATTAATTTAGTCCGGTCCCGCAGTGTAGGAGGTAACGCGTCCGCCTGTCACCCGGCGGCTCCGGGTTCGATTCCCGGCCGGGTCAGGGGTTTTTAATTGTAAATGATTAATATCCCTGGCCTGGGGACTGGGTGTTTGTGTTGTCCTTAACGTTCCTTTCCTCACATTCAACACTTTACACTTCTGCAATTTTCAAATAAGCTACACGCAGGTGCAAGTAGGGGCAAAAGATCTTTCTAGATCGATGTCCCAAACAAATAGCTTTTTTTAATATATGAATTTACTAGTACATATGGCAAAGTTTGATTTATCCACTCCCTTAAATAAAATTCCATCATGTTTTCTGGCAGATATTTACAAATGTTTGCAGTCATTTGTTGCCACATGACTGCTCAATGAGATTATATACTCTCCCAGGAATGTTCAAAACTGTGTTTAATTAAGGTCGAGTGGAAAGTGCATATACAACAGTTCAAGATCGCCCAAAGGCTGCTCTGAAATGATGATAATCATTTGACCATCTGCAGCGATCTTCAGGCTGAAAAGAAGTATATTGCGTTATCTCCTATTGCACTCAATGAGGACACAACATCGAAGTTCGAGCATTTGGTACAAAATGAGATGAGGAAACTATCTTATGAAGCATGATGCAAACTCCGTCATAAGGGGAAAGGAGTTGAA
This sequence comes from Anabrus simplex, assembly GCF_040414725.1. Classification (NCBI taxonomy): domain Eukaryota; kingdom Metazoa; phylum Arthropoda; class Insecta; order Orthoptera; family Tettigoniidae; genus Anabrus; species Anabrus simplex. The sequence goes on from NC_090267.1 coordinate 484,003,189, forward strand.
GTTTATGGGTATCTTCTCAAGACTAATTCGTGGATCAACAATAAGAAAGGCTTGTCGTGATCAAAATGAGCTAATTCCAGAAAGGTGTCGAATCATCTCAGTGGTGAGATCGGCAACTGGAAGAGCCAACACACAATATTGTGCAGACACCCAGGATGTGGAAAACCAGAGACGTTGGGCCATGTGTTGGAGAAGTGTTCTAACGGTGAATTATTGAGAAACTTTGTCATCATAAAGTGTGCTTTACACTTGCTACATCACTATGAAAATTGCACTGCGAGAAAACACCTTGATTGACAGTTAAAATATGCACAAAAACACAGCTTATATAAGTAAAACACAATTAACCACTCATATTAAAAACAACTTGTCCTTGATAAGATAAAAGGTCTAAATGCCTAAAAAGTCTTTGGTTTTTTCTTCATTGTCACTATTTGACATCTTTTGATGTAAAAGATGTGTTGTTCATAAAACCAGCAGAAGGCCATCTATCATCCATGCATACCTCGCTTCAGTGAGAAATATAACCTGGACAGAAAGGCAAGGGCGGGAAAGGGTCTTCCCTTCAGAGTTTGGGGAATAGCTGTCAAACACGTGATAGCCATCATGAAAGAACTCAGCATTACTGAAAAGGAGATACGTGGCATCTGTACGAATATTTTGAAAGATTCTCCTTTACCTTTAGTCGTTTTATTCTACTTCCTAGCATTTTCCCGCTGGTGCCGTGCCGTGCCCACTGTTCTAATCTTGGCTCGCCATTTTGCACAGTCTTGGGCATCATGTGGTCTTAAGTCCAGAGTCTTCATATCAGCATCCACTGTGCCATGCCAGTGCTGCTTTTGGACGTCCATGTGGTCGTTGTTCATTAATTTCAAAGGTGTAGGTGAAATTCGAAACTGTTCTAGGTGCAGCACGCAGGACATGACCATGCCATTGGAGACGATTTTCCTGTGCCTTCTCAGTGTTGGATGCGATGCCCATCAACCAACGGAGCATGCGCATTTCCGTAGTGTGTAATTGGCGCTCTGTAGCTTTGTCAGCTGGTCGACATTCAACACCGTATAAAGCAGCAGGACGTACTACCATGGAGTATATTTTTGGACTTCAGATGTAGTGGCATCCTTCTGCCGCAGAATACGCCCGTGACTTCCCTCCATCTCATCCATGCTGTCTTCACACTTCATCCACGTATCCCACCATCAGTCTGTGGGCGAGATCCTAAATACCTGAAGCTTTCGGTCTTCGTTAAGGTCTCTCCATCAACTTAAATTTAGCCGTTGCTTGGGATGGTTTCCAGGTATTCGGTCTTCTTTTTTGTTCAGTCGAAGATCGTATTGTGAGAGACGCTTGTTCAATCTTCAACTTGGTGCTGCAATCCACTCCTGGTGGTATCAGCAAGTGTGACATCATTTACGTATAAGAAACTCCAAGGGACATTCCTCTGCAGGTCCCGTGTAATTCTGTCCATGACGAAAACAAAAGGCAATGGGGACAATGCGGAGCCTTTGTGTACACTGACTTTCACTGGGAAGCTCTCCGAAATGCCGTTAGCGCAACATACACGGTGTTCATGTAAAACATCTTGTCCAATTGATAAGCATTTCTGGTATACCATGGTTACAAAGTGCATACCAGATCACACAATGTGGAACACGGCCGAAAACCTTATCAAGATCAAGGATCTAATGGAAACTTGAAAGATCAAAGATGGCAGTATGCAGTGGCCGTTGTTTCTCTCGGTGCTTTTCAATTAGGATTTTGGCAGCGAAGATGGTGACAGTTGTCCCAGCACCCATGTCGAAGCTGCTCTGGTTGGTACTAATGCTGATGATGGCACGCAGTCGTCGATCAAGGATTCTCTCAAAAGTCTTCATTGTTTGCGACAGGAGGTGTATTGGATGGTAATTCCACATTCTGCTGGGTCACCTTATTGCTTGGAGATAGGCACAGTGATGCTTGTAGCCCAATCACTGGGAACAGAGTCAGAGTCAACTGTGGCGTTGAAAAAGTTGGTTAGCCAGTTGATCGCGGGTTCTTTTAATTCCTGAAACTTCCAGAAGTCTGCCGAAAGATCATCTGGTCTTGGCGCTTCATACTCCTTATTGTGTTGGTGACTTCCTCTGGTTTGATGTGTGAGATACGACCTGCTGTTGGATTACTATGTGGAATAGGAGGATGTGGGAACTCAATGTTGGAAATCTCTTCAAAGTGTTGTTGCCAACATCTGTGGATATCCTGTTTGTCCTGTAATCGCTGACCATCTTTGCCTTTTATGCACACACAGTGTTGACTTTGTTCTAGCTTTGACTAGCTGGAAAGTAGTTCTCTCTACTTCCTTTAAATACATTGTTGCATACAGGACATTATAGTGACTGCGCGTAGCCTCAACGACAGCTTTCTTAGCCTCACATTTGGCTATGAAATATGTTTCCCTGTTCTCTGGAGTCTTTTATGAAACCCAGTTTCTACATACCTTCATTTTTTCATGCACCTTTTCTTGGACTCGGGTCATCCATAACCATGTTTGCTTGTCAGTACGGTGAGAACTAGATTTTGTTGTACCCAAGGTTGCTATGGTGGTTGCGGTGACAGATTTTCAGAATGTGGTCCACGTGTTGTCAGTAGCATTCAGGTCGATGGGAGGAAAATTTACACTGCCTGCTATGGTTTCCTTTTGATCTTTAAGCTTTCACCACTTGAGTCTGAGATCACAGCGTCGAACAAGTATAAAGTCAGTTTGGTTGCTATAGTCACCACTAGTGCAGGTGGTTGATGTGCTTTTTGAAAAATGTGTTACCAATAACCAAGTCATTTGCCTCGGAAAAATAAAAAATTTTAGTTCCAGCATCATTTCGGATACTGTAGCCATTACCTCCATGACAGCTGTAACCATCCTTGGTGTGACCAACATCCCCATTAAGATCACCACAGAGAAGTAGAAGCTCATCTTGAGGAGACGCTGAAACATTTGTCTTGGAGCTCCTGCCAAACTGGTCCTTTTCTGAGTCACCACAGCCAGATTGTGGTGCATATGCAGAGAAGACACGAAGTCGAGAATATAGTGTCGATTGTAATTGACTTGAGGCAGTCTGAATAGCGCTTAATCTCGCAGGCTGGCGCAGACGATGATGCCAACACCATTCCTATTGAATATACCATGGTGAATTAGTTTATAGCTATCTCCGACGTCGTGAGATTTTTGGCCTTTCCAACATGTTTCTTGCACACATGCAATGTCCACTTTCCGTTCTTTCAGCATCGCTGCTAGTTTGCAGCTGCGTCCAGTAAGAGTCCCGATGTTCAGCGTGGCTATGTGTAAATGTTGTTTGCGTTGAGCTAGCTTCTTTAGCTGGTTCCGCCCTTGAGCCAGTAGCCCTGGTCCATTTGTCACGGTGGTCAGGCGAGGCGGACGCGCGTCCCTTTGGGGGACGTCCTAGAATTATCCGGCAAAATTGATGTAGACATGATTCATGGGTTGCGACGGAGTTACCGACCGGCTTGTCGCCACAGCCTGGCTTCCGGCATTTCAGAGCTACTGCCAGCAGGAATTTAGGCCACCCGTAACACGGAGACCAGACGCCTTTCATAGCCGCTCCTAACATGGAGAACAGACGCTAATTCTGATATATACCAATAGTTATGGACAAATACCTTTTACTAAGCCTGAGTACTAGGATGCCACTTCCGCCAGGCGCACTGTTCCGAATTCCAGCTTCTCCACCGTTGCTACCGTTTTGTGAACTTCACTCATAACCCTGAGCTGGGGCCCTCCCTATTCATGACCCTTGGAGAGAGGGTGTCCCAGTATTATAAAGCCCCCAAGAGTATGGCTGCTGTTGGTCCGCAGGTTCATTTCCGAGGTATCTTCACCAGCCCACATTTCTGTAGGCCCCCTGTCCGCCACCTGGAGACGCACCCTCTGGGGGTTGACACGCTCCCCCGACGGTCTCATTTACCTTTAGTACGCCACCTTTTAAATATTGCCATTAGAGTATAAATTGAGAGTATACTTTTAGGTATTATAAGATCTTTAGGTAATTACATAGATTTGTATCTGAGTCAATTTCTTCTGGACAGATGTTCTTTTTAAAAAAGATATGTACTCTATATATACAACTCCAAAGAGAAAAATAGAGGCCTGGTGACATTTCCTTTAAAAGTGAATGATAACTTGCATTTATTTTGTAGTGCACAACACGAGCGCAACGTCTTTAACGTACAGAGTAATGATTAAGTGTATGAAAAAGTCTGCCATCAAGACATTATAATACCTTTCACAAGAAGCCCTATGAGACACTTAACAGAGAAGACAAGGAAGCAAAATTAGAGGAACTTAAATTGACGTGTGTGTTCAAGAAGATTTACCTTTTACCATCGAGATCAAAGACAAAGGTAAGAATGTACTGATAGCTGTGCCCTTAGCGCAGGTTGCAAAGTGGCTATGTGCTTGACACGAGCTGGTAAGCCGTTCATCAAAGGAAAATTAATCAAGGATATTTTTATTGCTTTGGCAAAACAATCGACCCCTACAATGGTGTTTCCGCCTCAAACATCGCTAGCATGCCAGAGAGTAAGGGGTATTATAGACTTGTGGATGTGCAAAGTGCATTGCACGGCACAGTGCACCCTGTGAAGTCCTGCACCCAATATAAAGACTCGCATTCATTTTTTGTTCCTGCAGCATCATGTTCTCTGGAATACTGTGATCTCTTTAATGTTGGTGTACTTGAGACTATCTGCTCTATCATCTTATCTGTAAGCAATTAACTCGAAGCATCATTTTTTTCTTTTCATTATCTAACGCAAATAAACGAACAGTAATAATGTAAAAGAAAGTATGTTTTTTTTTTTTTGAAGGTTGTTGCTGCTTTACTCTGCCGTAGTACTGTGTATGGCCTTCTCTGGCTTCGTTCAGGTCTCCGACACACTGCAACATGCTTGTGATCATTATATTGATATCTTGAGGATGAAGATCCCCATTCCATCTGGACAACTCTAACGAGGCTGGGCGTATATTCGGAGGTTGTGGACGTTAAAAGGTACCAATGTATGTATAAGAAGAGCCCTGTTCACATATTTAGGTGCACTTACAGTGGATGGAAAAATCTTGTACATATGTATTGTCACTTTCTGAAATACAAAAACAAAATCGTCATATAATAAACATCAATTAAAACAAATGAAACTCTCAAAACCATGTAATTAATCCAAATGACGAAATGCTCAGCTATCATAACAGCTATTCTGGCAGATCATTTGTTACTAGGGACATGTTTAAGTGGTTAGATTTAGTTTAGAGAGAGAGCGCGTGTGTGTGGTTTTTTCATTGGTTTGTTTATAGGAAATATGGCAAGTAACATAAGACTTTTGTTTTTGTGTGTATTATCACATATGGAGTTAGCAGAACTCTGTCGTCAGCACCACTCACCACTCCAGTCGATGCCTGTCGTCCTGGCAAACCAAAACAATGCTAGAAAGACACGCTGAATGCTGACTTGAAAATCACTGGCCTTTGCCCTGAAGATTCATATTATCGTGCAAATTAGCTTTTCAAAATTTAAAATAATGCACCCTGCACCAATATGGGATGACACTTAAAAGAAGAAGAAAGGTAAAAAGTTAGACTTAGCAACCTAATACCTTCGGGGTTGAAAAGAACAAGAATTGACTAAGGAGGTTCGGAGAGGGTGGATGAAAGTGAGGAGCCTGGCACAAGTAAGTGGAAGCAATATCAGGACTCAACTAAGGGATCCGTGGTCGCCATCCCACGCTCCCGAGTTCAGAGCCCGTGTACCCCTTTTAATCGCCTTTTACGTCAGGCTGGGGATACCGTGGGTGTATTCTAACGCCTCTACACCAGGTGGCGTATGTCTCAGGCCACTGTAAAATAGTTCATAACTAAAAACAGGTAGTGATTTCCGACGCCAAATACGGGGAATGGCCCTGCGATGTCGATGGCTGCTATCCTCTCGAAGGGCGTTCTGACATTGTACTGCTGAATCTGGTCCCTACTCTGTGTACAAGGGACTCGGCTCATTGCTTCAGCAGACATGTGTTAACCTCTAGGGATTTCCTCTCAGCCCATTAGACCTTATAGGTTGGGCAACGCTTAGCGATATCTTTCAATGCTGGTTGCTGTCCCAACGTGACTTTCCGCAGGGTCGTCCGCATGCTGCTCCCTTAATGTGGTGCAATCCCAGCCTTCCGCTACCATATTCTCATGGCTCGGATGTCCATTGTGCTGGTCTACACCTCAACCTTCTGACAGCGCGTACAATTCTCAGAGCGTCTGCGTTTCAGTGTTCCCTTCCCTGTCTGTGTTCGGTGGTGAAGTCATATTCCTGCAGGCATTCCATCCACCGAGCAGTCTGTTACTCAAGATTAGTTAAATTCAGGACCCACGTCACGAAAGAATGGTTTATGTTCAGATGGAACTACTGGCCGAACAGGTATATTATGGAAAGTGTTCCTGTGTCTTCACAATGGCCTGTAATCACGGCGGGTCACGCAGTAGTTCCTAACGGCCTTGGATAATGTCTCGCTCTTAGTAAGCTGTCACATTTTCCGTCCATCCTGAATCTGTGACAGCACTCCACCAATTCCTACATTGCTGGCGTCAGCGTGGACGACGAACTTTTCTCTCCAGTCTAAGATAGGTGCTGAACACAGCGACTCCTTGAGTGAGTGGAATGCGGTCTCTGGCTACGGAAACCATTGGAACGGTCTCTTTCCCTCGGTGAGCTGTGGTAGTAGGAGCCCAAACTGAGAAAACGTGTCAACTTTCGCTTGTCTTTCGGCACAGGCCACTCTCTAATGGCTTCTAACTTTTCCGGATCGCTGGCTGTTTCCCCCGGTGATATAATTTGGCCTATGTATCGTACCTCCCACTGGAATAATTGGAACTTCCAGGGTTCATATTCAGATGAGCACCTCGTAGTCTCTGGAACACTTTGCGAAGGTTTTCCAGATGCCACGGGAACGTGCGTCCTACCACAAAGACGGCATTCAAGCAAAACAATTTTATGTTCAATAACAAAATCTATTGTGAAAAGAAAGGATTAACCATTATCAGAAATAATACCGAACATTTAGCTAAATAACGCCGCAAACAAATTCTTGACCACCAGCGTTCTAAGCAGATCTTACACTGGAGTAGGTATGTTGATGACTTAATATGCACCTATGACAGTGACGTCACCAACGCTCAATACTTAGACACCCTGAACTCTTTATACAGGTCAATGAAATCCACAATGGAACGAAAAACAAACAGGAAGAAGAAAATTATTTACATCATAATCACTAGAGCTAAAGATTAACTTGCAATGCAAAATATACGAGAAACCCGCTCTAATTTCACTCATAATAGATAACAATTCGAATACCCACGAATTAGGTCTGAAAACATTGATATACAGAGCAAAATCCATACCAATGAACGGAACGGGTTTTAACAACGAAGTACAATCAATAAAACAAATTGGGAGATAAAACAACCATCCCCTTTTAACAGTAGACCATTTATTAGAAAACAACGGAAGAAAGTAAACAAACCCCCACCCGGAAACAAATACCGTATATAATTATCAATTTCGTGAACAAGAGCATATGTGAAACAGCTAAAAACTCAGAAAACAAGGTTTAAAAATGCGTTTAGAAACAAAAATGCATTAACAAATTCAACTTAAATATAAATTATTTTTTCCAAATCGGAAGTATATGAACTCAAATGCCAAGAACCAAACGGAAATGCCACATATGCCGGTCAAACAAAATGTAACTTCCATCATTTCACCGACATCAGCATAAATATCGAAATATTACACAGCAAAAATAATATCAAATCATTAAATATAGCCTAAAAGAGGCAATGGAAATACATATCGCTAAAAGTCAACCAAAACAACCTCAACGATCACACACACGCCTGAAAAATTCCCCGCTGTTCATTCTACGAAGTCAACATATCGATCAGACACGTTCCCCCATCCTTCTAAAATGTAACCTTCATTAAATCACTAACGCCGAATGAGACATTTCAAAACCGTTTTCCCATAAGTAGTTTCAAAAGTACAGACCAATATGGTGTAACTATATTTCCACCGAAAACATGATAATCGGAATATCACCGGTGAGACAAACGACCTAGTGTGACGTCCATGATCGTGAGACGCAATCAAAACTTGATGGAGGAGAGGATGTTCAATGGCAAGTTAAAAAATAGTCAGCATTTATAAAAGCATTGAAAGCAGAATTTTAACGGAACATTTGCTTGCACTTGTTCGTAATAATCACTCATTCTAAATCAGTAACATTTAAATAAGAATAATACGTGATTTGATAGAATCTGTCTTTCAGGATTGAACCATGTCATCCTGTTCATATTTTCTTTTCCAGGTATTTTCTCGTATTTCTTAATCTTGCATTAGCCCGAGATACTAGAATCCTTAAAAGTAGAAAGGCAATATATGTTCTAAAACAATGGGTGCTGAGTCAGCATTTGTCCACGAAGTTGAGTAGTAAGGCTATGCCGGTTTTGACGCGAGATCATTGCATCTAATTGAGTAGTAAGGCTAAGGTTCTAGATCATTGAACGCTGAATTTGCGAACGAGTGCTTATGGCACCATTTGTGAGGTTATCACATCATGCACATACGTACGAGGGAAATGCTAAACTCACGGGCGACTTTAGAGGAGCCAAATCGGATGGAACCATTCGAGGAGCCGAGTCGGAAAGTTATTGACTGTTAGTTGAGGTTATGACGTCATATCCTTACGTACGAGGGGAATGCTAACCTCAGACACTTTGGAGGAGCCGAGTCGGAAAAGTCACGGGCCCCTTTGGACGAGCCGAATCGATTGGGCGCCCATGGAGGAGCCACAAATCGGCTCCGTGACCTGCAGATGAGGATGAGACGGCATTATGACGTGTTAACCTAACGTTGCGCACGAACGCTAACCTAACCTCACACAGGCAACTCTTGGAGGAGTCCAATCGGTAGTTGAGGTTATGACGTGTTAACCTAACCTCAGGCGGGTTCCCCGTGGAGGAGCCGAACTAGTGAGGTGACTTTTAGGTATGGTTAACACGTGTTTTAACCTAACCTTGGTCACGAACGGCAACCTAACCTCACATATAGACTGTTTGACGTCTCCTCCCGTGGAGAAGTGACAGACCTGTGACGTAATAAGCGCGGGCGATTTAAAAATGCATGCTTATCTTTCAACCGAATGCTCAGGCCTTCTCCTGACAGCTGTGACGTCACAGCGTGGGTGATTTGAAATGCGGACTGCTGGCTAAGGGTGCATGACGTTATAACCTAACGTGCATCCATTCCTTGTCCCGTTTCTCTACGGTGTTAGGTTTGTGGTGAGATGATATTTTATCGCCGCATGCTCTTCCTGACGTCAGCCTCATCAGGGAAGATAATAAGATAAAGTTAATGACATGATATATGATAGTAGGAAGGGAGAGTGTAAAACCCGGTAGTGGCACTTAGCCTTCTGTGGAATAGCATCGAGAGGTCTGCTCAAGGCTTTACGTCTCGATCCGACGGACAAATAACTATTATCAGATTTATATGCCCTCACTCCACATGAGTACTGCGAAGAGGATTGGAATTTAATCACCGAGTTCGATAGCTGCAGTCTCTTAAGTGCGGCCACTATCTAGTATTCGGGAGATAGTAGGTTCGAACCCCACTGTTGGCAGCCCTGAAAATGGTTTTCCGTGGTTTCCCATTTTCACACCAGGCAAATGCTGGGGCTGTACTTTAATTAAGGCCACGGCCGCTTCCTTCCCACTCCTAGCCCTTTCCTGTCCCATCGTCGCCATAAGACCTATCTGTGTCGGTGCGACGTAAAGCAACTAGCAGGAATTTAATCAAGGCATTTCTGGCGCATAATCTAGTAATTAGGAATTGTATACGGTAACACCGCCTACCTTACCCTGCCAGGCTGATTGGCTCAGACGGTTGAGACGCTGGCGTTCCGTCGCAAACTTCGCAGGCTCACCTCATACACGAACACCGTAGAGAAACGGGAGAAGGGTTGGACCTGTCAAGATCGAGTTTTTATAACCGGATGCCCTTTCTGACGTCAACCTGATCAGGGAAGATAATAATGTGAAATAAAAGACAGGATACATGATAGTAGGAAGAGAGAGGGTAAAACCAAGTAGTGGCACAAATACTTCTCCTGTCGAATAGCATCGAGACATCTGCTCAAGGCTTTACGTCTTCATCCAATGGACAAATAACTATCAAAACTCCTCCTAAAACGCATTTCTACATATTTGAGCACCTGTGCCAGAGTTGACTCTGTTTCTGGCCTTGTACCTCTTTTCAAATTTCGTAACAGAGCTGCGAATGAAACACATTGTTCATACTTCATGTGTAGTTGTATAATAGCCGGACTGAGCATGTGCCATACTAAGGTCACGTTGTTTTAACATGCAGCGATCACGTCAACATGGTTGTGCATGTTTAGACTTGTTCTCTATCAAGGTCACTCTAGTAAACTCAATCCTTTATATATGCTATAAGTGAGAATATTTTCTTTAGTCTCTAAGATACTGTGATAGAGTAGAGCGCTTTATTCCATCATGACAAGAACATTAATACTTGATGTACAAGGCTTTAAAGTGAACGGCAACAAATTTGTGGTTAAGAGGTGGCTGTGTTGGATTGCACTGTGTCGTGGGCGCCAAAACTCGTCAGTTTAGTATTTAGGCCACCTTTCCATTACTGTTTGCAAACAGATGGAGACAAACAGCTGACACAATGGATAGAAAAAGTAGCTCTGCAGTGGGAAGAAAAAGGAATACCTTATTGCTTTCTAGCAATGATCATGAACGCTCATTTGTCAAGAGCAGGTCTTGTTTTTTTAAAGAGTTGTGAAAAGAAGGAATGGTTGTGTATCTACCATCAACGTGTGAAATTATCGACATGCAAGAATCAGGATGTCCATCATTTAAAACTCTTCTCAAGGAGCATAGTGGAGAAACAAATAAACAGTCTTCACGCAATGTGTGCATGCTCTTCGATAGGTTGCGTCGCAGTGCATGCCGGGAGGTAAACAACATATTGAACCTTTGTGTTTCAAGAAATTAGAGTCTTAAAGTTACCATGTGGAGCCCCATGAAATTGCTGTGAGAAGCTTCAGTTATTGTTACCTCGCAGAAGCGGCACGAGGCGGAAAGGTTGCCACTTTCTTTCTCACGCTGTGAGACGTGACGTCACTCGCACGTGCCAAGAATGGACGGATACAACCAAAGTGTTAGTTAAATAAATATATTGAAAGGAATTAGCAGCAAAACTTATATAACAAACGTCCTATAATCGCATGTGAGACAATTGGCTCATTAGTAATAAACACTCTAGTTCGCTAAACAGTTTCCAAGGGAAATGAGCAAAAGGACGCGCTGGTCTGGTCAACCTATTTCACGTCATCGGAATATAGTGCCTATCAAATGAGGTCATTTAACCAGTAAATCTATTACGTGATAATTTTAAATGTTCATGAACAATGTCACTAGTAATTTAGTAGGTACTTGGTTACAGTAAAGCCTGCCTCAAATACATTTTCACAAGGTCGGAAAATATATGTAAATTTTCTTGGCGGCAAAGAAAAATGCCTAAGAGAGGGGATAGAAGGACGCGCCATCTTGAAGTCACCCTGCATTGGATCGTTTGAACTCGAGAGAGAATGTCATACGGTTGGGAAATTTATCGGCGATTAACAGACTAAGTCCAGCATAGAACTTAGATTTTGGCCGATGTGCCCGGAGTATTGTCTCCAAGTGGAGATAGTTTTTGTTCATTAGAGAGTCTTAATAACATGTGAATACGGTTCTATCTAGGCCGCAGTAGTATTAGTGAAGTTTAAATAATATTGTGTTGAAAAGGTATATCGTGTGCGGTCAACAGTACAAACAGTCGTGTTCGGTCCGCGAAAATATCGAATGAAGGGTATTTCTCTTTTTTGTGCATTTATTTCAGGAAAGCAACAATGGATAAAATTAAATGTGTAGCCAGAAGAATCGAAATGGCTAGATAAATTACCGGTGAGTTGCTGGTGAACTAACGAGATGGAAGCTGGCGTAAATTTAAGGTAGGTGAATTGTCACCATCATCACCTATATTGTTTCATGATGTCAACTCATATATTTCGTTTGGTTAGTTGTGACGCAGTTTGGTCTCCCATTTATGTAGTGAAATTTCAGAAATATGACGAAAGGTCATTTGTTTTTATGCTTGGATAAATTTTGGCAATGTTTACAGGTATCGTGTGATGTGTTGAAAATAGTCAATTTGATGGTTATGAAACGATATGTCTAAAGTAGATGATCATTTCCGCGGCCCTATTTTTCTGTATATTGTGGTGCCAAGTTAATATTTTTAATCTGATGTAAAATTTTATGTTTGAAATTATGACGAGAGAGTTGTGTAAGAAATCCGTGATTACCCATTTTCAATCGAGTGTAGGCATGCTGTCGTGTTGAGCAATATATATTTTAGTAAGGAGAGTTACGAGGCAAGATCGATGAATATCTGTTACGAAGGGAGTGCTATTTTCTTTGTCCGTTTAAACTGTATATAACTGACAATAAATAACAGAATATTTTGTCAGTCATTTCTGTGAAGTCCAGTTCAGAAATACGAGGTTACGTTATGTGGAGATGTTTCATTATCAGAGTATTTTACGTGGTTATGCGTTGTGGATCCTAAAGATTGTATTCCATTTTTATGTCGTCGAGTTTTGTCGTGTTCTGAAGCAAGTGGTTTAAGTCTTGTTAAAATGTGAGTTGAGGTAGGATTTTGGTGAATCAGGTGATTCGAAACCTGTAATTGATGCCGAGAGATTCTGCGTGAACACGAGGGATTTATTTGTGTAATGTTTAGAGATTGAAATTGGGTAGATTTCACATAAAAGTGTAGGTTCGCGATATGTATGAATATCGAGTGACATCTTAAAGTAAATGTCTGCGTATAGTCTGGTTAAGCCAGGAATGTCGTATTTGTAAATTTATCAGCGAGACTGGATATCATTTCTTTAAAGCTCAGTTTAAAGGTGTGTAGAACATATGGTTCCCATGAAAGCGGAGGGGTAGCTCTTTCCGCTAGGCAGCTGATCGGGGAGTTCGACTTGGGAGATAACGGCATCTTTGTGGGCTGTCAATGTGTTAAAAATCAGACCGTATTCTTTAGAATGGTGTTCGTAACTTGGCAAGAAACGAATTGAAATTTTCATCAACGAGTAACGCGTACGTTATTAGATCGCATTCTCTAATATTACTTCGTTTAACAGAGATCTGAACGTATATTTGAAGCAACGGAAGTTGGAGTATAATGAGCGGATTTAAACCATTTTCAGGGTGTCTAAAATAGAGTCATGGTAGTTATTGATTTTATTTTTGAGGGATGCACAAAGCCTTATTTAAATGTCATGATGGGAGATGACATAGTGTTGGCTTATTTTACGTCGTGTTTTGCTTATGCAGATTTTGAGAACTTAATAATTAGGGTTATCCAAGTGTTAATAATTGCTAATGATAATTAAACTTATGGTGTGACGTCATGAAACAAATATAATAATGGAAAGCAATAAAAATGTATTTTATTTCCAGCTATTACGACGCTAAACATTATAATATAACTTCGTCAGAATTTGAGTAGGGACTTGTTAAAGAAACCATTCGTCCGCGGATTTATAAAAATAATTTCAATTTATTTAGTAAACTCAGTGGAAACCGTATTTGAGTAATAACGTAAAGCCAAGTGATTAACTTGAAAATGTATTCTGGAAATCGTAGTTTATTTTGCTGGGAAAGTTCAATGGTTAAAGTAACGATTAAGGGAATATGTCCGAATGCAAAGGATTTTACTGCCTCAAAGTATTGTGAGCGTTGTTGTTGTTGTTGTTGTATTATTTGACTTGGATTGATTGAGCATTAAATGTGCTGGGATTATTAAAGTGGAAACCTTTGTCATCAACTAATTTAACTTAATTGTGTTTAGCCTTCAGCTTAGAAACTTGGATGGTCATGGGGTCATCAACCTCAGTGACTTAGATTAAGGCCATATGCCATTATACCATCATTTTCCTTGCGGTCATCGTCCACAATGACTTTAAACTAAATTTCAAAGTTAGATGCTGGTCCGTGACATAGTTGCAGGTCACATCGATTCAATTAAGGGTCCATACCGTAAAACCACTGTGTGGCACATACCGATTGGACTGCGTTAATTATACCAAGTGTCCAAAGTTCGTGTTTCGAGGGCTGGATAATCACGAATCATTATGATGGTACATGTATTCTGACATGGAAGCCGAATTTAAGGTTTTCCAGACTTTCTTTTCTTCATTCGTAACTTGTGACAGTGGTTTCTAGTAAGGAGGCCCATCAGGCAGTTAAGTCAAAGCTTCTCAAACCAGTACATCTCTCCTCTGCGTTGCAATTATTGTTGATTATGTTGATCGAACAAGAGAAGTTCGAGTAATAATGTATATTTATATTTTCGACTTAAATAAATCTAAAATAAATCACAATTTTCTTAGATTGGTTCTTTCATTTGGTAGATAGATTTAAATTACTGAAACCCGCCTTTTGCCTCAGCAAGTGACGAAGAATCCGTTAACGACCCAAGATATAGATCTCATGCCAATTGCTGACAGGTAAGGAAGGTAGGTATCCTTTATGGAGCTCCTAGGGTTCAGTAAGTAAATTGCAGTTTCGAAATGACGACAGTGTGAAAGAAACATTTGTAGAGTAAAGACATCATGTCATTTCTATTTGATACTAAGCGTAACACTGTTGAAAAGGCAATCTAAACATTTTATGCTTGCAAAAATAAACCAAACAATTTTACTGAATAAGATTTGAATGCGTTTCCAAAACATTTTTCGTCTGTAGCAGCTAATACAGTAAAGAAGATCTGGGGTACAGTGCCTCGTGAGTGGACTCAAGATCCTGTTTTGTCAGAGCTAGTTTACATAATGAACAAGTGAGTTTAGCTAGGAGACCTTCAGTCAGACAGTGCCGTACATTTCATCTCATTAAACTGTATCACAGATCTTAAACTAACGGGTTGTCTTCGCTTATAAACACTTATCATGGTTGCAAAAAGAGTAAGCAAGCTGCCGTAGAGAAATGTGAAGAAACGTCCTGGGAGAAAGCATTCTGGGCATGAACGCATCAATAAGGTGATTTATCTTCTTCCTTTTGAGCTTCATCTTCCTAGTTACAAGTACTGTGGCCCTGGAACTCGACTTGACGTCCGCTTGGCACGTGGTGATCCTGGTATTAATATGTTAGATGCTGCCTGCAAAGAGCATGACATTGCTTATCGTCAAAATAAAGACGTGTAGCTGATAAAAATCTGCTTCGTAAAGCTATGCAGTGTGTGACGTCACCTAATGCTACAGTTGCTGAGAAGATAGCAGCACTTGTTGCTGCTGAAATGAAAGGAAAACTGTTACTAGGTGATGGCATTAAACACCAAAGACAGTTGAAATAATCTGTGTAAGAAAGGACAGAACAGATTTACTTGAAGAAAGAAAAATGTATTGTGACCTTTCGCGCATCTCTGAATTCTGGGTTCTGGTTAAAAAGTTATGCCTCAACTGGTGTCACGCGAGATGCAAAAGATTCCACTCAAGGGGCGAGAAGGTTTGTGGCGGCATCAGGAAGAATGAACTCGCCCCACATACAGAACACACCCTTGTGCACGATGCAACATTGCATCAGGGTATAGCTTGCTAAACTAGCGTCATTCGGCTGCGTGGAGTGAGCATGAGCATCACGCCTGTTTGTGTCTTGTTGGTGTAATCAGTGTAACCTTCTCACATGCATAGGTGTACTAAAACTGTGTGTGGTGTAAATAAATCTTATTATCCATGAGGACTGGTTTATTTATGAACGATGTGGAGCTGTCTACAACCAAGACACCATCCATTCGATTTGTGAACTTTCCTTCTCCGTGGGGGGTGATGTGGCGGCATCAGGAAGAATGAACTCGCCCCACGTACAGAACACACCCTTGTGCACGATGCAACATTGCATCAGGGTATAGCTTGCTAAACTAGCGTCATTCGGCTGCGTGGAGTGAGCATGAGCATCACGCCTGTTTGTGTCTTTTGGTATAATCAGTGTAACCTTCTCACATGCATAGGTGTACTAAAACTGTGTGTGGTGTAAATAAATCTTATTATCCATGAGGACTGGTTTATTTATGAACGATGTGGAGCTGTCTACAACCAAGACACCATAGGTTCATAGAGTTGGGTCACAGTATCGCACCGCTTGATTTATTCAGATCTGACTGATGTATGGAGATATATTGTAAATTAATAACTTAGCCTAAACCATCATAATATTGCCTTATTCTATCAATGAGAAATCTGAAAATATTTCTTTTCGTGGAAGGATGTTCCGTTTAATAATCAATATATTCGGAATAATAATTACAATATTAATGAAAGAAAAGCAACACAAGTGGACGTTAACAGACATTGAACATTCAATTAATTAAAAGAAAACAATACTAATCCCCGACTCTTGTTAGTATGTTAAATCATCATGTTCCCATCATAACATGTTGGTCGCAATAATAATAAGAAGAAGAAGAATATTTAAAATTCACAAAAACCAAAAGAAAAATCAACATTCGCTTACTGAAAGCTTAAACAGATAAGTCCATCTTTCATTACATCTGTCTTCTGGTTGATACCCCGGTAGTTAAAATTATGGAATCTTGTTTGCTTCGCACACCTATTCAATGACTTCAAAATGCATGTCCCGTTATTACGTTGAAATCATTTTAATTCATCGAAAATCTAGCTAAACAACTTGAACGCACCAATAACATGTTCATATCGTTATCGTTCAGGTCAATAAATGGTCAAAGCAATGTAGGACAACGTTATGATCCTTCAAAACATTAAAGTGGGCAATAAAAATGAAATCAATCTCCTCTGAGCTCCATCAGCAACTGCACCTAAGTAACAAATATCTGAAAATACAATCATCACCAACAATAATGACTCAAGATTGACGGTGACTCTGCAGCCCTGGTGTCTTCCGTGAAAGAAACCTGAAAAATCTACTTCAGCTCTAAGCACCAAATCTATAATCTATAAGAGGACATTAACGAGCAAGAAAATCAATCTACACACTACTCACAAGTAAAGGTTACACGTTCCATCTGTGACATGACCCGCATCTGCATGGTGTCATCAACTAATGAAGATCTTATATCATCCTCCGATATTGTACGCAATTACTTATATTGTATTTTCAAATAAAGAATCTTTGACGATCATCATATAAGCGTCTTCAAACCTCGCATTTCTGCCTATGTAGTCATTACTCATTATTGCAATCAAATTCATATGCATGATGAAATCAGTCTTCACTACAACAAATATCACCGGTGCTTTTAAATTGCATTATTCCATTAAATGCTTAACCACAATGAAACATTTTCAACGATCCATACAACATTAATTTTCCTTATTATTCGACGACTTTCTCAATGTCAACGCGATAAAATCACTATCACACTCGCGAATACTACGCCTAATATAAAATATGATCGTAGATGACTCTAAATCACGCACATATAATTACTTCACGATTCTTTTCAAAACACATGTCCGAACCATAAATTAAACTGAATTTCATTTACAATGACACTACCTTAACACATGCGTCATCCATGTTTAAAACTCACCTGCATAACTCTTGCTAGTGGCCGCTCAAATTCCCATAATAAAGCGTACAGCAGATCGTAAACTTCAGGATATTTCACATTAAAACATCACAATATTCCTATCCATCGTGAGGTAATGATTGACGACTAAACGGTTGCATTCAAGTTGTATATCTAGGCATGTCACATTTTTTGACATCATGAAATTATACTACTCTACTTTAAGCAGCTACATAGCAGGATAAATAAGACATTCATTTTGAGTACTTAGCAGCCTTTGACTTCAGGAAGAAGACACCTCTCATTTTCCGGTCTTAGTTTTCATCCCTTGGTATCCATCCCAACATTCCTTAAATCCTTCAAGACCACATTCTGATTTAGCTCCACATTTTGGGATTTACGAATATCTCGTGAATTTGCTCAGTGTTATTCGACATCGTAATACCTGAAACTTGTAACATACTATTAGTATAATGCTATGAATATCATGAATATCATTTACAATATTACCAGCCAACACTTGCCTTAGTATTTTAGAGAGAATTAGATATATATCTTTCCTCTTTACAATAAATTATTCTTATTACTATTGACAATCTCGCAATTAAGCACACCTTTTTATATGATTCCCTTCCAGATCGTGTGCAACCCTCCTAATGCTTACAGAATCCTTTCAACAAACTATATTTTTCCTTTTAAAATCAAAATCTAATGCAAGACAGCAATAATAAAAGTCGGTTTTCGTTTGAAGACTCTTTCAAATTCCGTAGCTTTCCATACGTTTTTGACGTTAAAAACAAACCTCTTTGATACAGAGTGCTCCTAGAAATCATTGCCATCTGCAAAGGAATTTATTTATCAATCCGTCACTTGATAGTTTAATGTGCCAGTCGACTACTTCATCACGAGTCTCGATTATCGAATTATATCGGACTGGATAGATAATGTATGGCCATCATGCATAAATTGAACTTTTCCCATTTGATCCAACGCATTCCATGGCCTCCGATACACATTTCTGCCGTTGATGTTCCTCGCCATTTATTTACATTTTTTTATCTTCTGTCTCGAGAAACTGCAATGTTTCTTTAATTCTGTATCTCGTGCTACGACATCCTATCATCAACCGTAATCTAATGAGATACCATGAGGTTCTGAGCTTATTATTTTGCCGGTACCTTCAATCCGTTGTCTGTTATTTATTTGGTTGAGCGAGTTATTTGAATTTCTGATATACTTGGGCGTGTAGCAAGTGGACGTACGATTTCATTAATTCATATGGTTTCATAAACTTCCAATGTTTCCTTTAACTCTGATCCAACATTCATTCGAAGGTTATAGTATATATACTAAAATAAATACGATTTGTGAAACATAATGCAGGTGGTGTTTGATTTTTTAATATTAATCCTACCCTATACTATGTCCTAAATTAACTAGTATTAATAATGTTGACTTGCAAGTTTAAACTTGCCTAATGCAGTAGAAGAAAGGAGATGTAGAGGTTCCAGAATTTAAAAATTCAAGTACACATTCTTATTAATCCATGGATTGAAGTTGTTATTAAAACCAAGCGATTTGACATACAGTTTATTTCCACGACGACAAATAACACGTTCGATTAAATAGTGATCAAGATAATTTGTTTTCTGCAGTTCTTCGATATAGAATCCTCCTTCAACAGGCCGTCCTGACAGATCGTAAAATAAATACTTAACTGGATTAGCAAGCTTAACACTCCTCATTTGAAAAATTTCTCTCCTCCAGTTAGGTGTGTATCCTTTTGAAAAGATAGACTTGTGTTTGCTGATGCGAACGAAATCACCCTTTTAAAGCGATGGCGGCGCGGATCAGCCGTTTTGATTACAAGATGAATAGAATCTAAGCGCGGTGTATTCTTAGTAACAAGACGTGGCTTCGTGCCGATAGTGCGATGAGGTGTATCGTTCTAGGTAGACACGAGTCTAGGTAGCAGTTCAATCCAAAGATAAGAAACTTGAGCTGTAAATTCTTGCCAGATCACATTGTTTTGTGTGTACGATTAAAGCGTACAACACTTGCCTTGAGATTGCTGTATGTACAGTAGTGATGAATGCCAAGTAACTTGAGGTAAGAGGAAACATCCTTGTTGTAAGACTCTTTACCTTCATCGGTTTGAATAAGCCTTGAACAGCGGTTTGATTGTTCAACAACATATTTAAGTGCGTCTTTGACTTGAGCTGCTGTCTTGGAACACACAGCTTGTGCAAACGCAAACTTAGAGTACACACCGATGACAGTAAGTATATACTTATACTCCTTATTGCTAGAGGCATATGGAATCATAGATCATCTTTTCCGCGTGTAATAACGCGTCTGCGACAGTAGGTGCGACGTGCTGGTTTATGTAATTCGTGTGAGATGCTTATCTTTACAGGTGATCTTGCGAATTTCTTAGAATTATAATAGTTTTACGAGTAAGTTAGGGTCATTCCAGTATCTTACGTCTACGTACGGCAACAGAGGCTTGTGGATAATATTAAGACCTCGTGCAGTCGGTTGATGTGACGGAAACAGCTTAGAAATAAATTCTCGATTCTTGCGACTCTTATTTGTATTTACAGCTTCTGTCATCTTGTAATTACGTCGTGTTGCGTCAGTAGCAAAAAGTATTGCTTTATACTTTTAAAGATCGTCTAGTGAAATTATATCCTTGACGTTTATTCGTGAGAAAAGAAGTTCTAAGAGACCTTTAGTAGGTTTATAGGTAACACCTTTTACGATGACACTGTTGGTATTAATCGTAACATGTGCATTACCTATACAGAAACATTCGTCTTCAAAGCGAATACCGTCGGTTGTGTCAGTTTGTTCTGTAAAGATTTTTTTGTATAAGGAGCAAAGAGAGATCCATAAGTATTTTCAATAGACGTCTTAAACTGATTACTATACTCCGGTGTGATCATAGCCTCAGACAAAGAAGGTGTAGTATATGTTTCAGCAATAGCATATGTAGTTAAAAACTTAATTAGCTTAGGTGATGAAGTATAGTTAAGTTCTTCTTCCACATCGTCTTCTTTATCCCTATCCTGCTTCTACTCTTCCTTATCCTGCTTCTCTTCTTCTTTTTCAGGCTTTTCTTGTTCTTGCTTCTCTTTATCACGAGATGTTTGCAGAGAAACAGAACTTGTAGTAGGCTTGGGCAATGAAGTAGAATTTAAAAATTCTTTCAGTGGTGTACCTAGTTGCGTTTTCAAAAATAAATCAGAGTCTGCTTGAATACGTTTAAGCTCTTTAAATGTTCGTCGAATATTGTTTCGAGCACAGATTATATGTTTTGTAACCTCTTTGCTGGATGTTGTCATGATGGTGGGTTGTGATCAAGTGAAGTCTGTAACTCTGTGTTGATGCATATAAAATGATCATAAACCTTGCGATTCCGTCCATAATGAACATCAATTTCTTTATCAATGACTAAAAAGCTGTAACGATGTGATGACCAGCATGGAGCATACATACGTTTAAAGGCATTGAATGTCATACCAGTGTTAACATGATCATCATACACAGGTCGCATGTTGCGCTCATCTTGCCGAAAAAGCACAATAATATTTGCGTTGTCGCGTACCAACTGTTTAGGCACACGAGAATATGTTTGACATAAATAGATGCAATCTACATATTTATGTCGTTCCATACTAAAGTATGCACAAATAACGATTTTCTGTTCTGTAGCGACATCGTCGAAGATTATAAGAGAATTCGGAAGCACATCATCCGTTGATGGTACTTGCTCATGTGCATTAAATTGAAACTATTTCAAACCATTTTAACGAGATCGTGCATTACAATTTGACTTTACGAAAACGTAAATATTCTCGAAGCGTACACCATTCAAAGGGGTAACGAGTGTGAGTAAATGATTTGTCACCCCGCATCCCGATGGGCCACTTAAAACTACATCGAATAGTAGAAGGAAACAACGTACCAGTAGTAGGTAAGAGATGTGGCACTGTGTCACTAACAGGTAGTGTGTCTTGCTGCTTTACAATCTTCATGGTAATTGAATAATAAGGTAGCCCATAGTAATATAAATATCAAGCGAAACAAGTAACTGTCAGGTCATAAATCGCTCTTGACGAGTATACTCGCGTACAGAATGCTGAAACAAGTATATCCAAAAGTTTTGAAGAGAAAACTAAAACTGTTGGATGGAAAGAAGTTGTATAGGCTGCACGTAAAGCTACTCGGGGGAATACAATCTGCGAGTAGCCATTACTAAGGTACTACCCGCAACAAGAGCAAGAAATTCTCCAAAGTACAGAGCAATGTTTTGTAGACGTGCACGAATTATTCCTGTACCAAAACAAGGAGGAGTTATTCCTGCGCTGTTTGCTGCACTAGCAGCTTTAGGGTCTTTGCTGGGTGGTGCTAGTGCTGTAGCAAGAACTGTTAAGGCTGTAGAAGAAGCGAAGCAACAGTTGAAAGAGAGTGAACGTCATTACAAGACAATGGAGGCAATTGCATTACGAGGAAAAGCATACATATGAAGCTAGCGCCATACAAAAAAGGAGCTGGCATCTACATATCACCAAAACATGTCTACTAAATACAAGCCACATCGAGCTCTAACTCAAGAAGAAGATTTTACATTTGCTAAACAATTAGGAATTCATTACTTTCGCGGTGTGTATATGCAGGACCAACTAGCAGCATGCCGACGTCAAGGTGAGAGTGCTGTAATTAACTTAGACAACAATCGCGGACCTGGAACTCATTACGTTGCCTACGTAAAACATGAATCTAAAGTATGGTATTTCCATAGCTATGGAGACTTACCTCCTCCATTTGAGCTCATACGTTATTTCGGAAGCAGTGCAGACATTGTTTACAATAAAAACCGTGTGCAAAAATTCAGTACACGCATGTGCGGGTGATTATGTCTTATGTTCTTATATCAAACCCAGACAGTAGACAAAGATCTTCAGTGTGCACGTGATGACCAACGGTGTAAAAACGTTCGTTGTACGCGGAGAAGGACCTGAAACAACCGTCCACTTTAATCCACCGATCGAACTCGGTCATCAGCCACATAGTCTTGGACTTGTGTCGTTTGAAAGCTACGATAAAATCTGTTATGTTCGTGATGGCATAAACAAGTTCTATTTCGATAAGTACCGGTATGTGCTAACGCTACCGTCGGGCAGTTATTTCAGTACACGATATGCATGACTACATTGAAACTGTGTTAACTGAACGGTGTGCTGTTAAGAGTAATAATAATTACAAGTTTTCAATTA
This sequence comes from Anabrus simplex, assembly GCF_040414725.1. Lineage (NCBI taxonomy): Eukaryota > Metazoa > Arthropoda > Insecta > Orthoptera > Tettigoniidae > Anabrus > Anabrus simplex. Next base: position 484,026,179 of record NC_090267.1, read on the forward strand.
CTGTGAGCAACATCACACATAAATGTGTTGTGGGGTCTTCATTCAAGATTGACTTCAAATCACAACCTGATTCGATTGGACCATTGCTTGGATTTTCACGAAGAGAGCTCATACCGAACGTACGTTATGAGTCTTCGATGATCATCATGCAAACGTCGTTCGTAATATTATTACAGACTTGAATAATAATCAATAAACTTCACTCGTCCTGCACGACTTTATTATTACAGAGGAAAGTGGTTATATTATTCGTGATAAACCGTCAGGAGTTCTGTATCACCCTGTGTCCGTAAACCGCATTAGTAACATCACCCTTAGGCTTGTGAATAAACATAATCTGCTCATGAATTTAGATCAACACACGTACGTAGCCTAAAAACATCTTAAACCAGTATGAAAAACCTATAAAACACGGTGTACATTCAGGAGACATACATGTTAGCGAAGATTCAACGAGTTAACAGATGACCATAAGCAGATGTCATAGATTTAGGTTATACGCTATTACAACAAAATGGAAGAAATGCTAGACGTTATGAACAGTAGAAACTCATGAAGGTGTAGTGCGAAGTGAGCTTCATTCTTATAAACCTTTTACGTTTGGACTCAATAACAATGTTGAAATTCGCTTTTTCATAAATCAGCAGGATGTATACACTCTACCACACGAAAGCTAAGTATATATTGAAGGACGTTTAGATAAGGTGGATGGAAGTGGACCAAGCACATCTTAACTAAACAACCATGGTCTAGCCCTTCTCTTTTCTGAAGCGCGATATGAAGTAAATAATGTTGAAATAGATCGAACGAAGAATGTTGGTATTACAAGTGCAATGAAACTCTACCCTTCTTTCTGTGATGAAGAAAGTAATCTTTTGCGGATGGCAGCGTGGTGTCCAAAAGCTACTAACAACTGGATGATTAATGAGGATGGAACTTTTACGGGTATATTATCACTAAAACATATTTTTGGCTTCGCAGAAGACTTTACACGTATTATAATCAACGCAAAACAAGAGTTTATTCGAATCCGTGGTCGAAGTGATTACAGTTCTCTTAAAGCAGTAGAAACACCAGTAGAATCGAAAATTACACTTCATCGTATACTGTGGAGGATTCCACATGTAACCTTATCTGATCGTGAAAAACTTCGATTGTTCAAGATTATAGAAAATGATACACCATTGCCTATACGTTTTCGAAGTTAGGAGCTGCATGAGTATCCTGTATTACCACCTACAAACCTTCCGACTCGTTAGCTGAATGGTCAGCGTACTGGCCTTCGGTTCAGAAGGTCCCGGGTTCGATTCCCGGCCGGGTCGGGGATTTTAACCTTAATTGGTTAATGCCAATGGCCCGGGGGCTGGGTGTCTGTGCTGTCCCCAACATCCCTGCAACTCACACACCACACATAACACTATCCTCCACCACAATAACACGCAGTTACCTACACATGGCAGATGCCGCCCATCCTCATCGGAGGGTCTGCCTTACAACGGCTGCACTCGGCTAGAAATAGCCACACAAAATTATATGATATACCTACAAACCACCATAGCCTGGCTGTTAAAACATCACGTTTCACTGAGAAGCCCTTGTTTACTATTTGTAGATTTCAAACCCATCGTAAATTCAACCATGAGAAGTATAGCTCACAGTTTGATCACTGTAAATTAAAAAATATTAAACTATATCTCAACGGAATTACGTATCCCTACGAAAACATGGACATTAGTTTTGAGAATAATAAATTTGGATTGCTCTATGACATGTTTTGTAAAATCCAGTCATCGTATTATCAGGAAAAAGATCGTCCGCTATTTTCGCCTGAAGAATTTAGAAGTAAAGCACCGATTGTGGTTATAGACTGCTCTTATCATGAAGAATCTATAAAAGAATCTCCTGTCGAAATATGTTTAGAATTTGAAACATCTGAAAATAGTGCTGCTAACACAACAGCCTATTGTCTTATTATACATATGAATGATGTCACTTACCTTCCACTAACGAATATTGTTACAAGACTATAAATAAGGATAGCCCTTCATCATAAACATTAGTGCAGGGCCTCTCAGGGTGCATGCACTGTGCACGGAGCAAAAGACGACTTCGCTTGGTTGACCAGAGTGCAGACTCCCACACCTCGATTTAGAGCAATAGCTCTGTCTCTCTCTTTCCCCACGCATGTCTCGCTCGCTCCTCCTGTCTCCCTCTTCCTCACTTGCTCCGTAGCGCTCCAAATCCGAGCCGTGTAACCCAGAGACGAAGCGTTGGTCCGAGCCAAGCGGGACCGATGCACAGTGAAAGGAGCTCTTGCGCCTCGATTTGCACGCGTGAGATTTTGGGCGTTTAAGGGGCCCTGCATTGGTGTATGCTTCTACACCGTACACTATGGAACAGAAAGAAAAATACAACACGGTTACAGACAATCTTCTTGATAACAAACAGAACTGTGAATGTACATTCTGTTCGCCTACCAGTAAAACTAATACGCTACATCTTATTTACCTCACTCAAGTAAGTGAGGCTATTAAGATGTTCTATAAACATAGAACCTGATATCAGATGGCTAAAGGTGGAGGATCAGTACAGGATGTTTCTCAACGTGTACAAAAAGCAAATGGTGCCTTTGTTCGTCTCTATCCGGTATGGAAGAACAACAAAATATCTATCAGGACCAAATTTCGCATTTTCCGAAGTAATGTCAAGGCTGTTGTACTGTATGGGTCCGAGACCTCTAAGGTGACTAAAGTGATTACCTCCAAGTTGCAGACTTTTGTCAACCGCTGTCTAAGGAAGATTTTAAACATCTACTGGCCGGAAGTAATCTCCAATCATGAACTATGGAGAAGGACGGGTGAAACCGAGGGGTTTTCCATACAGATAAAGCGGCGGAAGTGGAAATGGATAGGGCATACGTTGAGGAAAGGGAATGAAGCCATTGAGAGAAAGGCACGGGATTGGAACCCGCAGGGTAAAAGGAGGAGAGGAAGGCCCAAACAAACGTGGCGAAGATCTGTACACATGGAGGCAATGGAAGAAGGCAAGACCTGGAGAGAAGTGAAGAGGTTGGCTGACAACAGGATCAGATGGAGATGCTTTGTTGATGCCCTATGTTCCACAAGGAACAACAGGAATTAAGTCAAGTAAGTCAAACATCTGATTCAGTGTGTACCACCAGGATTTTTATCTACGAATGCTGCTCCTTTCGTAGATGCTCTTTGGGACATCCTAGCTCTCCACAGTAAGATGCCAATCGATGGAGCTTCGTGCAGACGCTGTCGACGACATTACAAGCATCGAAATGTAAATCACATAGATTGGGATGGCCCTAATCCGAAGTTTGAAAACTGTAGACAGTGTATGCATGAAATTTTCCCCCTTCTTTGTCCGGCTCCATGGCTAAATGGTTAGCGTGCTGGCCTTCGCTCACAGGGGTCCCGGGTTCGATTCCCGGCAGAGTTACGAATTTTAACCATAATTTGTTAATTTCGCCGGCACAGGGAGTGGGTGTATGTGTCGTCTTCATCAAAATTTCATCCTCAACCCCTCCTCGCGTGTGCTTCTACAATTGTAGGGGTTAACCTCGGTTACCCTCTTCAATTGAAGATCCTCTGCGTGGTGAGGGGGACTAGTAGCTCCTTTATTGGAATGCCGGATGGAACCCTATTGGGTAACCATTCGGTATACAAGGAGGAGGAAGCTAAAGCACCACCCAACCCTAAGGTATATCGCGACCCGTGCCGATGGGGTGCATGGCACATGGGAGATGTGTCTTGAACGAAGCCTTCGAAATATTTGGCGCCCTCTCGAAGTAAGTAGCCTTACACGGGTTTGCGGGGCTCTGCCTGGGCGGACATTGTATTTCACTAGCTACTCGTGGGACCTGCATGACTACCGTAGCCACCCAAGAAACGGACAGCTCCTGTGGGGTCTCCGAGAGAAACACCAGCTCGACAACAACCGATGGGGACTCTTCGGAGATACCCTCGGACAGTACGACCTCGACAGTAGGAGAGCTCATTCTAGAGGTGGGCAAACTTCTAGTCCAGAAGAAGAAGATACAGCGATCCGGCGCTGAGAATAGGAGGTTCAAGACGGCTTTAAAGACCCGGGAGCAGATTAAAGAGGGCCTAATTCCCGGAGCTGAGAGGCCTTCTACTGCCACGACAACGACGACTCCGGGGGACCTAAAGGGCACAGGAGGCGGGACCCTGAGAAGGGCTCTGCTTCCAGGGCACAGAGGACTCCACCCACCAAGACTCCTGGACAGGAGCCTGGGGCAACCTCAGAAGAAGATCGGAAAACCAACATAAGACACAAGGTGGAGAATGCCAGGATAGCTAAAGCTATGATCAGGATGGCCATAGTGCCTGTAGGATATCCTGACCAGCAGCTAACTGAAAAACAGGTGGAGTCTGTAGAGGAGGCTATCACCAATCTGATAGATGAGCTTCCGGAGCAGAGGCCCATTAAGCCTCAGTTCCTGGACTGCTATCTGTCTAGAGGTGCGGCCATCATCATTGCAGAGAATGACGAGATTGTAGCATGGCTTTCTAGTCTTGTTACAGATATGCAGCCGTGGGAAGGAGCCAGGTTCACAACTGTGGGCATGGATAAACTCCTCTCCTGTAAGAGAGTCATGGTCTGGATACCAGGACAACCAAAGGACAATAATGTCCTTTTGGGAAGAATGGCACGCCAGAACCATAGTCTAAACCCCAACAGCTGGAGAATCTACGACCGCAAGGAGGAGAAGAGAGGTGTCCGCGTTGTGGCCAGCATGGACTCCAGGGATGTGGAAAAAGTGTGGGGGGAAAAGATCTTCTGCGGTGTGCATGTTGCTACCTTCACCCTGGTGGAGGGCAAGCGCGATAAACAGAGGACCAACTCCACCACAGACAACACTGAGACCAGCGGGGGCAAGGAGCGGGAGCCTGGACAGGAGCCGGGGCCAGCCACGCCTCAGGATTCATCGCGGGAGACGGAGCAGCACGTTCGGAGACTGCATAAGGTAAAGCATTGCATAAAGGTAAGGAATGATTACTTTCATACAATCAAACATACAACAATGTATGGCGGTCTCTAGGGTACTCATAAGAAGTATCCAGGAAGGTGAGTTTTCGGTCGCCCTGATACAAGAACCCTGGCTTAGACAGGGACTAAAATGCGCCGGCTTCACTCTATTCAGTGGAGTAGCGGAGGAGAAGCCTAGAACATGTATACTAGTTAAGGATCTTAACGCTTGAGCTATACCGGTCTTGATTACTAGAGACCTTGCAGCAGTCCTAGTGAGGTATGAAGAGGGCGGGCAGCCAAGAGATCTGGTTGTCTGTTCTGCGTATTTCCCAGGAGACTCCGAATCTCCACCCCCGCCGGAGGAGTTCAAGAGACTGGTGACATACTGTAGGAAACAAGGACTTAACCTCATAGTAGGATGTGACGCCAATGCTCATCACAGCATTTAGGGAAGCAAATAGACAAACCGACGGGGAGAGAATTTCGTAGAATTTCTATGTACAACTGATCTTGAGATCATGAACATAGGTTATACCCCTACCTTCATTAACAATAGGAGTGAGGGGATCATAGATTATACCCTGGGTTCCATGGGAATCATACAGATATTTAAAGGATGGAAAATTTCTTTGGAGCCTTCCTTGTCAGATCACAGACACATTGTTTTATATGGAGGGCTTCTTCAAGATCCCATCTTACAGGAATCCTAGACGAACCAATTGGACGTCTTTTACGGAGGACGTGAGAAGGGGACTGGAAGGAGGACCCTCAAATATAATCAAGAATAAGGAGGAGCTGGAGCTCAGTGTGAGCTTTTTCACACAGACATTAGTTACCTCTTATGAAGTAACTGCCCAGTTGTTAAGGCAAAAAGAGTAACAGGAAGCTTCAAGTGCAACAGTTATCTTGAACACCTGAGGAGAAACACGCGAAGGCTCTGGAACAAATACAGGGAACTTCAAGGCCAAGAAAGTCTAGATTCTTATAAAGAATCACAAAGAAAGTACAAGTCAGAAGTCAAAAAGGCTTCTAAGAAATCTTGGAGACAGTTTTGTGACTCCATCGAGAGTCAACATGAAGCGGCAAGGCTTCATAAAATTCTAACCTTGGATGGAAGGGCAAGGCTGGGCACATTGGAGTCGCCTTCGGGTGGATATACATCCGCAAAGGGGGAGACCCTGAGCTTATTGCTTGATGCCCACTTTCCAGGTTCAGTAGTCACGAACAGTGAAGTAGAATCGAGCGGATCCCTCAGACCCGATAGAAGTGATTGGAAGGAAGCCGCAGAGATTGTTACCCCAAGAAGGGTGAAGTGGGCATTAGAATCCTTTGCCCCTTATAAAAGCCCAGGAATGGATGAGATCTTCCCAGAACTTCTTCAAGAAGCGGGCGCGGTCCTTATACTATACCTCGTCAGAATTTTTATAGCCTGTCTCACCATAGGGTACGTATACTCCTTGTGGCTTTAGGCGAAGGTAGTGTATATACTTAAACCCGGAAGGTCTTCATATACTAGACCTAAGGATTATAGACCCATTAGTCTAACGTCTTTTCTTCTTAAGACTTTGGAAAGACTGGTGGATAGACATATCAGGGAGAAAGTATTAAGAGACTGTCCCCTGCATCCTCATCAACATGCATACCAACCAGGGAAGTCGGTTAAGACGGCACAACACCAGCTGGTTTCCAAGCTGGAGAGCGCCTTGGATCAGCAACAATTTTCTATGGTGGTATTCCTAGATATAGAAGGGGCCTTTAACTACACATCTTTGGGCTCCATAGAACTTAGTCTAGAGAGAAGAGACGTGTGCAAGATGCTCATAAAATGGATTATAGCCTCATTGCAGGGCCGTCAAGTTCTGTTTACCCTCAACGCAGTAATGTTGAGAGCTAATATAGACAGGGGGTGCCCACAGGGAGGAGTATTATCACCAACATTATGGTGTCTGGTAGTGGACGAACTACTTACTAGGTTAAATGTTGGAGGAATTTATGCCCAAGGCTATGCAGATTACATTAGCCTGATGGCGGTGGGAAATTTCCCCAATACGGTTTCAGAGCTCGTACAGATCTCACTACGCAGGGTGGAAAGATGTTACCACGACACGGACTTGTCGGTTAATCCCGACAAGACGGAGCTCGTGGTATTTACCACGAGGATGAGGCTAGACGGACTGTCAGAGCCTTTCCTATTTGGGAAAAACTTAGTTAAGACAACCTCAGTTAAGTACCTAGGAGTAATCCTCGAGGTAAGACTGAGTTGGAAGAAACATACAGACCACAAGGTGGATAAGGCTCGCAAGAATATGTGGGCCTGTCGCAGGGCCGTCGGAAAGACATGGCTCCTAGGACCTAGGGTGGTCCAGTGGCTTTATATTTCTATTGTACGGCCCACGATCACCTTCGCATCTTTAATCTGGTGGCCAGGTTCGGAGAGTAAAACTGCGACCACCAAGTTAAACAGTGTCCAAAGACTTGCGTGTCTAGGAATAACAGGGGCACTGGATTCTACACCATTATGTGCAATGGAGGCCATCCTACGTCTACCCCCTCCCCCTTACATTTATATGTTAAGGAAATAACAGGAATGAGTGCTTACCGCCTCTGGACACTCGGAGGATGGTCTTTCAAGAATCCGAATAGAGGTCATGCTCCTATTCTTACAAAGCTTCACCAGATCTGCCCTACAACAAAGATGATCGGGGACCTGATGAAGCCTAGTTTTAACCTGAACTATAAGTTCACAGTGGTGATACCCAAAAGGGAGGAGAGGGCCGCGGATGCTGGGGCCCGTCTTAGGTCTGGGGGCTGTACATGGTACAGAGATGGCTCGCGGACAGAGACGGGCACAGGCGCTGGGGTCTGGGGGCCTATGACAAGGCTCTCCCTTCCCATGGGTAAATATGCTACTGTTTTCCAGGCCGAAGTATATGCAATACTGGCCTGTGCTGTACATGTATGGAACATGCCTGGACGTAGAAGATGCATCACGATTTGCAGTGACAGCCAGGTAGCGTTAAAAGCACTATGCGCAGTTAGAACAACATAAAAAATGGCATGGGAGTGCCAAAGGATGTTAGATAAACTGTGTGAACATAGCCCAGTTACCCTATTATGGGTCCCTGGGCACACAGGAAACAGTGGAAATGAAGAAGCTCACAAACTAGCGAAACAAGGCTCAAAAGGTCCTTTCATAGGACCAGAGCCGTTGCTGGGAGTGCCTTTCCAAAGTGTAAAACTGGTAATATCCCAGTGCACAAACCAGTCTCATTTAGACATTTGGAAGAGGCTAACTATAGTAAGGAAGGCACGTGAACTTATCAAAGGGCCTAGCCAAAGTTAAAAAAAGGTCCTGATAAATTTGAACAGGACCAGAATACGAATGGTATTTGGACGGTTGACAGGCCACAATACCTTACAGAGACACCTACACATCATGAAAAATCACAAAGCTCGATAGTTGCAGTCGCTTAAGTGCGGCCAGTATTCAGTAATCGGGAGATAGTTGGTTCGAACCCCACTGTCGGCAGCCCTGAAGATGATTTTCCGTGGTTTCCCATTTCCACACCAGGCAAATGCGGAGGGTAGTAGTATAATTGGATGGTTCTGCTGCCACCTCCTCCTCCGGCTCCGAGGGGCCCGCTCCTCCTCCTCCGCACTGGAGGACTTCCCAGGGGCCCGCTCCTTCTACCGCGGGAAATTTGAATTGGTAAACAAAGCCACGTGCTTTTTGACAGCTATCATCGACAACAACGCATCGCTAACCTCACTGCTGCCATCTTAACGGGCCTAAACCTCAATACTGCCATCTAAACCTCACTAGCGCGAGATTTGAATCGGTAAACAAATCCACGTGCATTTCTGACATCCACGTGCATTTTGAAAGACAACAACGTATCGCTAACGTCAGTGCAGCTATCTTAATGGGCCTAAACCACAGTGCTGCCAACTTAACGTTATTAGTGCGAGATTTGAATCGGTAAACAAATCACGTGCTTTTTTGACAGCTGTCATCCGCCATCTTTAATCAACAGAACACCGTGCTGCCCTCTTTAGCTACATATCTTTGAAATGTGATGGCGGATAATTTGAAAAATGCTTTTTTATAGCAGCCATCTATAATCGACAGAGCACCGTGCTGCACTCTTTAGTTGAAATGTGGTGGCAGGCAATTCCACGTGACAGCAGCCATCTTTAATCAAGGGAGCACCGTGCTGCATTCTTTAGTTGAAATGTGGTGGCGGCAATTTGAAACTTCTACGTGCTCTTGTTTGGAAACGAAGCCACGTGTTTTTTGACAGCTACCACACGCCATGTTTAATCAAGAGAGCACAGCGCTGCATTCTTTAGCTACATACCTTTGAAAAGTGGTGACGGCAAATTCGAAGTGCTTTACAAACTCACGTGCTTTTTGACAACTGTCATCCGCCATCCTAATTCAAGAGAGCACTGTGCTGCACTCTTTAGCTACATACCTTTGAAATGTGGTGGCGGAAAATTCCACGTGCTTTACAAAGCTACATGCTTTTTTGACAGCTGTCATCCGCCATCTTTAATCAACAGAGCACCGTGCTGCCCTCTATAGCTACATATCTTTGAAATGTGATGGCGGATAATTTGAAAAATGCTTTTTGCTAGCAGCCATCCTTAATCGACAGAGCACCGTGCTGCACTCCTTAGTTGAAATGTGGTGGCAGGCAATTCCACGTGACAGGAGCCATCTTTAATCAAGAGAGCACGTGCTGCACTCTTTAGTTGAAATGTGGTGGCGGCAATTTGAAAACTTCTGCGTGCTCTTGTTTGGAAACAAAGCCACGTGCTTTTTTGACAGCTACCATCCGCCATCTTTAATCAAGAGAGCACAGTGCTGTATTCTTTAGTTACCTTTGAAATGTGGTGGAGGCAAATTCGAAGTGCTTTACAAACTCACCAAAACTTGTTAGTTTAGTATTTAGCCCCCGTTCCCTTACTGTTTGCAAACAGATGAAGATAAAAAGCAGACTCAATGGATCGAAAATTATTTAGGTTTGAAGTGGGAAGAAAAAGGAATACCTTATCGTTTTCTACCTTTAATTATGAATGCACAATTGTCAAGAGCAGATCTTGTTCTTTTAAAGGTTGTGAAAAGAAAGAATGGTTGCGTGATTATCTACCATCATCGTGTGAAATTGTCGACATGCATGAATTGGGGTGTCCATCATTTAAAACACTTCCGAAATAGCATAGTAGAGAAACAAGTAAACAGTCTTTACAACATGTTTGTATGCTCTTTGATTGGTTGTGTTGCAGTGCATGCCAGGAAGTGAACAATATATGTAAACTGCAGTGTCGAAATAACCTTAGTGTAAAAGAAACATTTGTAGAATAAAGACATCATGTCATTTCTAACAGATACTAAGTGTAACGCAGAAACCTAAACACTTTTACTGAAGAAGAGTTAAATGCATTACAAAAGGCATTTTTGTTTAATGTAGCTGCGAATGCTGTAAAGATTTGGGATAAGGTGCCTCGTGAGTGGACTCAAGATCCTGTTTTGTCAGAGCTTCAAACGTGTAGTTTACATCATGAACATGTGAGTTTAGGTAGAAGACCCTCTGTGAGACAGTGCCGTAAATGTCAACTAATTAAACTGTACCACGGACCTAAAGCTAACTAGTTGTCTTCGCTTGTAAACATTTAACATGGCTGCGAAGAGAGTAAACAAGGAAAAGGTGAAGAAATGTGCTGGGAAAAAGATGAGGAAGCATGTTGGGCATGGGCTCATCAATAAAGTAATTGATCTTCTTTTCTTCGAGCTTCATGTTCCCTGCGGCCCTAGAACACGTTCGCCTGACACGTAGCTACATGCCGCCTGCTGATAACATCTGCTTCGTAAAGTTTGCAGTGTGTGTTATTACCTACTGCTTCAGCTGCTCAGAAGATAGCAGCACTTGTCGTTGTTGGTGCAATAAAACGAAAACTGAGTGACAAAGGCAGTAAAATAAAAAAGGATAAAAATGTATATATACTCTAAAATAAATATGAATTGTCAAAACATATTACAGGTGTTGTTTAATACTACAGCATGTCCTAGTGGCTTAGAAGAAAGGAGAGGTAGAGGATTAAAAACACACATAAGGTTTAAAGTACATCCTCTTGATTAATCCATGAATTAAAGCTGTTATTAAAATCAAGCCATTTAACATACAGCTTATTCCCACGACGTCGAATAACACATTCAACTAAATAGTGATCAGGATATTTTGTTTTCTGCAGTTCTTCAATGTAGAATTCACCTTCAATAGGCTGTCCTCTGAGATCGCGAAATAAATACGTAACTGGATTAGTAAGCTTAACACTTCTGATTTGAAAAATTTCATTGCTCCAGTTAGGTGTGTATCCTTTTGCAAAAGTAGACTTGTGTTTGCTGATGCGAACAAAATAACCTTCTTTAAAACGATGACGACGTGGATCAGCTGTTTTAACTACAAGATGAATAGCATCTATACGAGGTGTATTCCTTGTAACAAGACGTGGCTTTGTTCCGATAGTGCGATGAGGTGTATCGTTGTAGGTAGATAAAAGTCTAGGTAGCAGATCAATCCAACGATATGAACCTTGTGCTGTATATCCTCGCCACATCATTGTTTTGAGTGTACGATTAAAGCGTTCTAGAACAGTTGCCTTGAGATTGCTGAACGTAGAGTAGTGTTGAATGCCAAGTAACTTGAGGTAAGAAGAAAAATCCTTGTTGTAAAACTCTTTACCTTGATCAGTTTGAAGAGGCCTTGGGCAGCGTTTCGATTCTTCAACAATATGTTTAAATGCTACTTTAACTTGAGCTGCTGTTTTAGAACGCACGGGTTGTGCAAAATCAAACTTCAAGTACACATGTATAACAGTAAGTAGATTCTTAAACCCCTTATTACTAGAGGCATATGGAATCATTTCTACTAAGTCTGCTTGCCAGAGATCATCTTTTCCTCGTGTAATAACGCGTCTGCGACAGTAGGTGCGACGTGCTGGTTTATGTAACTCATGTGCGATGTTTACCTTTACAGGTGAGATCTTCTCTTGACGAGCCATTACAAAATAACACCGGCATAACGTAATTCTCTTTCTATTTCTAGAATTTCTGATTCCCGACCTGTGTGACCAGCCTCTTGCGATGCTCTTAAAAGTTGTAATCGTTCAACGAGTAAGTTTGGGTCATTCCAGTACCTTACATCCGCATACGGCAACAAAGGCTTGTAGATAACATCAAGACTACGTGCAGTCGGAAACGGCTTAGGAATAAACTCACGATACTTGTAACTCTTATTTGCATTTACAGCTTCTGTTCTCTTGTAATTACGTCGTGTTGCGTCAGTAGCAAAAAGTATTGCTTTATATTTTTAAGATCATCCTTGTCAGGTATTCGGGAGAAAAGAAGTTCTAAGAGTCCTTTCGTAGGTTTATAGGTAACACCTTTTACAATGAGTTTGTTTTTATTAATCTTAACATTTGAATTTCCTATCCAGAAACAGTCATCTTCGTAGCGAATACCGTAGGTAGTGTCAGTTTGTTTGTAAAACGTTTTTATATATAAGGTGCAAAGAGAGATCCATAGGTATCTTGAATAAAAGTTCTAAACTGATTGCGATACTCTGGTGTTATCATAACCTCAGACAAAGATGGTAGATTTTGCGTCGATGTAGTAGGTGTTTCAGCAATAACATTTGTAGTTAAAAACTCAACACGTTTAGATGGTGATGTATCATTAAGTTCTTCTCCTTCCTTATCTTCCTCTTCTTGATCTATATTCTGCTTCTTCTCTTCCTTATCTTGTTCATGCTTTTCTTCTCCATGCTTCTCTTTATGATATGATGTTTGCATAGAAGCAAAACTTGAAGCAGACTGCGGTAATGAAGTAGCATTAAAAATTTCTTCGAGTGGTGTACTTAGTTGTGTTTTTAAAAATAAATCCGTGTCTGCTTGAATACGTTTAAGCTCTTTAAATTTCCGTCGAATATTGTTTCGAGCTTGGATGATATGTTTTGTAATCTCCTTGCTAGATGTTAACATGATGATGGTTTTTTATCAAGTAGTTACCGTAATTCTGTGTTAATGTATATAAAATGATCGAAACCCATGCGATATCATCCATGCTGAATATCACTTTCTTTATCAATAACTAAAAAGCTGTAACGGTGTAATGACCAACATTTAGCACACATACGTTTAAAGTCATCGAATGTCATATCAGTGTTAACATGATCGTTATACACATGTCGCATGTTGCGCTCATCTTTCCGAAAAAGCATAATAACATTTGCGTTGTCGCGTATCAACTGCTTAGGCACACGAGAATAGGTTTGACACAAATAGATGCAATCAACATATTTATGCCGTCCCATACTAAAGAATGCACGAATAACGTTTTGCTGTTCTGTTGCGAATCATCAAAGATCATAAGAGAATTAGGAAGCACATCGTCTGGTGATGGTACTTGCTCATGCGAATTAAATTTAAAATATCTTATTCCATCTTTAACTAGATCGTGCATTACAGTTTCTAGAATAGTATATAGCGGTTGATAGAGTGACTTTGCAAAAACGTAAATATTCTCGAAGCATAAAATGTACCATTATATTTAACCGCGAGAATGGATATTTAACGCAGTAAAAATTTTGCGTAGGACGCCGCTTGTGAGGGCGTGATGCTATATAGAGCGCGGGAATCGAGGTGATTTCCCGAGTCAAGGCGTGGTCATGTGTGACGAAGAAAGAATATGTGAGGAAGAGAGAAAGAGAGATGGGATTCTGTCTGGGGGAGAGACCTGCCATCTTAACAGAGATTTTTAGCGGGAGCAGACAGGCCCACCACATTACGGAAATTGAGTTGTAATGCCCGTAATTGAAGGTTTCTCAGGAAAATAAAAAGATGGAAATGATGGCCAGAATTTTACGAAGCTATAGATGCCTCTAGGTTTATTAACATAGAATTAGATCAATAAATATGTACAAAGCAGAACCACCGTGGGAAGCTCTGTAGTGGCCACATTCCAGACTCAAGTTGTTTCTCGGGATTTTCCCTGGCGTCTTTTGGTGTGTTACCTCATATAAAAGCTGAGTGATATGGGGGGAGATCATCCAGTTGACGATCATATTGTTGCCAGCACGCGTCGCACGTCTGCCTAGATTGCGCCAGAAACCTTTTGTTCAGAACAAAGACAGTGTGTAATTATTACAGTGCGATAACTTTGATCCACTGGATCGGTGACTTACAGAGTTACAGGTGGTGGATTTATAGGTGGCGCGATGTTCAGATGTCTATCAATGAGATCGCGTGTGGTTAATTGTATCAGTAACAAAAGAACGCCGTACTTGTAGACTCGGATAAATAGCGGTAGGGGCGAAGCTCCCGAGGTGCCGAGGAAGTGTGGACAATAGGCAAAGGAGGTCTATATTTATCCTCTGATAGACTGTTGAATCCAAATTAAGCGGGCATAAAAACACAATAACCGAGTGGATAGTCTCTAGAGCAGAAAATAGTTTGTGGCATAGTGCACAAGTTAGCGAGTATTCAGTTATACGATAATGGAGGACGAGGAATGTATATTGCAAAGTGTTAGCGCTGTATGTTAGCTCAACCTACATGAAGTCCAGAATGTTGCGTTGTGTTTAAAGTGAATATTTCATTGTAGTAAGAATTCGAGATATTCTGAGGGAAGTGAGGTGCAAGAACTTCAGAACGTGGCTTCGAAGACGCTACATTGAACGAGGCATCCCTCAAGAAGAAGACAGCACCATGGACCAGCGGGGCAGGAAGACCGGACTCCAAGAATCGACCCTGGCTGAGACCTCTACCGTGATGGGCTAAATCATGATAGCCTACCCGGAGGGAGGGAGGAAGAGATCACCATAATGAGATAAGTGGACCATGAGATACTAGACATGTGGTAGGGTTAAGGTGTCACGCAGAGATAGTAGAATTAAACTTGTAAATATTAATATAGGATTTGATTGTGGCCCATCAGGCTGCATATTAAGATTGTTTTGATATATCTAAGGGTAAGAGTAGTTAGATTTGTTTTTTCATCTTAATGTAAAGCAGACAATGATTTAATCTTGATAACACGGCAAGATGTAGCGTGCCATGCGGATATAAGTTGCTTGAGAGTGGTAGACGGGACATGTCCTTGTGTCGGTCGTTGGATACGTTTTCTTTTCTCTTTTATGATTAGGGTACTTGTATAATCATCCTTTCATCTTATGGGGAAGGAAAGACATATCTGCGTGATGTTAGGGGTGCATGCTAATCGTATTTCGATCATAGGCATGGCTCTATTTATGCAACTTAAATGAAGGTGATCTGTAACGCTGGTGGAGACATTAGTATTATTGGACTGTGCGACTCTGCCAGACAGGGCTTGAACCACAGACCTTAGGTGACTGTGGCCTCGTCGTAAATTTGACGATATTTGATTTGTCGGGGTGTAGTACGATCGTAGACTTTTTATGTTATAATTGGGGCCCGTGGTTGTTTGTCAGTGAAATCGGATACATAGTGTAAGATGTAATTCCTCACTTATTTTGTGGCTATTTTGCTTTGTCAAGCGTAGATAAATAAAAGCCCCTTTGTGAAGTTAGCTCTGGGAGCACGAGAACCAGGATACTGGGTCACAGCCGGTCGGTGTGTTTACAAATTGTTTGCTTAGGACGAGTCCCTCATGGCTAGACGAAGCAGGTCAATGCACGGCCCGCACTCTGGGGGTGGTACAGCCATCTTGGTGTAGCCCGCGGGAAGGTCATCTTTCCTTTGAAACAGAGATGTTTTCTGGGGACACTGTTACCTCATTCATTCGAACGTTTATCGCCTTTCCTTTATTTTTTTGTTGTTTCTGCATTTCTTATGGTTGCATATTTACCCTTAAGTTATCTTGCACGATATAATTATTGTGGGAGTCCATCTGTTGACACGAAATTCTGCCTGGTGGATGTGGGTTCACGTCCGTGTAAATATGATATTGAGGGCGCTAGAGTAGGTTATTTGAGATTATTTTTATTACTTATTGTGCTGCTATTATTGTGTATATAAATATCCCGGCATGGGAGGAAACATTCATAATAGCGATAATCTCTGTGGGTATCCTTAATTCTACCATCATATCATTTTATGTCGCAGGCATAGGGATGCGGTTTCCATGTGGAGGAACACATCCGGTCTTTCTTGGTTCACAGATCGACAAACTTCAGCATAACGTCATCATCCAGATTGTATTTTCTTTGTTTTCCTTTTAAACTGTAGATGTGAGCCTTTGGGGCACTTATTTGGGCACTCCAGGTGCAATCATTGTAAATAATGTGAGTTATGAATACAAACTTATGCTCAAAAATTCTGATCACAGCAAAAGTGTTCCTCATTTCGTAGTTTAATGTAATTGTATGAGTTCCCCATGATCCTCTCGTCATAAGAACGCAACTATCGACCATTTCTGCCGACTGCAGCTGAGCTGGTGCCCGTATGCAAGAACAGATGAGCAGGTAGGTATGATCCTGCAGTGTTGATGTGCCCTGTAGGGTACAATACCATTTACAGAAGTAATCAGTGTAAGTAAACGATTTGTTTTCCCGCATCCCGATGGACCTGATATAATACATCGAACAGTAAAAGGAAACAACGTTCCATAACGTTTTCTTGTAGTTGTACTAGAACTAGGTAAGAGATGTGGTAAATGTCGGTAACAGGTAGTGTGTCTTGCTGCTTTATAATCTTCATGATAACTGAATCATAAAGTGGGTAATAGTGATATATACTGTATATTAAACGAAACAAGAGGTAACGGTTAGTTTATGATTTGCTCTTGACTAGTAAAGTCGTGTACAGCATGGTGGAACAACGGTATCCAAACACATGAAGAAGAAGAAAGCGAAAACTGTTGGATGGAAAGATGTTATAAAGGCTGTGCAAAAAGCTATTCGAGGGGAATACAATCCTCGTGTAGCTATTACTAAGACATTACGCACAGCAAGAGCGAGAATTTCTCCAAAGTGCAGAGCAATATTTAGTAAACGTGCACGAATTATTCCTGTACCAAAACGAGGAGGATTTCTTCCTGCGCTGTTTGCTGGCCTAGCAGCTTTAGGGTCATTGCTAGGTGGTGCTAGTGCTGTAGCGAGAACTGTCAAAGCTGTAGAAGAAGTGAAACAACAGTTGAAAGTGAGTGAACGTCATAACAAGACAATGGAGGCAATTGCATTACGAGGCAAAGGTGTGAACATGAAGCTAGTGCCATACAAAAAAGGGCTTGGTATCTACATTTCTCCAAAAAAGTCTACTGAATGCACTGCCACATCGAGCTCTAACACATGATGAAGTATTTACGTTTGCTAAACAACTAGGAATTCATTATTTTCGAGGTGTGTATATGCGCGATCAACTACCAGAGCGCCCACGTGAACGTGGAACCTGGAACTCATTACGTTGCTTATGTACAACGTAAATCTAAAGTATGGTATTTTGATAGCTATGGAGACTTACCTCCTCCTTTTGAGCTCATACGTTATTTCGGAAGCAGTGCAGACATTGGTTAAAATAAAAACCGTGTGCAAAACTTTTATACACGCATGTGCGGACGATTATATCTTATGTTCTTATATCAAACCCAGACAATAGAGAAAGAGCATTAGTGTCTACGTGATGACGAACAGTGAAAGAACGTTTGCTGTACGTGGAGAAGGACCTGAAACAACCGTCTATTTTAATCCGCCAATCGAACTTGGCTATCAGCCGCATTGTCTTGGACTAGTATCGTTTGAAAGCTACAATAAAATTTATAATGTGCGTGATGGTGTATACAAGTTCTATTACGATGAGTATGTGCTAACACTACCCTCAGGTAGTTATCCAGTAGAAGATATTCATGACTACATAGAAAGTACGTTGATTGATCAGTTTGGAGAAGATAGTTTTAGTAATCATAATTACAAGTTCTCAATCACTATAAGCAACATTACACATAAATGTGTTATTGAATCATCATTTAAGATTGACTTCAAATCACATGATTCGATTGGACCATTGCTTGGATTTTCATCGAGGGAGCTCCTACCGAACGTACGTTACGAGTCTGATCAACCTATAATACTCTTCGATGATTATCATGTGAACATTACTTGTAATATTACAGACTTGAATAGTAATCTACAACCTTCGCACGTCCTGCACGACTTTATTGTTACAGAGGAACGTGGATATACTATTTGTGAGAAGCCAGCAGTAGTTCTTTATCATCCTGTGTCTATAAAACACATTTGCAACATTACTCTTAGATTTGTAAATAAACATAATCAGCTTATTCATTTAGATCGGCACGCGTACGTAGCTTACAAATTACATCTCAAACCAGTATGAAAAACATCTATAAAACACGGTGTACATTCCTAAGACATACTACATGTGTGCAGAGCCTCATCGAGTTACCAGATACCCTTAAGCAGATATCATAGATTTAGGATATACACTACCACAACAGAATGGAAGAAATGCTAGACATTACGAATACAGAAGAAATTCGTGAAGGTGTAGTACGAAGTGAGCTTCATTCCTATCAATCTTTTACGTTTGGATTAAATAACAATGATGAAATTCATTTTATTATTAATCAGCAAAATTTATACACCTTACTACACGAAAGCTACCTCTATATTGAAGGACGACTAGAAAAGTCGGATGGAAGTAGACCAAGCACTTCACAACTAAACAACCATGCTCTAGCTTTCTCTTTTCTGAAACGCGATATGAAGTAAATAATGTTGAAATAGATCGAACGAAGAATGTTGGTATTACAAGTGCAATGAAACTCTACCCATCTTTCTGTGATGAAGAAAGTAATCTTTCGTGGATGGCAGGATGGTGTCCAAAAGCTCCTAACAAGTGGATGATTAATGAGGATGGAACTTTTACGGGTATGTTATCACTAAAACATATTTTTGGGTTCGCAGAAGACTTTACACGTATTATAATCAACGTAAAACAAGAGTTTATTCGAATCCGTGGTCGAAGTGATTACAATTCTCTTAAAGCAGTAGAAACACCAGTAGAATCGAAAATTACACTTCATCGTATACTGTGGAGGATTCCACATGTAACCTTATCTGATCGTGAAAAACTTCGATTGCTCAAGATTGTAGAAAATGATACACCATTACCTATTCGTTTTCGAAGTTGGGGACTGCATGAATATCCTGTGTTACCACCTACAAACAAGCATAGCTGGGCTGTTAAAACATCACGTTTTACTGAGAAGCCCTTGTATATTATTTTTGGATTTCAAACTAATCGTATATTCAATCACGTAAAAGATACCTCACTGTTTGATCACTGTAAATTAAGACACGTTAGACTATATCTCAACGGAATTGCGCATCCGTACGAAAACACAGACATTAACTTTGAGAAAAATAAGTTTGGGATGCTCTATGCCATGTTTTGTAAATTTCAATCATCGTATTATCAGAAAGAAGATCGTCCGCTATTTACACCTCATGAATTTAAAAACAAAGCACCGATTGTAGTTATAGACTGCTCTTATCATGAAGAATCTATAAAAGAATCTCCAGTTGATATTCGTTTAGAATTTGAAACATCTGAAAACATTCCTGCTAACACAGCAGCCTAATGTCTTATTATTCATATAAGTGATGTTACTTACCATCCGCTAACGAATATTGTTACGAGAATATAAATAAGGATAGCTCTTTATCATTAACATTAATGTGTGCTTCGACATCGTACGCTATGGAACAAAAATGTAAATGTGCGTGCTGTTTGCATGCTCATACGCAACATCTTATTTTTCTTACACGAGTGAGGCTATTAAGATGTTCTATAAACATAGAACGTCGATGCCAAAAATCTCATTCAATACTTACCACCAGGACTTTAATCTCCGTACCCTGCCTCTTACGTACATAATTTTTGGGACATCCTTCCTCTACACAGTAAGAAGTCGATCGAAGTAACTTTATGCAGAACTTGTGAACGACATTACAAGCATCGAGGAGAAAATGGAGATGATGATTGGGATGGACCATATCCGAGGATTGAACACTGTACACAGTGTATGGATGAACTTTCCTTAGTACTTCATGATGATGATTCAGAAAAGGAATAACAACAAGGTAAGAATTGTATAATCTTCTCTGTAAAGCATAGCATACTTAGTATAATATATTTCTAAATGTTTTGTTTAATTTGAATGTTGCAGGAGGCATTTCAGAAGCATACTGCTAAACGTTGTTAAGAAGCATACTATCGTTGTCAGCAGCAAAACGAACACTGTTGTAGTGCATTGTAAATAAATATTTGATCGCGTTCAAAATGTTGTACTTATTGCATTCCTTACACCTACTTACTCTTAAGAAAACGATCAAGTCTAAACATGCACAATGACGTCATCACTGCAGCACGTGCTTACTCTAGCTATCCCGATGCATGCTTAAACTTGTTCGATAAAGCTATGCCTTAACAGAGGAAGAGGCTATAACAGCAAGCGATGTAGTAGCCGTGAAGATAGCAGCACGATACTCTGTTGAATAAAGATGGCTGCGGTCAAATAGAATTTTTTAAATTGTCCGCCACCACATTTCAAAAGTAAGTAGCTAAAGAGTGCAGCACAGTGCTCTCTTGATTAAAGATGGCGGATGACAATTGTCAAAAAAGCACGTGAGTTTGTAAAGCACTTCGAATAGCGGTAGCTGTGTTGATTAAAGATGGCAGCTTGTCAAATAAACTTTACAAATTATGCCACTACATTTCAAATAAATAGAGCAGCACTGAGGTTTGCGATGCAAGATGGAGGATGACAGCTGTTAAAAAATCACGTGGATTTTAAATTACCAGCAGTGTCGTAAAGAGGGCAGCACTAAGGTTAGCGTTGCAAGATGGCGGATGACAGCTGTAACGTAGAAATTGCCCACTACTACGATAAAGATAGCAGCACGGTGCTCTGTTGATTAAAGTTGACTGCTTTTCAAATTGTCTGCCACCACATTTCAAAGGTAGTAGCTAAAGAGGGCAGCACGGTGCTCTGTTGATTAAAGATGGCGGATGACAGTTGTCAAAAGAGCATGTGGCTTTGTTTCCAAACAAGAGCGAGTAGAATTTGCCGCCACCACATTTCAAAGGTATGTAGCTAAAGAGTGCAGCACTGTGCTCTCTTGATTTAAGATGGCGGATGACAGCTTTCAAAAAAGCATGTAGCTTTGTAAAGCACGTGGAATTTTCCGCCACCACATTTCAAAGGTATGTAGCTAAAGAGTGCAGCACAGTGCTCTCTTGATTAAAGATGGCGGATGACAAATGTCAAAAAAGCACGTGAGTTTTAAAGCACTTCGAATTTGCCGCCACCACATTTCAAAGGTATGTAGCTAAAGAGTGCAGCTGCAGCACTGTGTTCTCTTGATTAAAGATGGCGGATGACAAAAAGCACGTGAGTTTGTAAAGCACTTCGAATTTGCCGCCACCATATTTCAAAGGTATGTAGCTAAAGAGTGCAGCACTGTGCTCTCTTGATTAAAGATGGCGGATTAGAGCTGTCAAGAAAGCACGTGAGTTTGTAAAGTACTTCGAATTTGCCATCACTACATTTCAACTAAAGAGTGCACCACGGTGCTCTCTTGATTAAAGATGGCGGATGGTAGCTGTCAAAAAAGCACGTGGCTTTGTTTCCAAACAAGAGCACGTAGAAGTTTTCAAATTGCCGCCACCACATTTCAACTAAAGAGTGCAGCACGGTGCTCTCTTGTTTAAAAATGGCTCCTGTCACGTGGAATTGCCTGCCACCACATTTCAACTAATGAGTGCAGCACGGTGCTCTGTCGATTAAAGATGGCTGCTCTCAAAAAGCATTTTTCAAATTATCCGCCACCACATTTCAGAGATATGTAGCTAAAGAGGGCAGCACGGTGCTCTGTTGATTAAGGATGGCGGATGACAGTTGTCAAAAAAGTACGTGGATTTGTTTACCGATTCAAATCTCACTCTAGTAAGGTTAAGTTAGCAGCACTGAGGTTTAGGCAAGTTAAGATAGCTGCACTGACGTTAGCGATGCGTTGTTGTCTGTCAAAATGCACGTGGCTATCAGAAAAGCACGTGGATTTGTTTACCGATTCAAATCTCGCGCTAGTGAGGTTAAGTTGGCAGCATTGAGGTTTAGGCCCGTTAAGATGGCAGCAGTGAGGTTAGCGATGCGTTGTTGTCGATGATAGCTGTCAAAAAGCACGTGGCTTTGTTTACCAATTCAAATTTCCCGCGGGAGGAGGTGCGGGCCCATTGGAAAGCCTCCAGTGCGGAGGAGGAGGAGCGGGCCCTGGGAACACCCCTCGGGAGGAGAAGGAGGAGCGGGCCCCTGGGAGCCGGAGGAGGAGGAAGCCGCAGAACCATTCAATTATACTACTGAGGCTGTACCTTAATTAAGCCCACGGCCGCTTCCTTCCCATTCCTAGGCCTTTCCTATCCCATCGTCGCTATAAAACATATCTGTGTCGGTGCGACGTAAAACAAATAGCATCATGAAAATCAGTCAGGATCCGATGTGTAAAAGATGCGGTAGGAAGGAAGAGACCTCCGCGCATGTGTTATGCGAGGCTCTTGCAAGCACTAGATATCAACATCTTGGCTCACATTTTGGGGACACAATGGGTCTGCACAGACCTATGTGTGGAGCCATTCCTTCACCCATTCCTTACCTATCTATCTATCTATCTATCTATCCATCTATCTATCTATCATAGTCATCACGACGCACAGGTCGCCTGCAGGCGTCGAATCAGAAGACCTGCATCTGGCGAGCCAAACTTGGCCTCGGTCACTCCCGACACTAAAAGCCATACGCCATTACTTTCGTTTTCCCCTTCTTTACAGTACCGGATAATGATTCAGAAAGGAACTAAACACATGGATGACATCAAGGTAAGAACTGCATCAACTTCTTTGTGAAGCATAACATGCATAGTATAACATATTTTGAAAACTTAATTTCATAAACAATACATATTTTGTGTGATTTGAATATTGCAGGGGGCATTACATAATTGGAAGCATGCTACCTATTCACAGTAAGATGTTAAGGAGTACAGCAACCTTGTGGGAAGCGTAACAAAGACTGAAGTATAACTGGTAGTAGTTTGTTTAATTGTAAATAATTACACAATAAATATTTCATTAACATTAACATTAAAATGTTCTTATTGCATTCCCTTTGCCTCCATATACCTATCAAATATTTTGCTCAACTATGTAGAGTTGCTTTTTAGGAAGAGGAAGAGGAGTGTTGATAGATATTTGTCCGTCGGATGGAGACGTTAAGTCTTGAGCAGACTTCTCGATGCTATTCGACAGGAGAAGGCTAGGTGCCACTTCCAGGTTTTACCCTCTCCCTTCCTAGTATCATTTATCATGTCATTTATTTTATCTTATTTTATCCTATTATCTTCCCTGATGAGGTTGACGTCAGGAAGGGCATGCGGTTATAAAAATCCATCTTAACAGATTCATCTCACCACAAACCCAACACCGTAGAGAAACAGAACAAGGAATTGACACACGTTAGGTTATAACGTCATGCACCCTTAGCCAGCAGTCCGCATTTCTAATCACTCATGCTGTGACGTCACAGCTCTGTTAGCTGAAGGCCTGCGCATTCGGTTGAGTAAAGACAAGCATGCATTTTTAAATCGCCCGGTAACTCACAAAGTCGCCGCGAGAGCACACTGATATATCTGTAGCGGGATCTGATAGTCATTTTTCACGCTGTGACACAGCTCTTTCAGGAAAAGGCCTGCACGTTCGGTTATGTAAAGATAAGCATGCATTTTTTAAATCGCCCACGCTCATTACGTCACAGCTCTGTCACTGCTCCAAGTGGAGAGACGGCAAAGAGCTAATGTGTGAGGTTAGGTTACCGTTCGTGGTCAAGGTTAGGTTAACACACCTACAAGTCTCCTCACTAGTTCGGCTCCTCCAAGGGGAACCCGTCTGAGGTTAGGTTAGCGTTCCTCGTAGCGAGGTTAGGTTAACACGTCATAACCTCCACTACCAATTGGACCCATCCAAGAGGAGCCTATGTGTTAGGTTAGGTTAGCGTTCGTGCGCAAGGTTAGGTTAACACGTCTTAATGACGTCTTATCCTCGTCTGCAGGTTACCTAACCGATTTGTAGCTCCTCCATGGGCGCTCGATCAATTCGGCTCCTCCATGGACATCCGATCGATTCGGCTCCTCCACCAGAGGTCCGTGACCTTTCCGACTCGGCTCCTCCATGGGTGGCCCGTCTGATTCGGCTCCTCCAAAGTGGCCAGTGAGGTTAGCATTGCCCTCGTACGTAAATGCATGACGTCATAACTTCACCTAGGAGTAAAAACTTTCCGACTTGGCTCCTCCAAGTCCGATTCAGCTCCTACAAAGTGGCCCTTGAGGTTAGCATTGCCCTCGTACGTAAGGGTATAACGTCATAACCTCACCTAGCAGTCAAAAACACTTCACGTTGGCCAGTGAGGTTAACATTGTTCTTGTACGTATGTGCACGACGTCATAACCTACCTAGAGTGTCAACAGCATACCACATCATTCCTCTGACCAATTAGGCCCCTCCAACAGAGTCTGTGAGGTTAGGCTTGCTCTCGTACGCAAATTCAGCGTAATGGTCTGGTACCTTCATAGCCTTACTACTCAACTAGGGGTCAATGACCTCGCGTCAAAACAGGCATAGCATTACTACTCAACGAGGGGTCAATGACCTCGTGGGAAAATGCTAACTCAGCACCCATTGCTGTAGAACATACATTGCCCTACTGCTCTTAAAGCTTATATTTTAACTAAGTCAAAACTAAAAAGAAAAAGGCCTCCACTTTAACCTAAGAAAGCATTATTTTCTAAAATGTTTCTTTTTGCTTTGATATATCTCGTTGGTCGACAGAGAGTACCGTAACATGCCACTTATGATCATAGCAGACGATGGGGTACGCTTTATTTTCTGCTACATCCAATCAGTGTGCAGAACCGCGGTCACATGACCAAACATGAGACAACTTCCTGCGATGAACAGAGAAGCCGTGACGCCGCACTGAATTTTCTCTTTTTCCACGGTGTTGAAAGATGGTTGTACACAGACTGGCGAGATTTTGGTACCATATTATCGGTGGACATCAAAAGAAGAATGAAGAAATGCTGCTAGCGAAGGCAAGGTTGGTATGCAATACAGAAACTGGTTCTTTCCTTTCTTTCGAGATTCCTTCCTTCTTCGTCGTGTCGGAACTCTTCCATTTTTTCCTTTGATTACTGTTAAAAGAGAATGAATGTCCTATTGTACTTCCTCTTAAAACACCAATCGCTGCCACCACCACTACCCCAGTCAGGATATTTCTAAATTGATAGAATGTACTCTCAAACTCACAGGATGTGATCGGGCAATACTTACACGAGACCGTTTGCACCAGTGACATCTCTAATGTCGTAGTTGAAGAAGTTCCACGGATTTTTTTTAAGCAACCACGATTCCTTTGCATTTCATCCTGAAGGCTTTGCCCATATCTCCAGAAATTTAATAATAATAGTAATAATAATAATAATAATAATAATAATAATAATAATAATAATAATAATAATAATAATAATAATAATAATAATAATAATAATAATAACTTTTACATCTCACTAACTACTTTTCCGGTTTTCGGAGACGTCAAGGTGCCGGAATTTTGTCACGCAGGGGTACTTTTACGTGCCAGTAAATCTACCGACACGAGACTGACATATTTGAACACCTTCAAATACTAGCGGACTAAGCCAGGATCGAACCTGCCAAGTTTGGGTCAGAAGGCCAGCGCCTCAATTTAGAAATATCCTGACTGGGGTAGTGGTGGTGGCAGTGATTGGTGTTTTAAGAGGAAGTACAATTGGACATTCATCCTCTTTTAACAGTAATCAAAGGAAAAAATGGAAGAGTTCCGACACGTCGAAGAATGAAGGAATCTCGAAAGATAGGAAAGAACCACGAAGAGCGTAAACATAACAATCCCCAGGCCTCGTGACCTAATACCACTGGGGTCGGAAAAGAACAAGTGCCGACTAAAGGAGGCCGGATTGGACAGATGGAAGTGAGGAGCCCGGCACAGGTGTCAGGACACAGCCAAGGGCTCCGCGGTCGCCAACCCACGCCCCTGGGGCCCCCTTTAGTCGCCTCTTATGACAATCCGCACAGCCACTTGCTCGGTGTGTAACTCATTTATAACTCTATACAGTATAGCATCATCCGCAAAGAGCTTTACCTGCGATTGTAGTTCTATACTCGTGTACACTCCCTAAGTGCAAGTAATGTTCCCTGGCTACAAGAACTGGCACGATAAAATTGATTTGACATGAAAGTGACCAGTGGCAAGTCATTATTGGACTGTTCACCAGGTGCCGATGCCAACATACAGAAAAACAGAAATTATAGCTATATTCCTTATTATATAATTTGTATTTTCTATTAATAGACTAAATCCACCAGATTCCAGATTCCCGTAACCAATGTCAGGAAATATAATAGCCATACAGCGCAGAAAATTTGAATCCATAAGCTCACCAGACAAAATATTAGTCACCTTAGTGCGCACGCACAGGTGGATCGTTAAGCCTGTACAGATGGCGCAGCGAACGAGTCCCGTGCTCAACCGCGCGCGCACTGACTCTACGTGAGCATAAGGCAGTAGCGATCAGTGAGACATTGGTGTTTCAACCGGACAGTGCACGTCAACATGGGTGGATGTAAGGATGTGACAGAGTGGCAAAAACGGGCAATCTTGTTTTACCGTGCCCATGGCCATACGGTGCGTGATGTTGGATTTGTTGGTGTTTCGCAACGGAATGTTCAACGTGTCTACAAGCAGTGATGTACTCGTGGCCACGAAACACGACGTCAGAATTGTGGTCGGAAAAATGTCCTGACAGAGGGATCGGAGACGCGTTTCACGGGTTGTGAATCAAAATTGCTTCCAAACCTCACAGGAATTGTTACAGTCAGTGACTGAAGGTGCATCCCAATCTGTTAGCGAGAGAACATTGGGACGGGAACTGCATGCAGTGAACATTTGGAGTCGGTCACCTCGCAAGAGGCCATTGCTCAATGCTGTGCGTCTTCAATGGGCTAGAAAACATCGAACTTGGACAGTAGCTGACTGGCGGAACGTAATGTGGTCTGACGAATCACGTTTTCGCCTGTATTCCAATGACGCACGTTGTCCAGTGCACCGAAGACCGAATGAAGCATTTCATCCTGCATCTGTACAAGGTCAGGTTTAAGCCGGAGGTTGTTCTGATGTTTTGGGGGTGTTTTTCTTATCATTGATTGGTCCAGCTCACTGAGGTGACCACTAACATAAACCAGCATGTTTATTTAAACATTCTGCATGATCAGGTGTTGCCTTTCAGTCAACATCTGCATGATGGGTATGCTATTGATACCCCGATTTTTCAAGACGACAACAGCAAAGTTAATCGCGCTGGATGCATATGTGACTGGTATGATGAACAATCCCCACCATATTACATCTCGATTGGCCTGCAAAATCACCTGACTTTAACCCCATTGAAAATATGTGAGACATGTTGGAACAGCGGGTAAAACGCCGACATCAGCATCCCAGCAATTTGGTGCAATTGCGTGATCAAATCCTCTGTGAGTGGATGATGCGTGTAATGATTTCTCCAGGAGTGACTATTTTTTTAAAATTTTAATGTTGCCCATTTACGCCACATGTTGCACGCCGCGCTTCAAAGGCAAACTCTCCCAGGCTGGGTGTTCATGACCTTCAGTGCCATGGTGAGTGCGTGTCGCGCTTGGTATCGTGCATTAATTGCCGGTTAAAATCGAAGGTAAACGGTATTTTTCTTCCTTCCCCTGCACTCTCCAAGCATGGCCTCTAAATTAACTGGTGAAGTATTCTCCTGATTGTGACCGAGTTATAGAGGGCCTTTTAAATCGTCCCTTTGGATTACCGTACCTACATTCAGTGAGAAAAGTAATACTGTTTCGATTAGCAGACCAACTCTTGAATTGAAAGGAAGACTAAACCGCATACAGGTTTCGGAAGACATTTTAATGTATCATGGTATACAGAATCACCATTGTTGTGCGTGTATTTTGATCACATCTTCCAAAATCGCAGTTATTGTTCCTGGGGTAAGGATCTATAGTCACTAAAAACGGTTAAAATAGGCACCATTGCGTAAAATACGCAACTAAACAGGCATGAAAAATGTCTTAATATTTTAATACTACACCCAATTACTATGCAAGGAATTTATACCTAACAAATTTTCAATATTTTCAGGTAACAATCATGGTATATTGTCGGTTCTGTATTGTGAGAAGGATCTCACATCATCACATCAAATGAAGTGGTAGTTTTACTCTCTCTTTCCACCCTGGATTTCGTTTCAGGACCCTATAAAGCCTTTCCATGATAGCGGCTACCTTCCCAGATGTTTGCTCATGATTTTCCCCAACTTCTTTTACAATCCTTATGGACTCCACAAGGGCATGGTACTCCTCTCCAACTATGAGATGGCTCCCGGAAGCTTGCTGAAGTTGCCCGCAGGAACGCCAAATCTGATCAAACCGGCTTTCTTGGCTTCTTTCGTATAGACAGCATCCTCATCGTGCATGCCCTAAATTATATAGCATTGCAACAAAATAACTTGCCCCAATATACAAATGAAGAGGCCTATAAATGCCACATCAAAATACGATCGCAGTCCTCAATCACAAAAAGATAAAAGGGACTACCTTACTTCAATCTTGGCAGGGGACTACCCTTCCATCGGTAGTGAAGTGGGATCTCCAGTGATCCAGTGCTCCAGTCAGTAGGACTTGGAAGATTTTTCTTTAGGCATTGCCAAACACACTTTTTCATAGTAGATATCAACAGGATTTCAAGACAAGGAGTCCAACAATTTGCAGCGAGAAGGACGTACGAGATATGGATGTGTACAACATAGTTCGATATTGATTGGTTCTCGCATATCATATCAAGAGGTCGGAGGATTCGAGGTCAAATTGCTCCTTGTTTGTCCTGAAGTAAATTCCCCAAGCGTTATTTCTGGAGACTTCCCAGAATTCTCCTAACTGTTATGTTGAGAAACGAGAAAATAATTCTGTCAAGCACACCACCTACAGTAGCGACAATTGGGAATTAGAAGTTGGAGGGGTTGGGGGGTGGGGGGGTGGGGGAGGGCGTATAAGCTACAAAGTTGCATGTTTTTGTGCTCTCTGACCTAATTTTGAGAGACCTACTTAACAGCGGTAATAATCGTTTTTTTTGTTTTGTTTTGAGATTTTGATTCATTACTACATAATAAAACTTTCACCTAAGAATCAATATTATACACGTATTACAATTAAATAGAAGTACGGGGTGATTATCCAATTTAAAATCATTTAGTATTTAACTACACACCAACAAACTAACATACACTAAAGAGACTGCCAGACCGAGCTCGATAGCTGCAGTCGCTTAAGTGCGGCCAGTATCCAGTAATCGGGAGATAGTGGGTTCGAACCCCACTGTCGGCAGCCCTGAAGATGGTTTTCCGTGGTTTCCCATTTTCACACCAGGCAAATGCTGGGGCTGTACCTTAATTAAGGCCACGGCCGCTTCCTTCCCATTCCTAGGTCTTTCCTATCCCATCGTCGCCATAAGACGTATCTATGTCGGTGCGTCGTAAAGCAAATAGCAAAAAAAAAAAAAAAAAAAAAAAAAAAAAAAAAAAAAAAAAAAAAAACCTGCCAGACTGAAGAATGTGCAAGGCAAGCGGGGGAATCATACCTCAGTGTCCATGACCTTGGCAAAAATATACCCCTGCTACCCTTCCTCACAGCGCAAGCAAAGTCTCCACTACTTGCTGTGGCGCTATGCAAAATCTGTTAGCAGCGACGAACGACATTTTATGCGTATTTTCGGTAATAATTTTGTTAATAATTAAAGAAAATAAAGGAAAGAATTAGCTGATTAGACAACAGGGCTTGTACAATTCGCTTTTTTTTAAACAAATCCTAGTTTCAGCCAGCTAAAATGGAATAAAAATGTAACTTAATGTTTTCTCCACAAAGTGGGGGGCGACTGACCCCCCCCCCCCCAATCACCGCTACTGCACCTAGAATATAATGCACAAGAAGAAAATTGGCTTCTTTAAAAGACTGTCCAAAGACATTAAAAAGGCAATTACACTCCAGATAGGCAGAAACGCCTGAAATAGGTATTTATAGACACAATAAACCAACAATTTCTTGTTGAAATGAGTATAAAGCAGATGTATATCTTAAAAGCCTACGTTACCGTATTCAGGAATAAAATAGGGAAAATTGGCATCCCTAATTGTTACTATTGTTATAATAAGATGATTATCCTCTCCTCGAACCGGCAACACGCCATGCTGCTGCCCTTCACTATTGTAACCAACGGTGTTCAGATCAGATTTCTACAGTACTGACTTCAATGCAAGTGGTGCCGCCGGTACCGACGAAGAAGTACCCCGTAAAGTACGAGGTGAATTTCATTCGCACATGCAAAAAACAAGAGAACAAAAAATGTGATTGCTATGCATGTGTAAAAATAGCAATGACAGAATGAAGCAGATTGTAAGAACAACATTCATGCTCCATTAGCATTTTACTGCGGATCAAGATTGATGACGTCTTAAGATTTCGCAACGAACAGACGTCTCTGTAACGCAGATATTTTATATCCGTTCTTAAGATTACAAAAAGAAAGGAAAGCCAATAAGACAAGTTGTGTGTTTTTTTTTCATAAGAGCTCTTGAATGCGTTTATTCTTATCAAAGAATATGCTGTGCATACAGAAGTATTTTTAAACCATCCTATTTTTTTTTTCTGTTGTCAATGCAACACTTCAGAAGATATTTTGTTGGCATCGTTCGAGTTTTACAATCCCACAGGTGGTGGTGATTATTGTTTAAGAGGAAGTACAACTAGGCAGCCATCCTCTATATAACACTAATCAGAGAGAGAAAATGGAAGGGATCGGCCAAAGAAAGACAAGGAAGACGAAGGGCGTAAAAATGAGAGACTCCCTAGCCCTCGGAACCTCGGGGCCGGGAAAGAATAAGGCTTGATCATGGAGCTCGAATAGGATAGATTAAAGTAGGGAACCTGGCACAAGTAAGTGGAAGCAATACTGGGACTGAGCTAAAGGTCCCGTGGTCGCGATCGCACACTCCCAAGTTAAGATCCCCTGGGACCCCTTTTAGTCGCTCTTACAACCCCCCGCCCACTGGGGTTTTACAATTCCACTCCATGTGAGTGCCGATCACGGAGTCCGAGTCCGACTTTTTTACAACTTGCTTTACGTCGCACCGGCACAGATAGGTCTTATGGCGACGATGGATAGGAAAGGGCTAGGAGTAGGAAGGAAGCGGCCGTGGCTCATAGCTCATAGCTGCGCGCCCCTGACCGCACGGTCAACTCGCTCGGTCTGGCACCTTCCAATTTCATATTTCGTATTGGACTTCCCTCATCAAGTCTTTTTCTCTTTAAAGGGATCGATGACCTAGATGATAGACCCCTTTAAACAATAAGTATCATCATCATCAAGTTCTGTTTAGAGCCCGACAATATTTCGTATATGAGGCCTAGGAGGGGTATTTTATTTACATATCCTTCGTGGCCCCTCTGTCGTCGTTTTTTTTACGGTGCCTTCATTCTTATCACAATTTAACCTCTTCCTTTTTCTCATGTGATTAGAGAACGATTGCGCAGTTCTACTTCCTCTGAAAATAATAATCTCAACCTCCACCACCAACACTACTACCACCACAACCTTCAATTCTCCTTCTTCAGCGTTGACCAATTCTTGATCTTTTTGATCCTTATGGTTATTGATGAAATGAAATGGTGTATGGCTTTTAGTGCCGGTAGTGTCCGAGGTTAAGCTCGGCTCGCTAGGTGCAGGTCTTTTGATTTGACGCATTTTGGCGACCTGCGCTTTGTGATGAGGATGAAATGATGATGAAGACGACACATACACCCAGCCCCCGTGTCAGCGAAATTAACGAATTATGGTTAAAATTCCCGAACCTGCCTGGAATCGAACCCGGGATCCCTGTGCCCAAAGGCCAGCACGCTAACCATTTAGCCATGGAGGCGGACATGGTGATTGATTAGCGAGGCCTTAAGAGTTTTGACATGAATATGTCTTATAGCTGGGGGTCATCCGAAAATTTGTGTATGTAACGCGACAAAATGTGTGACGTCACATTATTCGTTATCGTAGGCCTTGATCGCCGAAGATCTGCGGCTGTGGATTTGTACAAATAGAGTGTGTACCTTCAGTGACGTCACATTAGTCGTTACCGCAGGCCTTGATCGCCGAAGATCTGCGGCTGTGGATTTGTACAAATAGAGTGTGTACCTTCAGTGACGTCACATTAGTCGTTATCGTAGGCCTTGATCGCCGAAGATCTGCGGCTGTGGATTTCTACAAATAGAGTGTGTACCTTCAGTGACGTCACATTAGTCGTTACCGCAGGCCTTGATCGCCGAAGATCTGCGGCTGTGGATTTGTACAAATAGAGTGTGTACCTTCAGTGATGTCACATTAGTCGTTACCGCAGGCCTTGGTCGCCGAAGATCTGCGGCTGTGGTCGCTGGGCAGGCCAAGGCCCCTTCAAGGGCGTTAATGCCGTGAGGTATGGATACCGTTACCTAGTCCGTCCCTGCGGTGTAGGGGGTAACGCGTCCGCCTGTCACCCGGTGGCCCTGGGTTTGATTCCCGGCCGGGTCAGGGATTTTTAATTGTAAATGATTAATATCCCTGGCCTGGGGACTGGGTGTTTGTGTCGTCCTTAACGTTCCTTTCCTCACATTCAACACTCTACACTTCCGCAATTACACGCAGATTTCTCTCATATGGTGAAAGTAGTGGCAAAAGATCTGCAGAGGTCGACGCCACGAACAAATATAATTTAAAAGAAAAATATTATTATTATTATTATTATTATTATTATTATTTTATTATAATATAATTATTATTGTACCGGGCGGTACACCTCTACACCGTTTATTTAAAAGTTGCGCCAGTTGAAACTCCTTTTCTGGAGGAAGGTTGAACTTTATCTATTCTATTAATTCTCTACTTTCTCAGAAGATGTCACCACGTGGAAAATTTTGAGTTTTTGAACTGTGTCACTTTTGATGTGTTTTTTTTCGCTTGAAGTAAGAAGTGTGAACTTTCTCTTCTAGAGGACACTACTGAAGATCAACAATAGCGCACCCTAGTGCGGAGTCAAAGAACTATTTTGTTGGAGTAATTTTTATTTCAAAAGTTTGTTTCTTGTTAAATTTCTTTCTGTTATTGTTTAAGTTGGCTGTATACCCCTCTTTTTCCCCTTGTTTTAGATTTATCCAATCCCGAATTTCTTTTAGTAATTTCTGACCAATCTGGTGTATCTTCCCCCAACTTGTATCTGTTGCGGGGTCCTATCCAATAAAAACATTGTGGGCGGGTGTTTTCATTCCCCTAACGCCTAGAAACTTCCGCGAGAGTATTTAAACTGCTGATTTTGGGGTCTCCGGGCCACTTCTGTTCCATCTTTCAGTGTATTAAGTACATAGCAGGAGGCGGGAAGCGCCTCTTTCTTCTTCAGCCGTTCAACACCAGGTAATGGCCTATTAATAACTTCCTTTCTTGCTAGGTCGGCAGTTTAACACTCGCGGCGGGTTCGAAGCATTTCCATCATGTAACCTTCTCCTAAAATGTAATTACTCTTTTCATCTTTTTCTTGTAAAGCTACATATTGGGATAGAGAGTGCTAACCCTCTCGAGCTCCCACTCACATTTGTTTTGAGGTGAACTTATTTTCTCAAACTATTCTTCGTTTATGTAATGTAAAGTGTTCTTCTCTAAGTCACCTCTGTAGTATGGGATTAGCCCTTGCGTTAGTGGCCCAGAGCCAGATTAGGTTTTAAAAAACAAAGTGTATTAGGAGTGCAAGTTCGCCTCCTCTCAAATTGTTATTTTAGAGGTCATGTAATCAACCTTCTTTTCATGTAATAGACCTCCGTAGGTTGGGTATTTTACCCCTGTGAATACGTCCTTAGAGGACAGCTTGAAGGTAGAGTTTGGTGTGGCCTTGTGATAGGCTTACAATTTTGAGAGCGGATCGCTCTTTGAAATTTGTTTCTGTATGCCTCGTGCAGGCTTTATGTGTAATGTTTGGAGCCAGTGCTCCTGGGCATGAATGGGGTTTTCTGCCCCTTGGCTAAAATTTTTTTTGGAGTAAGGCGGGGCTGATTGCCCAAGAGTTATGAAGTAAGGGCACTGAGCCCGAATCCAGTAATATTGTACCTACATTTTTGCTACTCTGTACCTGTTATGATTGTTATCTCTTGTTTTTGAAAAGAAAATATAACCTAGTTAAATTTTAAATTAATTTTACATTGCACGTTAATTTCGTAGCTTGAAACCCATTCACACCCGCACCTTCTTTCACCTCTACCTACCACGGATATGTCCGTAACAAGTGGTAGCAGAGCGTGGTTGAATGGGTCTCAATTTAGCCCCTTTTGACGGCTAAACATTGCTTTAATTCGAACTCTAACAATTTTCTCAGTTGCTGGAATTTTTTGAGTTTTTTTTTTAAATTGTTCTGTCATCATGTCCGGCCCTCGCGATGTTCTCCTCCTTAACTATTTGCGCAAAGAGGAGTTGATATACGAGTTAACTATCAGAAACGTTCAATCTGGAGGCACGGTTGCAATAGACACTAACAAGCTTAGAGAGTCCCTTGATTTGCCCATTTCCATCCCCAATTTGGGAGAGAAAGAAATTGACGACTCTCTTTCCACGATCACGGAGAATATTACTGGGCTAGCTTCCGTAGTTAGTTTTTTTGATGAAAATGATCCGTCTCCTAACCAAATTAAGCGTGTGCAAGGCAGATTATATCACTTTTCAAATAGAGTTAATGATCTGTTGTCTCTGAAGGTGAATGACGTTCAGAGGAAGCAAGCTAATACGCTCCTTGAAACTATCTCTGAATTGTCTAGTAAAGTCACTCAATTGTTAACTGGGGAAGTTCCTCCCAAATCTGATCAGCCCACCATAGTGAATGTAAGTAGTGAGGAAGAACCTGCTAAGGGAGAAGGCAATAGGATAACCGTTGCTGCTCAAACTATCTCTGCCCCATTGGACAACGAGTCTGAACGCCGCACATCGTTGAACAATGTACGTGCTGAATTAACTTCCTTGCCATTGAAACCTTTACCTACTATGTCGCCCGGGTTTAGCAGCTTGCCTCATCCATTGGCAATGTTGCTCAGAGGTATATCCAAGTTTTCCGTTAATACCACCAGTGACGTAATTTCATTTTTAAGATTTCTAGTGGAATTTCAGGATCATGCCCTTGTGTTTTCTCTTTCCCCATGTCAAATTTTGCAAATTATCTATCCTTATGCTATTGGGGTTCTCTCAGATAAAATAGTAAGAGCCATAGCTGAACAGTCATCTATCGAAGATTTCCATGCACATCTGCTTGCAAATTTTATTCCTGCCCGCGCGAGGTCATCTCTTATTCAGAAATACTATTATCGGGTACAGCGCTTGGATGAAAACCTGGCAGACTTCATCCAAGATATTAAGTTTTATACTAGGGTGTTTGCTCTCCACTTCCCTGAGGATCAGATCGTGCAACCTATTATCGAAGGGATTTCACCACCCTACAGGTCATATTTGTGTTTCGCGGCGTGCCCGCAAACCTTCTCTGAACTGGAAGCATTAGCCGTCTCTGCGGAAGGAGTTAGGTATGCCGATTCCTTGCGTGTGGCAAAAGAACCCCCGCCTTCTTTTAGTAATACTCGGCTTCCACCTCGCCGATCAGTCACCCCTCGTAAATGTTATGCTTGCGGGTCGCCTGACCATCTGCGCAATAAGTGTCCTCTGATCAAGTCTAGTAGGGCAAATAATGGAGCTGGTTCATCACAAGGCTGTTTTAAGTGTGGGGCCTTCTCACATATCGCCAAAAATTGCCCAAACTCAAATAGCACCCCCTCCTGCTCAACTTCTGGTGCAAATTCCACCTATGCCAATAATAAAAAGTGACTAGTGGCATCGGCTGAGTCGACTAATCCATCTTCCCGAGACTCAGCCCCTAGTAAACAGGTTGTAAATGCAGAGAACAATCAGCCTTCAAATTCATCTTTTGAATGCCCTAAAGAATGTCTTAGGATTGCGGCGGATACCCCCGCACCTGTTCCTTTTCTTAAGATTGAGTTAAATAACGAGCCTATAACAGCTCTCTTAGATTCAGGCAGTGTTTGTTCGATTATTTCGGCTGAATGGTATTCTAAATTGAAATCTGTTTGTAAACTACCTGACCATGTCTCAGCTCTTATTCAATATGTTTCGGCTAATTCATCGCCATTAGAAATTCTAGGTTCCGTACTGGTCAAAATTCGTATTTTTAAATTTACATGGAAAATCAAACTGTTTGTGGCTAAGCACTTGTCTTGCCCCATCATATTGGGAGCGGACTTCATTTCTCACACTGGTCTTGTGCTCGATCTCCAGAGTAGGTCGTGCACATTCAAATTTGCGTCCAATTGTAGAATTCCCTTGTTAAAGTGTAATTCTGTATCATGTTCATCTATTTCGCCTACCCAGGATGAGATGTTGTTAGACCTTAGACATCTACCTGAGGAGCAGGCTGATAGTATTCGGAAACTGTGTCAGTCGTTTCCCGAGGTGTTCTCTGATACTCTTGGTGTTACTGACCTTATTGAATACAAAATTGAGGTCACGGATTCGATTCCTGTCCGTTTTCCACCGTATAGGCTATCTCCACCTAAAATGAAGGCTCTGAAAGAAATCATCGATCAGATGTTGAAGGATGGTATTATTAGGCCCTCTAAGTCAGCGTATTCTTCGCCTATTTTTCTAGTCCCGAAACCCCAAGGAGGCTTCAGGCCTGTCATTGATTACAGGGCTCTCAATCGGAAGGTGGTGTTGCAATCTGTGCCCCTTCCCGACCTTCATTCTTGCTTTTCGTGGTTTCGTAAGGCCA
Organism: Anabrus simplex; assembly: GCF_040414725.1. NCBI lineage: Eukaryota > Metazoa > Arthropoda > Insecta > Orthoptera > Tettigoniidae > Anabrus > Anabrus simplex. Next base: position 484,063,276 of record NC_090267.1, read on the forward strand.
AGTTCTTCACCATCTTGGACTTGAATCAGGCCTATAATCAAATTCCCCTTGCCGAAGAGTCTAAACATCTTACAGCGTTTGCCACGGACTGGAATTTATATGAATACAACCGCGTGCCTTTCGGGCTCCCCACGGGGGCAGCTGTGCTCACTAGGCTACTAGATAGGGTCTTTTCCGACATCAAATTTGAGTACTTATATCACTACTTGGATGATGTCGTCGTATTTTCCGAAACCTTTGAAGAACATCTAGATCATCTGCGAGAAGTTCTCAATCGCCTTCGTAAGGCTGGGTTAACTGTTAAGTTGTCCAAGGTTGCCTTTGCTAAGCCCTCTATGTCATTCCTAGGGCATATTGTGTCACCTGATGGTGTAGCAGTCGATCATTCTAGAACACAGGCCATCCGTGATTTTAAACCTCCCAAGGACATTAAAGGTATCGCCAGGTTCATTGGCATGGTGAATTTCTTCAGGAAGTTCATTCCTAATTTTGCTAATAGAGCGGCGCCCTTAAACCTTCTTCGTAGGAAAGGCATCAAATTCGAGTGGGGACCTTCTCAACAAGCCGCTTTCGAAGATCTTAAATTAGCTCTCTGTAATGCCCCTGTACTTGCTATGCCTGATTTCTCGAAGAAATTCATCGTCCAAACGGACGCGTCGTCGTCAGCTGTAGCTGCAGTCCTTCTTCAAGAGACTGAACTAGGGAGGCGTCCCATCGCCTATGCATCTAGGACTCTATCGGCTCAAGAAGCCAAGTATTCCATCTATGAGCTCGAAGGGTTGGCAGTCTTATTCGCCTTAGAAAAGTTCCGTCTCTATCTGGAACATGTCAAATTCGACCTGGAGACAGATAACCAAGCCTTAAGCTGGGTCTTAGGTAGACCGCGTCGTACTGGTCGTATAGCCCGTTGGGCCATCCGTATTTCCGCCTTCCAATTCGATGTCAGGCATATCAGAGGTACCGAAAATTTTGTGGCTGATGAACTCAGCCGTATGTTTTCAAACGAGGTCGAGACCCATGAACCGGTCGACAGTTCATCACCTTCCGAGTCCATACTATCCGAGGTTAATGCCATCCTAACCGATGCTCCCATGCTCTTTAGGGATATCGAGAAATACCAACGTGAAGATCCTACGCTGGCTCCGATAATGGAAACCCTTTCTTCTGGGGAACATGCTGTCCCTTATGTTCTGAGGAATGGTGTTCTATGTTGCCCTTCGAGGCATGATAAGTTGATGAAAGTTGTTGTTCCAGCGGTTCTTGTACCTATGATCTTCAAATACTATCATGAGACCCCATTGGGGGGGCATCTTGGAATCTTTAAAACTCGTGAAAAGATTCGTGAAATGTTCATATGGAAAGGTATGGACGGTGAAATTCGGGAACTCGTAAAAGCTTGTAAATCTTGTTTGATCAGTAAACCCACCATGTCCACTAAAGTAGGCCTTTTGTCTTCTCATCAAGCGTCGCGCCCCATGGAACGCCTGTATATTGATTATGTGGGACCCTTCCCCCAGTCAAAGGGCAATGCCAACAAGTTCATCTTTGTGTGTGTAGATGGTTTTACAAGATTTTCCTGGTTATTTCCGACTAAGCTGGCTACCGCTCAGTCAACCATTACTTGCTTAAATTCTATTTTTGCTTCTTTTGGTCCGTGTCAATATATTGTATCTGATAATGCTAAGGCGTTCACATCAAATTTATTTCGTACATTCTGTTTTGACTTGTCCATCTCTCATGTAACTACTTCTGCTTATTACCCTCAACCATCTCTGGCTGAACGGGTTAACCGTAATCTCAGGTCCGCACTCATTGCCTATCATCATGAAGATCCTTCCAGGTGGGACACGTCCCTGCATTGGATAGCTTTTGCTTTGAATTCGGCGGTTCATGAATCTCACAAGTTTACTCCAGCTTCTTTGATGTTCAAGTTTGTTCCCAACTCGCCGCTCTCTAACCTCTGGTCTTTGAATGACATTCTACCCGAGACAATAGATCCGGATAACATTAAAGATCTTTGGAAGAAGGCTAAAGCCAATCTTAAAGTGTCTCATGAAAAGGTTAGGGAAAGGTATGATCGTGGACGGAGACCCACCACTTTGAAGGTAGGTGACCAGGTTATGGTCAAAAATTTTGTTCCCGCGGGCAAGCTTGCCCCCAGATTTCATGGGCCTTGTATCATTCTCGATTTTCTTACGCCGGTTACCTTATTGCTAAGTAATCCAGCCACCGAGAGGATATTGAGAGTTCACCTGTCCCAGGTGAAACCGGTGTAATTTCTGTGTTAACTTGCTTCATATTATTTTGAAAGGATATGAAGGTTATATTTTTTTGAGTTTCACTTTTAAGGCATTCTGCCCCTTCTGTAATATTTTGGTTTTAGATGTAAGCCTTGTGTAAAACCTGCCCCGACCCGTTAAACTGCCATCCTGTTCTTGCCACGGCCATTACCACGCTCCCGTCTCCTGCTCCACCTTACACTGTGGCTTCATAATAGTAAATGCCATGGATATCTACACGCCGCTGGCCCCTCAACCTCTCCACAAGCCTGTACCCTCAAAGAAGATGATAGTCCAACACAATTCTGCCGCCTAGCTTTAATGTTTCAGCGCCCCCGCAGCCGCGCAGCGCCGTGCAGCGACTGGGTAGGGGGATGGGCCCCCTCCTCTCCAGCGAGGACGACATGTGCACGGCGAGCCGGAGCTCTCCTCCCGGCCAAGGCTGATGTGCGGCGCACGACCTGCTACATGCCCGCAGCCTGTATCTGTTCACCGCGGGCGCGGCGTACTTCAACACCTCTGCTCCCCTCATAGTGCGGGCGAGCGGTATCTCAGGGTACTTGAGGGGTCCGAGCGGCCTCCGTTGGACGCAAGCTGCAACGGCCGGTCTGGCCATCCGACTCAATCTACATCAACTACATGGACAGTCACCATAAGCAATAACTACACTTGGGAATTCAACAACAATATTTGGTGGACATTGCAAAATTTTTCTTCACCTTTAAGTATTAAAAGTTTATCTTCAGAAATTCAAATTCTACAAACATAAAGACTTTCATTCACCTGCAACAACAACATTTTGAAACTGAATTAAGAAATCTTGTAAATGCTTCTGCTATCTATCTTCGTATCAACATCATTACTTGGACTTTGTTTCAAACTGATTTCATGTGTCACCCCTGGAGGAACTTTTGGGGGGGGGAGGTCTGTACCGGGCGGTACACCTCTACACCGTTTATTTAAAAGTTGCGCCAGTTGAAACTCCTTTTCTGGAGGAAGGTTGAACTTTATCTATTCTATTAATTCTCTACTTTCTCAGAAGATGTCACCACGTGGAAAATTTTGAGTTTTTGAACTGTGTCACTTTTGATGTGTTTTTTTTCGCTTGAAGTAAGAAGTGTGAACTTTCTCTTCTAGAGGACACTACTGAAGATCAACAATAGCGCACCCTAGTGCGGAGTCAAAGAACTATTTTGTTGGAGTAATTTTTATTTCAAAAGTTTGTTTCTTGTTAAATTTCTTTCTGTTATTGTTTAAGTTGGCTGTATACCCCTCTTTTTCCCCTTGTTTTAGATTTATCCAATCCCGAATTTCTTTTAGTAATTTCTGACCAATCTGGTGTATCTTCCCCCAACTTGTATCTGTTGCGGGGTCCTATCCAATAAAAACATTGTGGGCGGGTGTTTTCATTCCCCTAACGCCTAGAAACTTCCGCGAGAGTATTTAAACTGCTGATTTTGGGGTCTCCGGGCCACTTCTGTTCCATCTTTCAGTGTATTAAGTACATAGCAGGAGGCGGGAAGCGCCTCTTTCTTCTTCAGCCGTTCAACACCAGGTAATGGCCTATTAATAACTTCCTTTCTTGCTAGGTCGGCAGTTTAACACTCGCGGCGGGTTCGAAGCATTTCCATCATGTAACCTTCTCCTAAAATGTAATTACTCTTTTCATCTTTTTCTTGTAAAGCTACATATTGGGATAGAGAGTGCTAACCCTCTCGAGCTCCCACTCACATTTGTTTTGAGGTGAACTTATTTTCTCAAACTATTCTTCGTTTATGTAATGTAAAGTGTTCTTCTCTAAGTCACCTCTGTAGTATGGGATTAGCCCTTGCGTTAGTGGCCCAGAGCCAGATTAGGTTTTAAAAAACAAAGTGTATTAGGAGTGCAAGTTCGCCTCCTCTCAAATTGTTATTTTAGAGGTCATGTAATCAACCTTCTTTTCATGTAATAGACCTCCGTAGGTTGGGTATTTTACCCCTGTGAATACGTCCTTAGAGGACAGCTTGAAGGTAGAGTTTGGTGTGGCCTTGTGATAGGCTTACAATTTTGAGAGCGGATCGCTCTTTGAAATTTGTTTCTGTATGCCTCGTGCAGGCTTTATGTGTAATGTTTGGAGCCAGTGCTCCTGGGCATGAATGGGGTTTTCTGCCCCTTGGCTAAAATTTTTTTTGGAGTAAGGCGGGGCTGATTGCCCAAGAGTTATGAAGTAAGGGCACTGAGCCCGAATCCAGTAATATTGTACCTACATTTTTGCTACTCTGTACCTGTTATGATTGTTATCTCTTGTTTTTGAAAAGAAAATATAACCTAGTTAAATTTTAAATTAATTTTACATTGCACGTTAATTTCGTAGCTTGAAACCCATTCACACCCGCACCTTCTTTCACCTCTACCTACCACGGATATGTCCGTAACAATTATAATATATTATTATAATATAATTATAATTTGTACTTTGCTTTATATTCGTAACCGCCCTCTACCTGCAGAAATGTTGTCACGAGGGGATCATGAGTTCGTTTTTACCTTCCGAATGACGAGATTACAATATTTACAACATTCCTGGAAACATTGTATTTTGCAATCCCACTCACAGGTGTTTTTCCCCCAGCTTTTTGAACTGTGAGAAACTGCCACTGACAATCGTTGCACGAGAGCGGAATCGTATACCGGTACTTATGTTGTAAGTCCCCATGTGCCTCACACAAATTGCATTATGAAATAAAAATAAACCTTGCTTCTCTTGCCTCGGTATTCGTCAGTAATCTGTAGGTTTTACATGGTCAATAAAGGAATAAATGGGTATGGTACGTAATCGCGGCGTAAACACTGTACACAGAAACGCGGGTCAGCTGCGCGGTGTTTTCACCACGTCTTCCACAGTCCACAGCGGATTCTCATCTCGTAATCTACTGAAAATGAAAACCTACAACCCGTTTTCCAGTCATTGACCGGGTCAAGGATGTAATGAATGAAACATATATAGGCTGTTATTACAATGGGGTCGCCACTCCCAAGGTGATTTATTAATGAATGATAGATGCTATGAAATGGTAATGGAGAGTGTTGCTGGAGTGAAAGATGACAGGGAAAACCGGAGTACCCGGAGAAAAACCTGTCCCGCCTCCGCTTTGTCCAACACAAATCTCACAGGGAGTCACCGGGATTTGAACCACGGTATCCAGCGGTGAGTGGCCGACGCGCTGCCGTCTGAGCCACGGAGGCTCGTAGGCTACTGTAAACGTTTAAAACAATTTGGTTTAGATTTCCTACTTAAATTTTCTCCACTTTTGTTAGCTTTAAAGTATTTTACAGGGGACTCAAGCGTTACAGCATCACACACGTCTTGCTCACAGCTGGCAGTCATTATGAATACTGAATATGCTGTTGCAGCCAGTATTGCCAACGGTTTTCCTGGATCCATCTTCAACGTCGCACATATTATGCGAACTTATCAGCAATGGAATGAACTCGAACAAAGCTTACTAAGTACACAGTGCAATAAGATATCAATATCATATTAAATTATTATTATTTTGCTACATACACCACTGAGAACAATAACTATTCATAGCCAGATACGTATGAAATATAAGAGTTGGTAACGAACCCGAATAACAAACAACCTGTGATATATTTTCCATATTTATACAGGGAACATTTTTTTTTTAATTCGTCAAGTCAGTTCACCAGAATATCTAACCAACCTGAAGGAAGCTCCTGGCTTCAGAAACAAGTAACAAACCTAGGGAACTACTTGGCGCTGCGGAAGCCTCTTTACCGACCAGAAGTCTGACTAACATCACAGGGACCGCTAAGGTTTTGAGTTGACTCTCAGTATAGATTGCGAGTATTGCGAGTAGTGTCATTGCAAAGACACGTTATAGAAGGTCGTATAATATCCGGATGCGGGAAAGGTGAGACGGTATTTATACCAAGGATTCCCATCATACCGTCGAATTTTCCCTTTGATTTCAAAAGACTGCAAGTTCCTATCAATACCAGCTTTCCTATGACAAGCAACAAGTCACAAAGGCAAACGTTGAGTAAAGCTTTACCCATGGACAGCTATACGTCGCATGTTCACGAGCGAAGGATGCCACTAGCGTTGTTGTTTTAGCCCAAGGAAATCGTACAACAAACATTGTATATAAAGAGATTTTCAGTGAGATTAATACGAAAAGCCAATATATATATATATATATATATTTTAAACTATTTCAAACGTTGACAAGGAAGCTTTATAAGTCAAAATAGCCCCAGGAAATCGTACACCAAACATTGCATATCCTCTTCAGTCCCGAGCCTGTTGATGCATTCGAAGTGTTATATTTTACTCAAATAATTTTTTTAAATTCACCAGAGAAAATTAGTGTGTTTCACTAAGTTGTTTTATTCGTGTAGCATATATGCTACATCAGGACTCAGAGTTGACTTTCCTATCATTATTACTTTTTTCTTTAAATTATTTTGTTTTATTGTAAGTAGACAAAATCACATGTAGAGCATATGCTACATACGGACTGAGGAGGATATAAAGAGATTTTCCAATGAGATTAATACGAAAGGCCAAAAAGAAATCAAAATACTTCAAAAGTTGACAAGGAAGCTGTATAAGTTAAAAATAAAATTCAACGCGTTCGAAGTCGCGGGCACAGCTATCTATATATATAAAACAAGAGTTTTGTCTGTACATTGCTCAGAATTTGAAAATAATGGTACTTCAGTATCGGTTATGTCCACAGTAACAAGGAAATGCACTTTTTACTTTTCCGTAATGTCTGTCTGTCTGTCTGTCTGTCTGTCTGTCTGTCTGTCTGTCTGTCTGTCTGTCTGTCTGTCTGTCTGTCTGTCTGTCTGTCTGTCTGTCTGTCTGTCTGTCTGTCTGTCTGTCTGTCTGTCTGTCTGTCTGTCTGTCTGTCTGTCTGTCTGTCTGTCTGTCTGTACACGCATCACGAGAAAACGGCTGAAGAGAATTTAATGAAAATTGGTATGTGAAGTCGGGGGATGAGCCACTGCAATCTAGGCTATAGATCATTTTACTCACGCTGAGTGAAATTGTAGTTTAGGGGAAGGTCTAAAATTGAATTCTCAAATATTTCTATTATTAATGGTCCTATCGATAAATAGTACATAACTAAAGTTATATAGAATTAAATTTCTGATTGGTTATGTCATACATTGTTACCATACCGGCTTTGATAACACAGATATTCATGAATTTGTATTTTTGTTGCCAAGTCCATATCAACGCCGAGCCACGAGAAAACGGGTTAACAGAATTTAATGAAAGTCGGTATATAGAGTCGGGGAATAAGAAACTACAGTCTAAATTATAAACAATTTTATTCGCCCTGTATGAAATTGTAGTTTAGGGGAAGGAGTCTAAAATTTCATTTTTAAATACCTATGTTATTGGTCCTGTCGATTAGTACTACATAACAAAAGTTATAGAGAACACAATTTCCGACCATATATTATGTTTTATTCCATTTTACCGTACCGACTATGATAAGAGTTGTATTTCAGAGTCGGAAGAAAACTAAATGTGAAGGCCTACAATATTGAAACAGCGCATAACATTGATCAACAATTACATTACATTGACCATTGTTGGTGGTGATGTTCTTTGTCTCTTATGATGCCGCTCAATTCCGATAGATGGGATTACTGCTGCGTACCGAGTATAACAGCCTGACTGAATATTGGCGGGAAATAGCTGGGGAGTTAGGAAACTTTCTTCTTTAGCATGTCATTCCACTCGTTCATCATAGTATTCCAGCTATTCGATCCCTACTCTGACGCGCTGTTTTGCATGAGCAGTGTGCACTCTTAAGGCAGAGGCTCACGTAGTAGTAGAGTATGACCTGGTCTAGAATTACAATTTAGGCATATTCCAAATTATAGCACCACAATTCACCAAAAAACTCAAAATTCAACCCTGAAAAGAGCCGTTTCTTAAAAAGAGCTTTTAAATTCTACATTCATTTTATTCAAAATTAGCAGTGAATTGCCTCCAAGTCAGATAGATTTTTCCGCCGCCATTGTAGTACATTTCTGACTCATCAGGTGCTCCTAGGAAACAGATGAGTAAAAGGGCATAGTTTTTGCCCTGGGACTCTCCACTATTCGACCCCCCCCCCTCCGAAAAAAGACTAAGAGTGTTCACGGATCACGGCTGTCTGCGGCCTGGTCATTCCACCTCTGGTACTTTGGACTGTTAGATCGGCAGCGTAGTACTGTTCGTTAAAAGTGAGAAAATGTGTGGTTTTTCATTTGATCAAGTATTTCATGTGAAATAATTGCTTTTTCTCGCGCCATTCCTACTGACGTCATTGTCACGACCTATGTTCACTTCAGCTGGGAAAACCACTAAGACGTCTTTCTGAGGATGTAAAAAGGCAGGTGGAGAGTGAGTGTCTGCCCTTATAATGCGAATTCCCCAACCTGATTGTGACTGGTGGTAGGCAAGTGGGCCTACCATTACAATGAAAATTCCCTAACGCAGTCTTCATATGAGAAAAGACGTTTGGTGATTTCTCCGTCGTGTTTCCAGGGTAACGTTAAGAGCTATGCAATTTAATACAGTCTTGCTCACAACGTGTACACTACCTAACCTACAATATTGTATACAATGTAGAATTCCGTAGCGAAGCACGGGTACATCAGCTAGTTAAAAATAAAAGTACAGTACTGCATTTCATCTAATTTACCTATGTAAAAACGATGTGTGTTAATAAAATATGTTTTATTTTGCTTTTAAATAAATCTAACGGCCGAATTACTAAACATGCTAGTTTTGATATAAATACGGTACGTTTTATGGCTGGGGGTTATCCAAATTGTGTGTAACGCAACGCAACAAAAATGCGTGACGGAAGTGTAACCAAAGCAAACGTGCAGGCTGTGATATAAAGTGTGGATGGATGGCCAGACAGTGTTACCTAGCAACCGTGCAGGCTGTGATGTAAGGTATGGATAGATGGCCAGACAATGTTACCTAGCAACCGTGTAGGCTGTGATGTAAGGTATGGATAGATGGCCAGACAATGTTACCTAGCAACCGTGTAGGCTGTGATGTAAGGTATGGATAGATGGCCAGACAATGTTACCTAGCAACCGTGCAGGCTGTGATGTAAGGTATGGATAGATGGCCAGACAATGTTACCTAGCAACCGTGTAGGCTGTGATGTAAGGGGTGGATGGAAGGCCAGACAATGTTACCTAGGAACATGCCTGGTCGCCATCTGAAATTAGCAGGTGTTGATGAGTGGGGGTGGGGCAGAAGACTCAACATCGGAGAGGTTATGTCGCAGAAGTCCGTTACAAGCGCATTTCCTGAGACTAAGTTGCGGACCCGCAGTCGCAACAAGAGCATCTCAAGCAGAGAATCGTCGACTGACCGTCAGTAATCTGACGAACATCCTACCACTCCACTACATATGGCTCAAGCAACACCGGACTTGACCATTCTCCACCACTTACAATCCATTCAACAAACTCTGGACAAACTCACTCTTCAGTAGACCACTCTATCTCAACAAGTCTCCACTCTAGAGAACGAGAACTACGAATCAATGGATCAAACTGTTCAAGAACAACAACCACAGATTCAACGTCCCGTTACGCCTCACCATTACCACACCAAGTCTTCACCTGGCGATCTCTTCGCTTCCTTTATTAGTATTACTTTTTTATTTACAAGAAAATGCACAAAGAAAAGGTACACCAACTTATACATGACGGGCTGAGGGCCCTGTTGCAAACAAAGATACATGATACCAATTTTTGCCCTTTGGCAAACAAATATGTAAAGATACATACAAGGACAAAATATATAGTAGCAAAGGCTACCACTTTAGAGTTTTCTTGGACTTGCCCTTCTTTCTGGATGGGAGCCTCTGCCTGGTTAATGATGATGTGGCGGGCGCAGGTGGAGATGGCGGTGGGAGTCCTGTTATCCACCGTGAAATCCTCGCAGGTCCGGATGCCGGGGTGGACGGGACTTTCCCAGTTCGGTGCGCTGCGCCTGCATCGATCTGTGCTGTTCTATTTTGCTGCGTCCCCTCGTGCCCCGAGACCCGTCCTCGAGGCTCCGTGTTCAAGTCCATCCCATGGCGAAGATTGTTTCTTCGATTGGTGCTCTCAAGCTGGTCTTAAACGAAGTGCAAATTCATCAACACCGCCTCGCAAAGCCCATTTGAGTTCGCCCGCGAAGCGCTTTGATTGGCTAACTTCAGAAACTGATAAAACGACAACGGTACGAGATATCTAATTATTTCCTTCAAATTATGTGATCAACCCTCTAACGCTCGTGTATCCGATTCACGTTTTTTTTTTCGACCTTCCTGTGTATTGCTTCAGGACATACCACTGTGGTGTAGACCTAATGCCTTGAGATCGATTTGAACAGATAAGTGGGTTTGCAGATTTTAAAAACTGTTTCCATGTATTTATTTATTTATTTATTTATTTATTTATTTATTTATTTATTTATTTATTTATTTATTTATTTATTTATTTATTTATTTATTTATTTATTTATTTATTTATTTATTTATTTGGGAAACCAAAACAGCGAGAAGCCGAATTACAGAGTTCCGCAATTAAAAATATATTTACAATGGAGTAGCATAATGCAAACCTAAAAAATCATCTAATGATAAAAATAGCGGAAGAAAATTAAAAACTAACAAAATAACTGTAGAGACATAACAATTAACAACAAAACATAAAGGCAAAAGAACAGAACGAGGAAAAACGAAGAGAAGAACTTATAGCTAGGCACTGATATGACACATAGGTAACGATGTTTTTTTTCTTTTAAATTATATTTGTTCGTGGCGTCGACCTCTGCAGATCTTTTGCCACTACTTTCACCATATGAGAGAAATCTGCGTGTAATTGCGGAAGTGTAGAGTGTTGAATGTGAAGAAAGGAACGTTAAGGACGACACAAACACCCAGTCCCCAGGCCAGGGATATTAATCATTTACAATTAAAAATCCCTGACCCGGCCGGGAATCAAACCCAGGGCCGTCGGGTGACAGGCGGACGCGTTACCCCCTACACCGCAGAGCCGGACTGGGTAACGGTATCCAAACCCCAAGGCACTAACGCCCTTGAAAGGGCCTTGGCCTGCCCAGCGACCGCTGCTCAGCCCGAAGGCCTGCAGATTACGAGGGGTCGTGTAGTCAGCACGACGCATTCTCTCGGCCGTTATTCTGGGCTTCCGAGACCGGGGTCGTCATCTCACCGTCAGATAGCTCCTCAGTTCTAATCATCTAGGCTGAGCGGACCTCGAACCAGCCCTCAGGTCGGGAGAAAAATCCCTGACCTGGCCGGGAATCGAAGCCGGGGCCTCCGGGCGAGAGCCAGGCACGCTACCCCTACACCACAGGGCCGGCAGGTAACGGTATAGGCCAGTAAAAAATAAATAAATATTAGATTATGTACAATAGAGAGGACGGCAATGGAAGAGAAAAATGGAATATGAAGAAAATGAGCTAGGTTAAGGAAGAATCGATTAAAGGAGGCATACGAAGAAAAACGTCCAAGTTCCTGTCAGAAGATAGAGAATTAAGAAGAGTTGGAATGCGGATAAGTCCGCCTCTGTGTTTAGCTGCCACCCCGGAGACCCGGGTTCGATTCCCGGCTCTGCCACGAAATTTGAAAAGTGGTACGAGGGCTGGAACGGGGTCCACTCAGCATCGGGAGGTCAACTGAGAAGAGGTGGGTTCGATTCCCACCTCAGCCATCCTGGAAGTGGTTTTCCGTGGTTTCCCCCACTTCTCCTCCAGGCAAATGCTGGGATGGTACCTAACTTAAGGCCACGGCCGCTTCCTTTCCTCTTCCTTGTCCATCCCTTTCAATCTTCCCATCCCCCACAAGGCCCCTGTTCAGCATAGCAGGTGAGGCGGCCTGGGCGAGGTACTGGTCATTCTCTCCAGTTGTATCCCCCGGCCCAGAGTCTCACGCTCCAGGACACTGCCCTTGAGGCGGTAGAGGTGGGATACCTCGCTGAGTCCGAGGGAAAACTGGTCCTGGAAGGTAAACAGATAAAGAAGAAGGAATGCGGATAAATAAAGTTCTTTAACAAGAGAGAGGCGGGAATACGGAATATGAAGGGGTGGATTTTTCGTGGTTTTGCGAGTTGGAACATGTAGTGAAAAGCCTGATATTCCATATCTCCTTCCTCCGACGCATTAAAGGAAATGGTCTCCCCAAAAAACTTAAAATGAATGCATTTTTTTCATATTTGGTATCGAGAAATGCATTGGTATTATGACTGTCAGGCATCATTACTTCATTTTTCTTCAAAAGAAATTTGGAGACCTACAGTTTCAGCTATTTCTTGTAATGTATCAACCTGGAGGCGGACGATGCCATTAGGACTACATCACGTGCAAACGTAAGGCAGTCGATGTTTCCTGCTTTGAATCCAGACTAGAACCTAATCCCATTATTGAGTAGTCTGTTTCTCCACTCACAAATGACCTTTTAAAGAACGCAGGTGAGAAGAATCGCCTTTGGCGAACATATCAAGGAATATAATATAGAGATTTCCCCTATAAATGTCACTTGTGAAAAGATGCTGGCCCGAGTTTGTTTGATGATGGAATGGCTCTTGAGAATCGGTTGATTGAATCATAGGCCTTCTTGGAATAACCAAAAATCAATACAGCAGTAGAAGTAGTATGTCGTGAAACCAGGGGCATACTCAATGGAACTTTTACATAATAAAATGAAACCAACATAAACTGACAAGTAACAAGGGTTGCCGGACAATTGCGGTCACGGACATTTGCGGTCGCCGGACATTTGCGGTCACTGGGAAAATTTTGTGCCCAATCACAGAAATTCCCCAGTTGTCACAGGACATTTGCGGTCACTGCGGCAAGGGGTAGACCTCATCAGCTTAATCTCGGGGTACCCCAGCTAACCTAGCACCTGCTCGCTCCTTGCAGATCAACATTTTTCTCTCACGGGCATTATTTAGAGATTGATATCTTCAGCCACAAACACCATTCTGTATAGAAACTTCCTGGTATGAGTACTGTATTTACACTGACTGACAGAGCAAATGCAACACCAAGAAGGAGTGGTCAGAACTTTATGCCAATTGCAGGGTAGACCGACGTCACTGAGGTATGCTCATGATGTGAAATGCGCCGCTGTGCTGCGCACGTAGCGAACGATAAATGGGACACGGCGTTGGCCAATGGCCCACTTCGTACCGTGATTTCTCAGCCGACAGTCATTGTAGAACGTGTTGTCGTGTGCCACAGGACACGTGTATAGCTAAGAATGCCAGGCCGCCGTCAACGGAGGCATTTCCAGCAGACAGACGACTTTACGAGGGGTATAGTGATCGGGCTGAGAAGGGCAGGTTGGTCGCTTCGTCAAATCGCAGCCGATACCCATAGGGATGTGTCCACGGTGCAGCGCCTGTGACGAAGATGGTTGGCGCAGGGACATGTGGCACGTGCGAGGGGTCCAGGCGCAGCCCGAGTGACGTCAGCACGCGAGGATCGGCGCATCCGCCGCCAAGCGGTGGCAGCCCCGCACGCCACGTCAACCGCCATTCTTCAGCATGTGCAAGACACCCTGGCTGTTCCAATATCGACCAGAACAATTTCCCGTCGATTGGTTGAAGGAGGCCTGCACTCCCGGCGTCCGCTCAGAAGACTACCATTGACTCCACAGCATAGACGTGCACGCCTGGCATGGTGCCGGGCTAGAGCGACTTGGATGAGGGAATGGCGGAACGTCGTGTTCTCCGATGAGTCACGCTTCTGTTCTGTCAGTGATAGTCACCGCAGACGAGTGTGGCGTCGGCGTGGTGAAAGGTCAAATCCGGCAGTAACTGTGGAGCGCCCTACCGCTAGACAACGCGGCATCATGGTTTGGGGCGCTATTGCGTATGATTCCACGTCACCTCTAGTGCGTATTCAAGGCACGTCAAATGCCCACCGCTACGTGCAGCATGTGCTGCGGCCGGTGGCACTCCCGTACCTTCAGGGGCTGCCCAATGCTCTGTTTCAGCAGGATAATGCCCGCCCACACACTGCTCGCGTCTCCCAACAGGCTCTACGAGGTGTACAGATGCTTCCGTGGCCAGCGTACTCTCCGGATCTCTCACCAATCGAACACGTGTGGGATCTCATTGGACGCCGTTTGCAAACTCTGCCCGAGCCTCGTACGGACGACCAACTGTGGCAAATGGTTGACAGAGAATGGAGAACCATCCCTCAGGACACCATCCGCACTCTTATTGACTCTGTACCTCGACGTGTTTCTGCGTGCATCGCCGCTCGCGGTGGTCCTACATCCTACTGAGTCGATGCCGTGCGCATCGTGTAACCTGCATATCGGTTTGAAATAAACATCAATTATTCATCCGTGCCGTCTCTGTTTTTTCCCCAACTTTCATCCCTTTCGAACCACTCCTCCTTGGTGTTGCATTGTCACTGTCAGTCAGTGTACTATTGTGTGCTGTAGTGGAGTTGACAGTTACTAATCAGGCAAATTGTTGTGCACATTACAAACGTTATATGTACAGAAAGTGTAGGGAGAGCCAACCTATTTACGTCACCTGGGTGTGTCTGAAGGAGAAGAACAAGTGTAAAGGACGGCTGAGGTCAAGAGGCGAAGAAATGCTTCATACCGTCGTTCTTCAGCGTCGACCACCTGAAGAAGCAGCCTTCACAGTGAAAAAGTAAGTTCAAGAGGGAAAGAAGAGAGCAAGAGAAGAAGTGGCTCCACTATCACAGATTTACGTGCAGAAGTTGGGTAGTCTGTATAAGAGGGCCTACGACTTTGTCACTGACATGCCAGCTCAAGAAACTTTAAAAAGAACAATGCGACGGCAACGAAATCATACACGCGGGCTTCGAGTAGAGCCAAAAACAAGTGCTCAGATAATTCTTAATGAAGAGGCGTTATGGATGAATAACGGCAGCCCGTTTCGTTTAGCTTGACGACGGCATAGGAGAAAGAATTATAATTTTTAGTGCCGAAAAAGGTAGAGAAAGTCTTAGGCATTATGCGCAATTTTTTTTTTTTTTATGGACGACACGTTCGAGAGTTGCAGCAAACAGTTCACCCAGATATACACCATTCACGCAAACCTTGGAGACCGGAGTGATGAAAGCAACGTTTATCCAGTCGTCTTTGCGTTCCTGCTAACAAAAAGAAAGAAACTTATATTCGTTTCTTTCACCTTGTCTTGGAAGCGGTTCCCCAATGGAATCCTAAGAAAACCACTATTGACTTTGAAGCAGCCGCCTGACGAGCGACAACAAGGAGAACGAAGATATTCGTCTCCACATCCGAATGTGCACTACTCTGGCATTTTTAAAGCCAGATGACGTCAATGAGGGATGGTTGGTGATACATTCTCAGGCTCCTTCTACAGAAAAACTTACTGACTCCTTCGACTATTTTGTACACTTATGGCTTGAAAACAGCGACAAACCAATCGCTATGTGGAGCTGTTACAAAAAGCGACATTGAACAAGAAATGCTGTAGAGGAATGGCATCACAAGATCAACTGCATAGTTAGAAATCCACATCCTCGATTCGGTGCTTTGTTTAAAGAAAGAAGCAGAAGCTCAATCTTGAAGGTAAGAGGAGGAAGACGAAATATGTCAACAAAGGTGACAGGATTGAAATAACTCTTAAGAAATATGAAGAAACTAGCGATATGAGGTCTTGCTTAATGGCAATTTCTTACATAGAAAATCTTGGTTCCGGCATTTCTATTCCTTCCCATCCCATTTTCTCCGGAAAATATGTTAAAGTGACGTTAGACTGCCATAAATAAATAAATAAATAAATAAATAAATAAATAAATAAATAAATAAATAAATAAATAAATAAATAAATAAATAAATAAATAAATTTTAATTAATTAACGATGGATTAACTTTAGTTTTTCTAAAAATAAAGGACTGGTGCGGAATGAAACAGTGTCCTTTACCCTGGCCTACCTTTAATTATTCCACGATAAAAAATATAAAAATTCACTTTGTGTTGCATTAGAGTTTAAATATAAAATTTACGAGCTTGTATATCTGCGGGAGTGTTTATATCATAATAGCCACGGGACCTTTTCGTGATGGTGGTGATTACTGTTTTTTGTGAGAAAGTAGAACGGTTCCTCCCTTAAAACTAACCCCCCCCCCAAAAAAAAGTCGAATAAATCCGACTATCTTTTAGGGAAAAGCCACGAAGGACGTGAAAAATGTAAGACAGCCTGGGCTTGGGAAACGTCGTACCGTGGGGGTCGGAAAAGAACAAGAGTTGACCAAGAGAGGCCGGATAGGAAATAGATTAGAATATATTTATTTATCATCTACAGAATTGTATGTTACCAAAAATATGACATGACTTGTTCTTCTCATTCAGATACACCCAGGTGACGATTTCATGTTGATTTTCCCTGTATTTTCTGTACATATAACCATTTGCCTTATTAGTAACTGTCAAATCCATTAAAACACAACAGTAAATAATTACACCAGGAAGTGTCGATATAGAATTGTGTTTGTGTCTGAAGGTATCAGTCTGTAAATAATACCCGCGAGAGAAAAATATTGATCTGCAAGGAGCGAGCAGGAGATCAGGCAGGTTAGCGGGGATATTCCGAGATTAAAATAATGAGGCCCACTCCCTGCTGCAGTGACCGCAAACGTCCTGTAACAACTGGGGAATTTCTGTGAGTGGGCACAAGTTTATCTCATTGACCGCAAATGTCCGTGATTTTATGATGACCGCAAATGTCCGTGACCGTAAATGTCCGGACACCGAAACAAGTGAAAGTCCATTCAAAGGGTTGGCTCTTTTGGACATTCACAGAGACTAACTGTAAAACCAACAGATCTCTTTAATCTATTTTCTAAGAAGTCTCGAAAGTCGGATTTTAAATTGTCTGAACAGACCATTTGCTGTAAAACGGTTGACCTTGATCGTATTGTTCTTGCCCTGTACTTTTAAAGTAAGATTTTGTAATATTGCAATCTGAATGTCAACATAACTTGTATCAATGTCCTTATGACACTCTCGCATGCGCGCATCACACTCTCTCTCTCACACACACAAACACCTTCATGAAGTTCTATCATCATTTCGTAACCATAATCCCAACACCCGTCGGTCGATCTTGGCTTCGCTACTGCGTGAAACGATTTGATTTTGATGATATTCGTTTGTGAAAAGGTCTGTTCGCTGCAGGAACGGGTCTTGCGGAACCCGGCCTGACAGTCGCCAAGTTGTGGATCAACAATAGCTTCAATGCGACTTTCATGTGCTTTTTACAGGATTTTATAGGCAACTGATTTAAAGCAGTAGCGGCGATAAGGATCCCGCTGACCCCGCGGGGCGGGGGGCATGGCTTGTGAGGGGCCCATGACTGTTTCTTAATTCAGTTGCTGAAGAGTGGCTTCACAATTTGATAAAGCTACAGCACACAACATAGTATAATTTGTATTACAGATGGTTATTCCCATAGAGTTAGTAAAAAATACACTAGAGGTAGCACTGGCGCTGCAGTCGCGTGCGAAGTTGAACGAGCGCGCTGTTTGGCAAAAGCTGGATTGTTTGGCACTGTCACTACTGGAGCTTCCCGATAAATTGAAGTATATACTTCTCTGAATGGAAATGCCAGTCTCCTGTGCAGCTTAAGGCTGCATCGAGAGGTTCAGAAACAACAGTGGCGTATCATTACACAGGTATGCTTCCTTGAAATTAATTTCCGTGCGTATAAAATAATATTTTGTGTGACACTTATTGTCATGTGAATTGGCGTACTTGGGTTGAATTCGAGGCTAATTCCCCTGTCGGCGTGAATGAGATTCTTTGGATCTTTCCTTGAAGACTGAAATTAATGTTTTAGGAAATATAAGCGATGACATTTTCCTTTCACCGAATGGCCATGCCTTTGAAAGCGAATGACCAGAAAACTAATGTGCATGATAGAAAAGGGTCGCTTATGTCCAAATTATAGTGTCCCTAAACTTTCTGGCAAAACTGAACGTGATATCTCACATGATAGACACAGGGAGCCAAAAGTCACGATTCAGAACGACAGCCGGCATCCTGAATGAATTTTCCCGACCCCCATAAATGGCTATGGCAATCCCGTATTTCAAGGTCCAAAAGTAATCAGTTACATGCGATATTATAAACACCGTTATCATCCACAAAGTCAGACTATTCGCAGATTTTTTCATGAATACCGCAGGACTGACGACTGATTGATGTGAAACTCGCAGGGTTGGGAAGTAACTGAGTAAAAGTAATCGAATCACTTGTAACGATGATATTCTTAGTAATTCTTAATCGTAATCATTACTTTTTATTGTTATATATTTACTCGTAATCGTAACTTTTTACAAATTATAATTTTTACTCGTAATCGTAACTTTTTACAAATTGTAATTTTTACTCGTAATCGTTACATTTTACAAATTGTAATTTTTCTCGTAATCATTACTTTTTACAAATTGTAATTTTTACTCGTAATCGTAACTTTTTACAAGTTGCAATTTTTACTCGTAATCGTTACTTTTTACAAATTGTAATTTTTCTCGTAATCGTAACTTTTTACAAATTGCAATTTTTACTTGTAATCGTTACTTTTTACAAATTGTAATTTTTACTCGTAATCATTACTTTTTACAATTTGTAATTTTTACTTGTAATCATTACTTTTTACAATTTGTAATTTTTACTCGTAATCATTACTTTTTACAAATTGTAATTTTTACTCGTAATCATTACTTTTTACAAATTGTAATTTTTACTCGTAATCATTACTTTTTACAATTTGTAATTTTTACTCGTAATCATTACTTTTTACAAATTCCAATTTTTACTCATAATCGTTACTTTTTACAAATTGTAATTTTTACTCGTAATCATTACTTTTTACAATTTGTAATTTTTACTCGTAATCATTACTTTTTACAAATTCCAATTTTTACTCATAATCGTTACTTTTTACAAATTGTAATTTTTACTGTAATCGTAACTTTTTACAAATTGCAATTTTTACTCGTAATCATTACTTTTTACAAATTGTAATTTTTACTCGTAATCGTTACTTTTTACAAATTGTAATTTTTACTCGTAATTGTTACCTTTTACAAATTGTAATTTTTACTCGTAATCGTTGCCTTTTACAAATTGTAATTTTTACGCGTACTCCTTACCTTTTACAAATTGTAATTGTTACCGTGATTTGGTGGATCAGCAGAGGTGAAAGAAGGTGCCGGGGTGAATGGGTCTAACTACTTTGTCAAGAAAGAATTTAAACTGTAATGGAAGGTTATAAAGGCTATATTTTCAAAAAAGCATCAATTTCTCACTTAGTGAAATAACAATAACATAGTAATTTAAAACAAGATTTAGAAAGAAAAAAATCCAAGATTTCGAATCTTTAACACACTTTGGCTACAAGCCCTTAGTTTTACAATTTTTGAGCTTCCAGATCAAACATTACAGAGGAGCGTAATTTTACAAAGGGCAGAAATCCCCAAATACCTGGAGCGCTTGCTCCTTAATTTACCATGTCAAGCCTCCTAGAGGCACTTTTACAATACTTGAAAAGAGCATACACGCTCTCAGTTTTTCAAGCCTAGTCAAGGCAACGCCAAAAATATGTTACACTTTCTGGCCTTCCATGGCCTCGTTTACAAATTGAAACAGGGGTATCTCGTACCCAATCTACAGGGCCTTTGAGTAGAAGAAATAACAGATAAATAAATGGCCCGAAAACAAAATGAACGGAGGCGAACACTTGCACTCCTCTATGTAGCTTCTTAAAACCTAACGGGCACAAGGCCGATGAAACAGGGGCTATTCCCAAACTATGGAGGTGACCCGTCTAAGAAAGAAATTTTAAAACATTAAGGAAGAGAAGAAAATCAGTTACCAAAACGTAGTCACCTCAAACCAAAATGAAGGGGAGCTCGAGAGGGTAAATCACTATCTATCCCCGAATTACAGTTACAGATTTTATGAAGTTTTTACATAAACCGGCAGAGAATTGCATGTTTAGAGAAGTAGGTTACATTGTAAAGGTTTCGGACCTTTCCCGCGGGTTAAACTGCTGAAGAAATAAAGATGTTAAACGGCCATTACCTTGCTGAAGAGCTGCTGCCTGATGAAAGAGGCACCACCCGCCTCCTGCTTCACATCCACACACTTAAATAGTTGTTGATCAAATGGCCAAGAGACGCGAAAATCAGCAGTTTATAAACCCTCGGGGAAAGTTCGAGACCTTGCATGAATAAAACAGCCACACCCTCTCACGTTTATTGGGTCGCTTAAAGTTACACATCAAATCGAAGAAGAAACCTGTGATTGGTAGGGAATTAATTACAGAAATTCTTGATTGGTTAAAATCAAAACAGGCGGACAGACAGGATAAATATTGCCAACCCAAAAATGAATGAACGAAATTTAGTAAAGGAAAAACTAAGAAAAGGTTCTTTCACTTCGCACCAGTCATCATAGTTTTTTAGCAGAGACATCTATGAGAGAATGTCCACACTTCTTGAAGAACAACTGGCAACCATATAAACACAAAATTACGGTAGTGACATCTTCTGAGCAAAAGTTTAAGTAAGTCAAGTTCCAAGTTCGGTGTTTCTCCTGTAGAGGAGGTTTCATTGGAGCAAGATTTAAAAGTGCTGCGTAGAGGTGGAGGTACAGTGATTTTTACTCGTAATCGTTACTTTTTACCAATTGTAATTTTTACTCGTAATCGTTACTTTTTACCAATTGTAATTTTGACTCGTAATCGTTACCTTTTACAAAGTGTAATTTTTACTCGTAATCGTTACTTTTTACCAATTGTAATTTTTACTCGTAATCGTTACTTTTTACAAATTGAATTTTTACTCGTGACCATTACTTTTTACAAATTGTAAGTTTACTCGTAACCATTACTTTTTACAAATTGTAATTTTTACTCGTAATCGTTACTTTTTACATTGTAATTTTTACTCGTAATCGTTACTTTTTACAAATTGTAAGTTTACTCGTAACCATTACTTTTTACAAATTGTAATTTTTACTCGTAATCGTTACTTTTGATAAATTGTAATTTTTACTTGTAATCGTTACCTTTCACAAATTATAATTTTTACTCGTAATCGTTACTTTTTACAAATTGTAATTTTCACTTGTAATTTACTTCTTGAAATGAAATTGATATCGGTACATTCTAGTAACTGATACACATCGCACGGAAACAGAAATTTGAAAAAATAAATGGTGGTGAAGATAACTTTTTCAGTTGTCATACAGCAGAACCAGTAGCTTTATCAGTTCTGGATGAAGTACTTTCTTACTCCCCAGTACTTCCAAAGACATTCCAACGATATTCATGAAATTAAACACAGGCATTCCTTCCGGTCGGGCGTCTTTTTAGTAAATGCAAAGATGCACTTTCCCCCTTAAGACGTCGGGGATTAACAATGGGAATTTTAAGAACCAATTTATTTATTTGCTGAGTAGCTCGAAGGGTAGAGCTCTGGCCTTCTGAGCCTAACTTGGCAGGTTCGATCCTGCCTCAGTCCGATGGTATTTGAAGGCCTCATGTCGGCAGATTTATTGGCACGTTAAAGAATTCCTGCGGGACAAAATTGCGGCACGTCGGCGTCGCAGAAAACCGTAGTTAGTGGGACGTGAAAGCAATATCATCATTAAAAGGAGAATCATTTCAAACGCCAAAAGTCATTTAACTAAAATATATATAATATAATTTCGTGTGCACCCCTTGTAAGGCAGACCCTCCGATAAGAATGGACGGCATCTGCCATGTGTAGGTAACTGAGTGTTATTGTGGTGGAGGATAGTGTTATGTGTGGTGTGTGTGAGTTGCAGGAATGTTGAGGACAGCACAAACACCCAGCCCCCGAGCCATTAGAATTAACCAATAAAGGTTAAAATCACCGACCCGGCCGGAAATCGAACCCATGATCCTATGAACGGAAGGCCAGTACGCTGACCATTCAGCCAACGAGTCGGACATTTAACTAAAATAAAAATGATGGGGAAAGATCATTTCGAAAATTCCAATGTATCGTGTTTAATCTCACCTGATCGTGATAGCTACTTAATATCTCTATGCGGAAAATACCAAAACCAAACCAAACCCCATGGCACTACAGCCCTTGAAGGGCTTTGGCCTACCAAGCGACCGCTGCTCATCCGAAGGCCTGTAGATTACGAGGTGTCGCGTCGTCAGTATGTCGAATCCTCTCGGCCGTTATTCTTGGCTATCTAGACCGGGGCCGCTATATCACCCTCAGATAGCTCCTCAATTCTAATCAGGTAGGCTGAGTGGACCTCGAACCAGCCCTCAGGTCCAGGTAAAAATCCCTGACCTGGCCGGGAATCGAACCCGGGGTCTCCGGGTAAGAGGCAGGCACGCTACCCCTGCACCACGGGGGCCGGCTACTGAAAATACACACAAAATTGAGTAATATACTTCTTTTTCTTGCAAACATTTATATTATTCCAGTCCAAAGCGGAAAAAAATATATATATATCCCCTCGCATTTCCTTAAGACTAAAATTCTTGTAATTATTTTAGTGAATACTTTTAAAAAAGTAATTTGTAATCGTAACTGAGTAAAATATTTACCAAGTAATTCTAATCGAGCTCAAGTGCATGCTGAAGACATTTCTTAGCAGACAAGGTAGAAGTCCCCATACCGCAAAAAAAAACGTAAAATTAAGCAATTTCCTCAATTGTGTCGAAAGTTGAAGGCGTAAAGGGTCCGGAAAGGTTTCAAACTGTGCGTTTTGGGTAACTCTATCAAACTAAAGAAAATATTCGAAAATCACTTCCGGCCTAAATACAGTTCCGGATAAACAGCCTAAAATCGCGTGTGTCCTTACTCGTCTTCTAGTTTATTCAAATCCTAGCCAAATTAACTTATTAACACAATTCTTTCTGTAATGTGTTCCTTGGTTCTTCTTACTCCGCACCGACACAGTTAGGTCTTATGGCGCCGATGGCATAGTAAAGGACCAGGAGAGGGAAGGAAGTGGCCGTGGCCTTAATTGAATCGATTATTTCAGAAAGCAGTAAAGTGCCAAAAAATGAAAAAATGAGTTATTGGCAGAACATGTTACTAAGAGGGTATACGCACATTTTGGTACTGAAACCGGTCAAGAAACGTCCTCCTGTAATGGTCAGGTATTGCATTGAATTTCGTATTTAGTTCAGAAACCAGTTAAGTCACACCACTTGGCTGGTTTCTGCTGGTACATTTTGTGATGTACCACACCTTTCCGGTTGGTGCTGCTGCTCTGAATCCAGAATAGCCAGCTGTCATTGTTGTGTTTCTAGAATCGCATATTCGTAGTTTTGTGAAAAACTGATTGAAAAAGTGTTTCTCTTGTTTAGTGCAGTGTTTTTATAATCGTGTGATGTGTCTGAAAGTTCAGGAGACGAACCTGTATCTAAAAGGAAACGAGGAGTGGTAGACAAACAAACTCACATGCGTAATATTATTCGGAATGCAAGGGTAAAAGGAGAAGGTTCTATTTCTTACATTATTCTTTGTTATTGTTTGCTTTAGGTACCAATCAATATCAAGAATATACGTGACCTAAATGCCTTAAAACCTTACCTGATGAGATATGAACACCTTTATGACAACATTTTACAAAGGCCTACAACAGAGACAGAATGTGCTGTGGAGTTTGTTTGTGAGGATTGATTACCTCCTGTCATGAGCAGGCATTGCTGATTTCATCCTTTTAATAATTACATTTGTATCAGCAATGTAGTCTAAACCGATTAAAATATTTTCTATTTCCACAAATATGAGTTTTATGACAAAATCCTTTTAAAATTCAAGAATTATCCCATCAAAACATGTTTGCAACACTCGTTTATTTCAGAAACCAGTCAAGTGGATTATTTTCGGATCTTTTACAGCAAAGTTAATTAGCACAAAATATTTTTTTCTTGGATAGAAAGTATTAAAAGATATAATACTTTCAAACTAACATATTAAAACCCCTACCATAACATTGTATCTGATGCTGGACAGTTTTTCATTTTCCCAAAAATGACAGGCTTGGCGCTTGACTGGTTTCTGAATTAATCGATTCAATTGAGGTATAGCTCCAGCATTTTCATGGCCTGAAAATGCGAAACCACGGAAAACTATATTCAGCGCTGCCGGCAGTGGGGTTCGAACCCACTATCTCCCGAATGTAAGCTCACAGATTCCCGAACCTAACCAGACGGCCAACTCGCTCGGTGCTCTGGGTATCCGTAATCAAGTGAATCGCTGGGACACTTGTTTGAAGCAACAATAAACCATTAGTCTATAGCAGGGCCTCTAAAACGTCCAAAATCTCATGCGCGCAAACAGCGGCGCAGAGTTCCTGTGCACAGGGCATCGGTCCCACTCGGCTCAGCTTGGAACAACGCTTCGTCTCTGGGCTACTCGGCTAAGCTCAGCCCAACTCGGCTCGGATTTGGAGCGCTACGGAGCAAGTGAGGAAGAGGGAGACAGGGGGAGAGAGCGAGACAGGCGTGGGGAAAGAGAGAGACAGCGCGATTAGTCCAAATCGAGGAGTGGGGGGTCTGCACTCTGGTCAACCAAGCGAATTCGTCTTCTGCATCGTGCACAGTGCATGCACCAGGCACATGCACCCTGAGAGGCCTTAGTCTATAGAGTCGTGGTGATTATTGTTTTTTTTTTTTTTGCTACAGGCTTTACGTCGCACCGACACACATACTGTAGGTCTTATGGCGACGATGGGATAGGAAAGGGCTACGAGTGGGAAGGAAGCGGCCGTGGCCTTAATTAAGATACAGCCGCAGCATTTTGCTGGTGTGAAAATGGGAAATCACGGAAAACCATCTTCAGGGCTGCCGACAGTGGGATTCGAACCCACTATATCCCGCATGCGAACTCACAGCCGCGCGCCTCTAACCGCATGGCCAACTCGCCCGGTGATTATTGTTTTAAGAGGTAATACAGCTGAGCAACCATCCTCTATTATCACGAACCAGAGTGGAAAAAACTGAAGGGGTAAGACTCTTCGAAAAATGAAGGTAACGGCCAGAGAAAGACAAGGGCCACGAAGGGTGTGAAAATGAGACTCCCTAGGCCTCAGCACCTAATACTCTTGGGGCGGAAAAGAACAATAGTCGACCAAGGAATGTCGGATAGGATAGATGAAAGTGAGGAGCCTGGCACGAGTAAGTGGAAGTAATGCCGGGACTCAGCTAAAGGGCCCCGAAGTCGCCAACCCACGTTCCCAAGTTGAGAGCCCCTGGGGCATCTTTTATTCGCCTCCTACGGCAAGCAGGGGATACCGTGGGTGTTATTCTACCGCCCCCCACCCGCAGGGTAATCCACCTTCGCAATGCTACTGTTAGCGCTATTGGCTGCTGTCGTCGGAGGCACAGTGCGTGGAGCTTTAAAAGTAGGGAAGATAAAGTTGGAATTTAAGAAGACAAATTCGGGCCAGGGCGAGGAATATCAAGGAAAATTGTTGATAAATGTCTATGTTCCTTGAAAACATCTAAGAGAAGACGAGGTGAACAACTGACAGGGAATCGACCACCTGCGCGACAGCCCTAAATGCCGATCTTTGATGATTGATATCGATACGCCTTGGTCAATTTTATGACTGATTCAATTTGCGGCGTTGTTAGAGATGTAAGATTGATAGGAGGGCCGGTGTATGGCCAAACACTCACACTCACTGTGCTTGAAAAGGACTCCACCACCTCGAGGAATGCGAGCACAAGAGTTTCTTTTCCTCATTACATTCCTCCTCACAGGTTTGGGGGCGGGGAGAGGATGTTGCCGTAAATCTGGACAAAATCCACATCAGGTGCCCAAGGTAAAAGTGAGGAAGATTAAGAAGGTTGTCCATGTTTGTACGTTGAGTCCTCAGATCAAAGGCTCCTTGGATCCTCATCAGTTCCTACATCAGCTGTGGTGGTGGTGGTGGTGATTATTATTTTAAGAGGAAGTACAACTAGGCACTAATCAGAGGGAAAAATGGAAGGGATCCGACACTAGGAAAAATGAAGGTATCGGCCAAAGGAAGACAAGGGCCACGGAAGGCGTGAAAATTAAAGACTCCCTAGGCCTCCATACGTAATACCGTCGGGGTCAAAAAGCACAAGAGTTGACTAAGGGAGGACGGATAGGATAGATGAAAGTGAGGAGCCTGGCACAAATAAGTGGAAGCAATGTCAGGACTCAGGTGACAGCCCCTTGGTCGCTAATCCACGGTTCCAAGTTAAGAGCCCTTGGGGCCCTTTTAGTCGCCTCTTACGACAGGCAGGGAATACCGTGGGTGTTATTCTACCGCCCCCCGCCCACAGGGGGATATAAAGCCAGATTGTCAAAGAAGAGCTGTATTATAGAAATAAGGAACGAATCTCATTGAGTCAGAAGATGCTGTTCAGACGTGTGCACTATCCGATCCTACATACCATACTTACACCAACACTGGAAATGGCTGCTTAATTAATAGTGCTTCACTGGAGAATAAAATGGCTTCAGAATGTTCCAGAAACATGTCAGCTGTTACCTTGCATCTCTGAGACGGTCCCTGGGTTTGATCTACCTCGTAAGGTATGGACAACACTCAATCGGTTGAGAACTGACCATGGAAGATGTGGAGACTCACTCTTCAAGCGGGAACATTCGCAGGTATCTCCGGAGCACCGCAAAGACTGCTTGCGAAGGAGAGTATGAGGAATTCCGTTTCCCTTTACATTTTAAAATTGTGTTTTACTCACAGAAGAAGGCCCGCTTCGTAGCCATGATCGTTAAGGCGTCTGACACCACGGTTAGCCGGTTCGAGTCCCGTTGGTCGAAAAAGATGCTCACCATCAGCATCTTGGTTTGCAGGTTCAGAGAGGTGGTGGCGCGTGCCAAAAGCCTGGATTCAGTTCTAAAGCTCTTCTCACGGTTCGTATGGAGTGCGGGCATATGGCACTGTCGATAGTGATTCGTCCGTCAGATGGAGACGTTAAGATTTGATGAAATCCCTTCGTGCTATTCGACAGGAGTAGTCTTTGTGCCAGCACGGGGTTTAACCCTCTCCCTTCCTCCTATCATACAACCTGTGACAATAAAGTTCGGTGAAGAGTCCTGTACTATCAACATAGATGAACAATGCACGACAGTGACCTTACTGTCCTCCGAAATAGTCCCCTCCCATAACTATGCACTGCTGAGATCGGCGATACATGTCCTGGAAACTTTGCAAGAAGGCTTCCTTTGGGATGGTGTTCAAAAGCCTCGTCACGTTTCGTTGAATGTCAGGAATATCGTCAAATCTCTTTCCTTTCAAAGCGAGTTTGTTGCGTGACTTTTCGGCTCTGGCCCTTTTGGATCCCGAAGAACGCCATTCCATGCTTTTCCGTTTCGTTTTCAGGGTCGTACCTGAGACACCAAGTTTCATTCCCAGTGACAGTACAGTTCAAGAAATTTGGTGTCGCATCCGCCGTTTCGACAAAATCGTGTGAAGCCTCTAAACGTGCCTGCTTCTGATCGTCAATCAAGTTATTTGGTACAAGACGACAACACGTTTGCCTCTTCCCCAACTTCTGGGTAACGATTTGTCGCACGGATTCACGCTTAATCTGAAGTTCATCCGCTATCATGCGCACAGTTAATCGCCGATCGTTCGTGATTAATATCCTCACCCTCTCAGTGTTTTCATCACTGACGGCGGTCGCCGTCTTCCTCTACGGGGGTTGTCAGAAACACTTTCCTGGCCTCCTCGAAAACGGGCGAACCACTCGTACACGCACTTCAAGGACAGTGCTTGATCTTCATATACACATACCAGCATCGCATGCGTTTCTTTCGCTGTCTTGCCAAGCTTAAAACAAAACTGTACATTGATCTTTTGGTCGTTCATGTTCCGGTTCTCAGTTCAGAACCAACGCACCAAACACTGCACACACACGATGCTCAACTGAACAACGTTGGGAGCAGATGGTCAAAACCTGCTGCTACGAAGGTGCAGCGTTGTGTGTCGCCAGTGTTGCCGGATTGACCGTTCTGACTTCATTCACCGAACTTTATTGTCACAGGTTGTATTTTTCGATAGGACCAATAACAGGTATTTAAAAAAATGTAGGCACCTTCCTCTAAACTACCATTTCATCCAGCGTGAATAAAAAATATTTATAGCCTAGACTGTAGTGCCTTCTTCCCAAACTTTACATACCGATTTTAATAAACCGGAAATTGTTTTCATCCATTTTCTCGTGGTTCAGTGTTAATATCGACTTAGCAACAAAAATCGAAATTCTTGAATATATCTGTATTCATAGCCGGTACGGTAAGAACGTATAAGATATAAATGATCGGAAATTTAGGACCACTAATAACATAACTATTTGAGAATTAAATTTTAGGCTTTCCCCTAAACTACAATTGCACTCAGCGTAAATAAAATGATTTAAAGACTAGATTGTAGTGCGTCATTCTCGGACTTTACATACCGATTTTCATTTAATTCTCTTGAGCCATTTTCTCTTGATGCTCGCACATACAGACAGACAGAGATAACGGAAAATTAAAACGTACATTTATTCCCTTGTTGTTGTGGATACAGAAATACCATTCTTTTTAAATTCTGAGCAATATCCAGACAAAACTATTGTTTTATAGACCTATATATAGATCACACATTCGAAGCTGAGTTCACAGAGTCTGTCTTCGGTCATAACTAGACCTGGGATTTTAAGGCAAATGCCTATTTCGTTCCTTACGAAATAACATGATTTCATGATATATCCCTTACATTAATAGAGTTTTATAGTGCCCTAAAATGCCTATTTGGAACTTTAGAGCCTATTTTACAATTTTAGTGCCTAAAATTGCCTATTTTCTACATTTAAAATAAAATTCAACTTCTGTAATTTTGACAATCACACACTGGACATCCCTGGAACGAGCAGAACAGCAGAGGGTGGGTTTTTGACAGAAATGTGCTCTTCCCAGACAACTGTCACCAAAGGAATGCTGAGTGAAGGTTGGAGGTGGAGGATTAGCTCAGAAGAACAACGAGCAGGTAGTAAAGGACGTACTGTGTCGAGTGGCGGAGTGAGGGGGAGGATTATCTAGGAAGAACAAGGAGCAAGTAGTAAGAAAGGACATACTGTGTCAAGTCGCCAGTGAAAGAACATCTGCTTAAGTGAATATAGTTCATCATGCCTAAAACGAAATCATCTAAAAGTGCGCTTATACAACAATGGCTTGCACAGTTTCCAGGGATGACTTTTGATGGCAAGATTATTTTCTGCCAGTACTGCAATAAACAGGTATGTGCATATATCTTAAATGCCATATTAATCCAAACCTAAGGTTTTGATATTGGCTCCTCTAATTAATTGTAAAGACCTAGTCCAGGCGACCTGGGTTCGATTTCCAGTACCGGAAGTAATTTAGTAATATGAGGTCTGGAACGGTGTTGACCCAGCATCGTGAGGACAGTTGAGAAGCTACAGTGGGCAGGGGTCACGGAGGCAAGGAAATACGGCTGAGGGATGTATCGTGCTGACCACACGCCACCCAATATCTCCAGGCCATGAGCTGGGCAGCAACCGTTATTGAAAACCAAGGCCCTTCGGGGACTGGAGTGTTCTTGTTCTTAATTAACTTTAGAGTAATAATGGCTTAATTTAAATAGTTGAAAATTACAAATTTTATTCAATAGCTCACCTTTTCTATGCCTCATCTTAGTCTCTAATTGACATCACTTTATTGTGTTTTAGATTTCACATGAGAAAAAATGCCACCTTCAGCAGCATGCAGATACTGCCAGTCACAAAGCAAAAGCAGCATGAAAAGTAACATTAGACAGAATCTGCTCACACAAACTATATCTCCTACAACCCATAATGGTTTCTATGCTGATATGTGTAGAGCCCTAGTTGCAGCAAATATCCCCTGGAATGCTGTGCATAATCCGGTTTCAGAGATTTTTTACAGAAATACAGCAAGCAGCACATCCCCTCAGCATCTACATTAAAGAAAAACTACTTAGATATTTGTTACAATGAGGTCATTTTGTCAATCGGGGAGGATATTGGAGAGTCTTGCATATGGTTGTGTGTGGACGAAACCACCGACTCTTTGGGCAGGTACATTGCTAACCTTATAGTAGGAAAACTGGAACCCAATCAGGCATCTACCGCTCACCTTCTTTGCTCTAAACAGGTTGAGAAAGTCAAAAGTCAAAGCATTGCATACTTCATCAACAAGGGGTTGCAATTGTTGTATCCTGGGAGTGTTGATGATTCTAAAATCCTTCTCCTTGTCTCCGA
Source organism: Anabrus simplex (assembly GCF_040414725.1). Taxonomy (NCBI): domain Eukaryota; kingdom Metazoa; phylum Arthropoda; class Insecta; order Orthoptera; family Tettigoniidae; genus Anabrus; species Anabrus simplex. The sequence continues at coordinate 484,093,900 of NC_090267.1, forward strand.
TGCTGCTTCCTATATGATTGCCACTGCACCTCTCCTCAAAACTTTCTATCCTTTTTCAATTCATGTTACTTGCACGGCCCATGCCTTTCATAGATTCGCAGAAACAGTTAGGGCCGAGTTTCCTGCAGTAAATACTCTCATTTCAACAATGAAGATAGTGTTCTGTAAGGCTCCATCAAGAATAGCCATCTTTCGAGAGAAACTCACCTCTATTCCCCTTCCACTACAGCCAATCATCACCCGTTGGGGTTCCTGGATGGAAGCAGAACATCTTGAGGAAATCATGACTGTGATATACAATTTGCCTTTAACGGACAGCTCTGCATGTGTGTCGTCTGTCAAAGAGCTGTTAAATGATAGTCCCAGTGTTCAGAGAGACATTGCGTATATTCAGGCAATTTTTTCATTTCTTCCAGTCACCATTACAAAAATGGAGGAAAAAGGAAACAGTCTCAAACAGCAATTTTCTGTAATTGAGGAAGCTGAGAATAACATACAAAGTGCTAGGAGCAAGGTAGAGGATAAAATAAGAGACAAGTGGTCTAGTGTACTGCAGAAGAACCCAGGTTATTCAATGCTGAAAAGGGTACATCAGGTAATGGATGGGGAAAAGGCAGACTTACCAAGTGAAATTGAATTGAAAAATGTAGGTAAATTTTCCTATGCTCCTCTAACATCTGTGAGTGTGGAGCGCTCTTTTTCTGCTTTCAAAATGATTTTAACAGACAAAGGACACAGTCTGACTGTGGGAAATTTGGAGAAGATTATTGTTATATACTGTAAAGCAAACTACGAATGAAAGTACTGTAGGAATGTTCCTCACAAATAATAAACACATAGGGCCTACTCCATTGGCGTTTACACCATTATTGGATGCCTACAGTGTTGTAATTGTGTACAGTGATTTTAGTATTAAGGTTTTAGATCAGTACTGATAATGATATGTTATATAATCCATAACTTTTATTGACACATTATTTTTTATTGTTTTTGTTACCGTGTTTTAGCGGTAGGTAGAGGTGAAAGAAGGTGCGGGTGTGAATGGATCTCAAGCTACGAAATTATAGTGCATGTAAACTAAATTTAAAATTTAATAAGGTTATATTTTCCTTTCAAAATAAATAAGTAACAAGCATGGCAGATACAGAGTAGCAAGTCAAATAAGGTAGTTACAATATTTACAGGATTTGGGCTTCGCGCCCCGAATTCACAATGTTTGGGCAATCAGCTCAGTTTTACCCCAAACACAAGTTTTAACAGACGGGCAGAAAACCCCATTCATACCTAGGAGCCCTTGCTCCAAATTACACTGAAAAGCCTCCTCGAGGCATACCACACTCAAAAGAGCCACTCGCTCTCAAATTTAAGCCTCTCCCAGGCCACACCAAACTCCACCTTCAAGCTGTCCTCAACGGACATAAACACAGGGGTAAAATACCCAATCTACTGAGGTCTATTAAACAAAAAGAATGTTAATTAAATGACCTCTAAAATAACAATTTGAGAGGAGGCGAACTTGCACTCCTAATACACTTTGATTAAGACCTACTTGGCGCTAGGCCGTTAATACAAGGGCTGATCCCATACTAAAGAGGTGACTTAAGAAGAGAACGATTTGTTTTACATTAACGAAGAATAGGTTGAGAAAAGTAAGTTCACCTCAAAACAATATGAGTGGGAGCTCGAGAGGGTTAGCACTCTCTATCCCAGAATGTAGCTTTACAAGAGAATAGATGAAAAGAGTAGTTACATTTTAGGAAAAGGTTACATAGTGGAACGCTTCGAACCCGCCCCGAAAGTTAAACTGCTGAGCTAGCAAAGAAAGAATTTATTAATCGGCCATTACCTTATTGCTGACCGCTGCCGAGGAAAGAGGCGCTTCCCGCCTCCTGCTATGTACTTTATACACTGAAAGATGGAACAGAAGTGGCCCGGAGACCCAAAAATCAGCAGTTTATATCCTCTCGCGGAAGGTTCTAGGTGTTAGGGGAAAGAAAACACCCTCCCACAAACTTTTTATTGGCTAGGGTACAGAAACATATTCAAGTTGGGGGAAGATACCTATGATTGGTCAGAAATTAATAACAGAAATTCGAGATTGGTCCAATGCAAAACAAGGGGAAAGAGAGGGGTATACAGCCAACTTAAACAATAACAGAAAGAAATTTAACAAAGAACAAACTTTTGAAATAAAATTTTCTCCAAAGAACAGTTATTTTTCTTCCCACTAGGGTGTACTATTGTAGTTTTTCAGTGGTGTCCTCTAGAAGAGAAAGTTCACACTTCTTACTTCAAGCAAAACAAAACCACATCAAAAATGACACAGTTCTAAAACTCCGAAATTTACAGGTAGTGACATCTTCTGTGAAAGTAGAAAATTAATACCATCAATAAAGTTCAGACTTCCTCCAGCAGAGGAGTTTCAACTGGCGCAAATTTTAAATTAGCGGAGTGGAGGTGTACCGCCCGGTACAGACCTCCCCCCCCCCAAAAAAAAGTTCCTCCAGGGGTGACACATGAAGTCAGTTTGAAACAAGTTCCAAGTTATGATGTGAATATGAAGATAGATTGCAGAAGCATTTATGAGATTTTCTTAATTTGGTTTGTTTCAGTTTCAAAATTTTGTTGTCGCAGGTGAAGTAAAGTCTTTCTGTTTGTAGTAGTTGAATTCTGAAGATAAACTTTTAATACTTAAAAGTGAAGAAAAATTTTGCAATGTCCACCAAATATTGCTGTTGAATTCCTATGAAACGGTATTAAGGTTGAACAGGAATGTCTATGTAGTTGATGTAGGCTAAGTTGGGTGGCCAGACAGGCCGTTACAGCTTGCGTCCAAAGGAAGCCGCTCGGACCCCTCAAGTACCCTGAGATACCGCTCGCCCGCACTATGAGGGGAGCAGAGGTGTTGAAGCACGCCGCGCCCGCGGTGAACATATACAGGCTGCGGGCAAGTAGCAGGTCGTGCGCCGCACATCAGCCTTGGCCGGGAGGAGAGCTCCGGCTCGCCGTGCACATGTCGTCCTCGCTGGGGCCGAGGGGGCCCGTCCTCGAACCCAGCCGCGGGACAGCGCCGCGCGGCTGCGGGGGCACTGAAACATTAAAGCTAGGCGGCAGAATTGTGTTGGACCATCATGTTTCTTTTGAGGGCACAGGCATGTAGAGAGATTGAGGGGCCAGCGGCGTGCAGATATCCATGGCATTTCAACTAAGCCAGCCACTGTGTGTAGTGGAGCAGGAGACGGGAGCGTGGTAATGGCCGTGGCAAGGACAGGATGGCAGTTTAACAAATCGGGGGAGGTTTACAAGAAATGCTTAAATATAGAGAAATATAATAGAAGGAGCAGAAAGCCTTAAGAGTGGAACTCAAAAAAAAAATATAACCTTCATATTCTTATCAAATTATATGAAGCAAGTTGAAACAAAATTTACACCGGTTTCACCTGGGACAGGTGAACCCTAAATATCCTCTCGGTGGCTGGATTGCTTACTAACAATGTAACCGGCGTAAGGAAATCGAGAATGACACACGGCCCATGGAATCTGGGGGAAAGCTTGCCCGCGGGAACAAAATTCTTGACCATCACCTGGTCACCTACCTTCAAGGTGGTGGGTCTCCGTCCACGATCATACTTTTCCCTAACCTTTTCATGAGATACCTTAAGATTGGCTTTAGCCTTCTTCCAAAAATCTTTAATATTATCCGGATCTATTGTCTCGGGTAGAATGTCACTCAGAGACCAGAGGTTAGAGAGCGGCGTGTTGGGAACAAACTTGAACATCAAAGAAGCTGGAGTAAACTTGTGAGATTCATGAACCGCCGAATTCAAAGCAAAAGCTATCCAATGCAGGGACGTGTCCCACCTGGAAGGATCTTCATGATGATAGGCAATAAGTGCGGACCTGAGATTACGGTTAACCCGTTCAGCCAGAGATGGTTGAGGGTAATAAGCAGAAGTAGTTACATGAGAGATGGATAAGTCAAAACAGAATTTACGAAATAAATTAGATGTAAAAGCCTTAGCATTATCCGATACAATATATTGACACGGACCAAAAGAAGCAAAAATAGAATTTAAGCAAGTAATGGTAGACTGAGCGGTAGCCAGCTTAGTCGGAAATAACCAAGAAAATCTGGTAAAACCATCTACACACACAAAGATGAACTTGTTGGCATTTCCCTTCGACTGGGGGAAGGGTCCTACATAATCAATATACAGGCGTTCCATGGGGCGCGACGCTTGCTGAGAAGACAAGAGGCCTACCTTGGTGGACATGGTCGGTTTACTGAGCAAACAGGATTTACAAGCCTTAACTAGTTCACGGATTTCACCGTCCATACCTTTCCAGATGAACATATCACGAATCTTTTCACGAGTTTTAAAGATACCAAGATGCCCTCCTAATGGGGTCTCATGATAATACTTGAAGATCATAGGTACAAGAACCGCTGGAACAACAACTTTCATCATCTTATCATGCCTCGAAGGGCAACATAGAACCCCATTCCTCAGAACATAAGGGACAACATGTTCCCCAGAAGAAAGGGTTTCCATTATCGGAGCCAGCGTCGGATCTTCACGTTGGTATTTCTCGATATCCCTAAAAAGCATGGGAGCATCTGTTAGGATGGCATTAACCTCAAATAGTATGGACTCGGAAGGTGATGAACTGTCGACCGGTTCGTGGGTCTCGACGTCGTTAGAAAACATACGGCTGAGTCCATCAGCAACAACATTTTCGGTACCTCTGATATGTCTAACATCAAATTGGAAGGCAGAAATACGGATGGCCCAACGGGCTATACGACCAGTACGACGCGGCCTACCTAAGACCCAGCTTAAAGCTTGATTATCTGTCTCCAGGTCGAATTTGACGTGTTCCAGATAGAGACGGAACTTTTCTAAGGCGAATAAGACTGCCAAACCTTCGAGCTCATAGATGGAATACTTGGCTTCTTGAGCCGATAGAGTCCTAGACGCATAGGCGATGGGGCGCCTCCCTAGTTCAGTCTCTTGAAGAAGGACTGCAGCTACCGCTGACGACGATGCGTCGGTTTGGACAATGAATTTCTTCGAGAAATCCGGCATAGCAAGTACAGGGGCATTACAAAGTGCTAATTTAAGATCTTCAAAAGCGGCTTGTTGAGAAGGTCCCCACTCGAATTTGATGCCTTTCCTACGAAGAAGGTTTAAGGGCGCCGCTCTATTAGCGAAGTTAGGAATAAACTTCCTGAAGAAATTCACCATACCAATGAACCTGGCGATACCTTTAATGTCTTTGGGAGGTTTAAAATCACGGATGGCCTGTGTTCTAGAATGATCGACTGCTACACCATCGGGTGACACAATATGCCCTAGGAATGACATAGAGGGCTTAGCAAAGGCAACCTTGGACAACTTAACAGTTAACGCAGCCTTACGAAGGCGATCGAGAACTTCTCGCAGATGATCTAGATGTTCTTCAAAAGTCTCTGAAAATACGACGACATCATCCAAGTAGTGATATAAGTACTCGAATTTGATGTCGGAGAAGACCCTTTCTAGTAGCCTAGTGAGCACAGCTGCCCCCGTGGGGAGCCCGAAAGGTACGCGGTTGTATTCATATAAATTCCAGTCCGTAGCAAACGCTGTAAGGTGTTTAGACTCTTCGGCAAGGGGAATTTGATTATAGGCCTGATTCAAGTCCAAGATGGTGAAGAACTTGGCCTTACGAAACCATGAAAAACAAGAATGAAGGTCAGGAAGGGGCACAGATTGCAACACCGCCTTCCGATTGAGAGCCCTGTAATCAATGACAGGCCTGAAGCCTCCTTGGGGTTTCGGGACTAGAAAAATAGGCGATGAATACGCCGACTTAGAGGGCCTAATAATACCATCCTTCAACATCTGATCGATAATTTCTTTCAGAGCCTTCATTTTAGGTGGAGATAGCCTATAAGGTGGAAAACGGACAGGAATCGAATCCGTGACCTCAATTTTGTATTCAATAAGGTCAGTAACACCAAGAGTATCAGAGAACACCTCGGGAAACGACTGACACAGTTTGCGAATACTATCAGCCTGCTCCTCAGGTAGATGTCTAAGGTCTAACAACATCTCATCCTGGGTAGGCGAAATAGAAGAACATGATGCAGAATTACACTTTAATAGAGGGATATTACAATTAGCGGCAAATTTGAAAGTGCAAGACCTACTCTGAAGATCGAGCACAAGACCAGTGTGAGAAATAAAGTCAGCTCCCAATATAATGGGGCAAGACAGGTGCTTGGCCACAAACAGTTTGATTTTCCATGTAAATTTAAAAATACGAATTTTCACATATAAGGAACCGAGAATTTCTAATGGAGAGGAATTAGCCGAAACGTATTGGATCGCCGACAAACAATAGTTAGGAAGCTTACAAACAGATTTCAATTTTGAATACCAATCAGCCGAAATAATAGAACAAACACTACCTGAATCTAAGAGAGCTGTTATAGGCTCGTTATTTAACTCAATTTTGAGAAAAGGGACCGGTGCGGGGGAATCCGCCGCAATCCTAAGACACTCTTTGGGACCTTCAAAAGATGAATTTGAAAATTGCTCGTTCCCTGAATTTACAACCTGTTTACCAGGGGCTGAGTCTCGGGAAGATGGATTAGTCGACTCAGCCGAAGCCACTAGTCACTTTTTATTATTGGCATAGGTGGAATTTGCACCAGAAGTTGAGCCGGAGGGGGTGCTATTCGAATTGGGACAATTCTTGGCAATATGTGAGAAAGCCCCACATTTAAAACAGCCTTGTGATGACCCGGCTCCATTCCTTGTCCCACTTGACTTGATCAGTGGACACTTGTTGCGCAGATGGTCAGGCGACCCGCAAGTATAACATTTACGGGGATTGACTGGTCGGCGAGGTGGAGGCCGAGTGTTACTAAAGGAAGGCGGGGGTTCTTTCGCGACACGCAAAGAATCGGCGTATCTAACTCCTTCCGCTGAGACGGCCAATGCTTCAAGTTCAGAGAAAGTTTGCGGGCACGCCGCGAAACACAAATATGACCTATAGGGTGGTGAAATCCCTTCCACAATAGCTTGTACAATCTGATCCTCAGGGAAATGAAGAGCAAACACCCTAGTATAAAACTTAATATCTTGGATGAAGTCTGCCAAGTTTTCATCCAAGCGCTGTACCCGATAATAGTACTTCTGAATAAGGGAGGACCTGGCCCTAGCAGGGATGAAGTTAGCTAGCAAGTGGGCATGGAAATCCTCAATAGATGATTGCTCGGCAATGGCTCTTACGATTTTATCAGAGAGAATACCAATAGCATACGGATAGATAATTTGCAAGATTTGACATGGAGAAAGAGAAAAAACAAGGGCATGATCCTGAAATTCCACTAGAAATCTTAAAAATGAAATTACGTCACTGGTGGTATTAACGGAAAACTTAGATATACCTCTGAGCAACATTGCCAATGGATGAGGCAAGCTACTAAACCCGGGTGACATAGTAGGTAAAGGTTTCAATGGCAAAGAAGTTAATTCAGAACGGATGTTACTCAACGATGCACGGCGTTCAGACTCGTTGTCCAATGGGGCAGAGATAGTTTGAGCAGCGATGGTTTTCCTATTTACTTCTCCCTTAGCAGGTTCTTCCTCGCTACCTACATTCGCTATGGTGGGCTGATCAGATTTGGGAGGAACTTCCCCAGTTAACAATTGAGTGACCTTACTAGATAATTCGGAAATATTTTCCAGGAGCGTACTAGCTTCCTTCCTCTGAACGTCATTCAGTTTTAGAGACAACAGATCGTTAACCCTATTCGAAAAATGATATAGCCTGCCTTGCACACGCTTAATTTGATTAGGAGACGGATCATTTTCATCAAAAAAACTAACTACAGAAGCTAGCCCAGTAATATTCTCGACGATCGTGGAAAGAGAGTCATCAATTTCTTTCTCTCCCAAATTGGGGATGGAAATGGGCAAATCAAGGGACTCTCTAAGCTTGTTAGTGTCTACTGCAACCGTGCCTCCAGATTGCACATTTCTGATATTTAATTCATAGATCAACTCCTCTTTGCGCAAATAATTAAGATGGAGAACATCGCGAGGGCCGGGCATGATGACAGAACAATTTTGAAAAAGTCAAAAAATTCCAGCAGCTGAGAAAATGGTTAGAGTTCGGATCAAAACAATGTGTAGCCGTCAAAAGGGGCTAAATTGAGACCCATTCAACCACGCTCTGCTACCACTTGTTACCGTGTTTTAGCGGTAGGTAGAGGTGAAAGAAGGTGCGGGTGTGAATGGATCTCAAGCTACGAAATTATAGTGCATGTAAACTAAATTTAAAATTTAATAAGGTTATATTTTCCTTTCAAAATAAATAAGTAACAAGCATGGCAGATACAGAGTAGCAAGTCAAATAAGGTAGTTACAATATTTACAGGATTTGGGCTTCGCGCCCCGAATTCACAATGTTTGGGCAATCAGCTCAGTTTTACCCCAAACACAAGTTTTAACAGACGGGCAGAAAACCCCATTCATACCTAGGAGCCCTTGCTCCAAATTACACTGAAAAGCCTCCTCGAGGCATACCACACTCAAAAGAGCCACTCGCTCTCAAATTTAAGCCTCTCCCAGGCCACACCAAACTCCACCTTCAAGCTGTCCTCAACGGACATAAACACAGGGGTAAAATACCCAATCTACTGAGGTCTATTAAACAAAAAGAATGTTAATTAAATGACCTCTAAAATAACAATTTGAGAGGAGGCGAACTTGCACTCCTAATACACTTTGATTAAGACCTACTTGGCGCTAGGCCGTTAATACAAGGGCTGATCCCATACTAAAGAGGTGACTTAAGAAGAGAACGATTTGTTTTACATTAACGAAGAATAGGTTGAGAAAAGTAAGTTCACCTCAAAACAATATGAGTGGGAGCTCGAGAGGGTTAGCACTCTCTATCCCAGAATGTAGCTTTACAAGAGAATAGATGAAAAGAGTAGTTACATTTTAGGAAAAGGTTACATAGTGGAACGCTTCGAACCCGCCCCGAAAGTTAAACTGCTGAGCTAGCAAAGAAAGAATTTATTAATCGGCCATTACCTTATTGCTGACCGCTGCCGAGGAAAGAGGCGCTTCCCGCCTCCTGCTATGTACTTTATACACTGAAAGATGGAACAGAAGTGGCCCGGAGACCCAAAAATCAGCAGTTTATATCCTCTCGCGGAAGGTTCTAGGTGTTAGGGGAAAGAAAACACCCTCCCACAAACTTTTTATTGGCTAGGGTACAGAAACATATTCAAGTTGGGGGAAGATACCTATGATTGGTCAGAAATTAATAACAGAAATTCGAGATTGGTCCAATGCAAAACAAGGGGAAAGAGAGGGGTATACAGCCAACTTAAACAATAACAGAAAGAAATTTAACAAAGAACAAACTTTTGAAATAAAATTTTCTCCAAAGAACAGTTATTTTTCTTCCCACTAGGGTGTACTATTGTAGTTTTTCAGTGGTGTCCTCTAGAAGAGAAAGTTCACACTTCTTACTTCAAGCAAAACAAAACCACATCAAAAATGACACAGTTCTAAAACTCCGAAATTTACAGGTAGTGACATCTTCTGTGAAAGTAGAAAATTAATACCATCAATAAAGTTCAGACTTCCTCCAGCAGAGGAGTTTCAACTGGCGCAAATTTTAAATTAGCGGAGTGGAGGTGTACCGCCCGGTACAGTTTTTTATAAATCTCTTTTTTATTCTGTCTTAATTTTGCAGTTATTTCGGTTAAGAATAGGGATACCACGTTTGTTAAAGTAAAAAAGTATCACGTTACCGTTTCAGTGTATATTGTAATATTTTAAACTCTATTTCCTGCCTATCCACACATTTTTTTAAAAATTTAAGTGCCTATTTTCTCTTTTAAAAGCCTATTTACTTGTTTTAAGAGCCTATTTTAGGCGCCTAAAACTAACTTTTTAGAGCCTAAAATTCCAGGTCTACACATATCGTGTATGTATGTTCAGTCCGTCAGCGATTCCGCTGGTGGAATCCTCAACAGCTCTGCCATCAGCTGTCATAGATGGCCTAGGCATCACTGAAGAGGCGTACTAGGGAAATGAGGAGTGAGGTAATTTCCCGTTGCTTTCCTCACCATAACATATCGTACGTAGTTTCAATTTGGAAAACGATCGTTTTATGGAAGAAGCAGCAACAGGAAAAATCTAGCTCTAAAGTTTGATATTTTGATACCAACTTCTACTGTTTCTCGTGCCGCTCGTGTTATGCGAGACGTCTGTCTTAGATGTAACACAATAACAATAATTTACAGGCAGATCCAATCATCCGACAATACTCTACATAAGCACTACAGAAACACCTTTCCCGTACATTCGGGTAAAGTTATTTATGTATTTACTTTTCTTTCGCTGGGCTGAGTGGCTCAGACTGTTGAGGCACTGGCCTTCTGGCCCCAACTTGGCAGGTTCCATCCTGGCTCAGTCCGTGGTATTTGAACGTGCTCAGATATGTCAGCCTCGTGTTGGTAGATTTACTGCACGTAAAAGAACACCTGCGGCACAAAATTACGGCACCTCGGCGTCTACAAAAACCGTCAAAAGTAGTTAGAGGGACGTAATCCAATAACATTCATTTAACTTTATCTGGGGAAGTCTGCGGGTCCCTTAAGCTTGGGCCCGCCTACACTGCAGGCCCAAACGTTACGTAGAATTACGAATAAGTTTCAGTAGTGTTTTTTTTTTAAGAAGGGAAGATCACAATATGAAGATAAAATTGTAATTCAAGAGGCTGATATTCGTTCGTAGGAAGAGGAGCACCGGGCGAGTTGGCCGTGTGGCTAGAAGCGCGCAGCTGTGAGCTTGCATCCGGGAGATAACACGTTCGAACCCCGCTGTCGGCAGCCCTGAAGATGGTTTTCTGTGGTTTCCCATTTTCACACCAGGTAAATTATTTAAGGCTACGGCCGATTCCTTCCCATTCCTAGCCCTTTCCCATCCCATCGTCGCCATTAGACCTATCTGTGTAGGTGGGACGTAAAACAAATAGCAAAAAAAAAAAAAAAAAAAAGGGAAGAGGAGTCAGTGATTGGAATAATTTACCAAGGGAGATGTTCAATAAATTTCCAAATTCGTTGAAATTATTTAAGAAAAGACTAGGCAAACTTTTTATTCTGTCATCTGGGTAACTGCCATAAGTGCAGATCAGTGGCGATTGATTGATTGATTGATTGATTGATTGATTGATTGATTGATTGATTGATTGATTGATTCGTTTTCGCGCTTTAACTCTCATCTGGAAATCTGACTCGGACACGAGTCACAGCCGACGACACCAATAGGCTATAACTTCTAGTTTTACAGAAACTGAAAACTGTACATATTCAGAGAGATTATGCGCACTTCGTTTAATTTTGTATGCACTATAAGCTATGTACAAACCGGTAATATTTAGGGTAATAACTCAAAAATGCGCACTTCAATTAAGAACACGTACAAGCAGTGGTGGTTTCTGGGATAGCGCAATGGAGCAATGAACCTCCAGTTTATATCAAATTTTATTCAACTACTTAATCCCTTGTCAATCTCGAAGCTCTTGCTTAGCCCATCTATCCGTAATATACTCGTACTGGCTTTCAATTCATGTGAACTGCGCACGTTCCGTGGCTGGATACTTGTCTGGAATGAACACCCTTGGAAGGAAATCTCTCCGTCCGTACTTTGGCGAAGGGAGTGGCGAGATGCGGGGGAACATCGGCCGGCACGTAGACAAGACCAGGATATCGCAGAAACAGATATCCGTGGTTTACGCATGCGCAATATGCCACTCTCTAGTCGTGTTGTCGGGGGGTGTTGGGGCAAGGTCTGTCTAGACTGACCTTGTGTTGGGGTAAGTATGTGCTTGCCATCTGTTGCCCTTAAAGGAATTCAACTACGTAGCAGAAAATAGTGCACATAATTAGCGCTAGTGTTGAAGAACATCATTACTGCCAGCAGTCACATTAAACTGCCAAATTCCAATTGATGTCTTTTCCCAAATACATCAATATTTACTAAACACCTGTTCATTTGCCTTCTTTGGAATAATTACTTTTTTGAGAGAAAATTAACTTAAAAATCACCGAGGCAAAGAGTAGCGGGAATGTAATACCAAAGAAAACGCTAATTGCCTAGCCACAGGACTTCTTAAAATTAAGTTACCAACATTGCGAACATACATCCCTAAAGTTTACTCTGTTTTTCAAGTGTGATGTTAGTGTTTACAACAGTTTGCAATAGTTATCATAATTCGTAATATTATTGTACGCTGTGCAAGCGCGTGAGTGTTTTTCTGCACTGTTGTGCCGTTCAGAAACTTAATTTTTAGGACATAAAGAAGTTACAATATTTTCTCCGTGTGTGTATTTTTGTGCACTGTAGTTGCGTCCATAATTTTTGTTCCCAGGAAAGGTAAGGAGCTACATAATGAGTTTGAACAGTGATATGATACTTAAGAAGACAAACTTTTCTTCTCTCTCTCTCTCTCTCTCTCTCTCTCTCTCTCTTGAGCGTAAACTTAAGATTAAGATTAAGGATACCGGACGCCCAATGCCTGATCTTGATATAACGAGGCATCCTAAAAGTAAAAGTAATGAAATCGTGCGTAAATTCAGAATGGATTTATACCGTATAAAAGAATTGAGTGGATCTGTGGGTGCGAAATTACTAACATGTTGATTGTGTTCCTTTTTTATGATTCATGAGTGATGAAAGCGAAGGGACTTGGACCAAAGTCGGACTGGTAGATATAGGATATTTGTCAAAAAAAATAATAATAAAGAAACACAGGTTTTAAATCTCATATGCTTGCCCAGTTACAATTCGATCTCCTGGGAAGACACGATAACCGTCAGTAATTTGACTGTGCTTGTAGGCAGTCTGTGGAAAGAGACAACGACCAAGTACGGAAAATTCGTTATGTGCTGTGTAAAGTTCTGTGGTGCGTTTGAGATGGCATTGCACGGGCATGACGAAACAACTGAATAATCGAATCCTGGCATATTTCGAGGCCTCATCAATTTTAGTTCTGAAACTGACGTTGCATTAAGTGACCATCTGTCCAAAGCTACTGTTTTCAAAGGCACCTCGAAAGGCATTCAGAATGATTTGCTTTCGTGCATATATGAAATCTGTCGTGAGAAAAAATAAATCACCACAGCGCACTTCATTTCGGTAATCGCAGATGAGACCACCGATATATCAACTACAGCACAATTTGTTATCATCAGTTGAAAGATTCTGGGGTTTCCTCTACCCTCTAGTCATGATGCTAAGACAATAGCAGAGTGTTTAAAATTTTCTTTGAGGGAAGTTGTGAATAATAGAGATAAGTTGATTTCACAAGGTTACGATGGAGCAAATGTATTGAGTGGTCACCTTTCAGGGTGCAAGTTCTCATCAGGGAAGATTTTAGGCATGTACATAATGTGCACCGTTATGCCCATTCTCTGAACTTAGTCATGGCACAGGTGACACGGGGAGGGGAGATATTGACGGGGGGGGGGATTTTTCCTTCTCTTGAACCCCCAGTGACGAAAGTCACGCGCCGCCACTGCGTACAAGCCACAGCAATGAACATCATTGTCCACGGTATTTTGAGAAAGGAAAGTAGTCTACAAACGGTTATTTTCAGGCAACTTCAACTGGCAACTTCTTACTCAAGTGTACTTACAAAGCAATCCAAAAGCTGCATTTCTGAAGAAACCATGCATAGAGCGCTTTGTTAACTTTTGTATTATCTCCCGTTTTCGTAGCCTGTTTCACCATGGATCAGTTTTTTTTTCTTCTTCAAATCTTTCAATTTTCGCACAGTTCTTTTTAATACCTATCGTGCATTGCTGCACGTTCTACACCATATAGACCAGTGGCGTATCCTGGAATCTCCACTGAGGCATGCAACTAGTAACCATGCAGTTAACACAATGTATTAAGTAAATTTCAATTCTACTCACCCTAATTACATGTAGGTGAACTCGAGCCAAACAGTTTTACTGTAAGTTTCTGGATTGAACGTGCGTACACAATTCTTGTTTTCTCTTTTTAAATTTACGAGGGTCCGCCTCTGTGGTGTAGTAGTTAATGTAATTAGCTGCCACCCCCGGAGGCCCGGGTTCGCTTCCCGGCTCTGCCACGAAATTTGAAAAGTGGTACGAGGGCTGGAACGGGGTCCGCTCAGCCTCGGGAGGTCAACTGAGTAGAGGTGGGTTCGATTCCCACCTCAGCCATCCTCGAAGTGGTTTTCCGTGGTTTCCCACTTCTCCTCCAGGCAAATGCCGGGATGGTACCTAACTTCAGGTCACGGCCGCTTCCTTCCCTCTTCCTTGTCTATCCCTTCCAATCTTCCCATCCCCTGCAAGGCCCCTGTTCAGCATAGCAGGTGAGGCAGCCTGGGCGAGGTACTGGTCATCCTCCCCAGTTGTATCCCCCGACCCAGAGTCTGAAGCTCCAGGACACTGCCCTTGAGGCGGTAGAGGAGGGATCCCTCGCTGAGTCCGAGGGAAAAGCCAACCCTGGAGGGTAAGCAGATTAAGAAGAAGAAGAAGAAGAAGAAGAAGAAGAAGAAGAAGAAGAAGAAGAAGAAGAAATTTGCGAGGGAAGGTAGAGGTCTCGCGGCTTTAACTATTTGCATTTTTTCATCAAACGAACGGCCAGTAAATGGCTTTTCAAACTGATTTACAATTATATCCGTTTTAGACTCATTCATCGTTAATACCACATTACGCAAAATATAATAAAACGACGAATAGCACAGGAACAGCACACACAGAATGAACTCACTAATCAGCAAAACACACAATGAATTAACTCACTAGTTAGCCACAACTTAAGCACTGGAGGTAAGTCACCCCAGTGGCATTGGTCAGTTTCGTCACGTTGGGTTCTCGCTAGGGGGTAATCTGTGTGTCCCGTTCGCTGTAAACATGTCGACTTTCTCCAAGTTGCTAACAGATGGCAGAGGGTAGCACGGGTATGGGGTGACAAATTCTGACCAAGTTTCAATTGCAGCGACATCGTTCGGAGGGTTTCAGAACTACGTCTGCCACTGAATGCAATTTTAAGATTGAATGCCTTACGTCGTTAACTCCTGCATTTGCTGTCTCTTTCTTCCGAGAGTGGAGTAGACGGCGAGACTACACCAGCACCACACGTAATCAAGCAACGGAACTAGTACAGTTGCGCGGACCTTTTGAACTTCTGAGAGATAAAATCGTTAATATTTGACCTGAAACAACCTAAAATCGTAAATCAGACAGTTCTTTGTGTTATCATAACGCATGGAATGAATGCCTTGCATTCAAAGAGAATACGCCCCTGATATAGACTCACTTATAGTTGGACCTACGAGAGTTGAAATCTGACATTTGAGCGGCGAAAGCAGTAACTACGAAGTACGCTGCGTTGTCATAGTTACCTCAGTCTGCGACATATCACCCGTTCATACAGGCTGAATATTTAATCAACTATGTTGGCCTAATTCAATTCAATAAACTTTCACCCGTAACTAAGCTCGTGCTAATAAATCCGACATTTACGACAGAACACGTCATTGCCGATAAATATGAAATTTCATAATCACTAAACTGACAATAACCTCAAGAAATGCACATGTTAAATAGAACTGTACAACTAGCCACAGATTAACTTACAAAAAATAAACAAGCAATGAAAATAATATTCAGGAAACAAACACGTAAATAATTACATAAACCAGCAACAACTAACACAGTACCACTCCGAATAATATCATAAAAGCGACTGAGAGCAAGCCAACCCACATGGTTATAGCTTTCTTAAATGTGGCATCTCTGTTATCGTTGCCATAGCAACAGACCATTTTCGAGCAGCGTTAGTCAACTTTTACTCGCCGGTGGCGCTAAAACGTGAGACTTCAACTCTTGTGGGCCCAACTATAATCATAGTGTTTCTCACCTCGATCCAATTTCTTATGGATTTTCACACATCTGTTTCCGAGTTCAAATGACAGTTGGTACTTAACACATTTACGAAAATGTGTAGATGCAGAGTGAATACAGAACCGTAGTTCACAGCACGTGTCGTAACAACAATCCAAGTGAATGATAACAAAGACCGAACGGAATGGCCGCGCGTATCAAACTGCTACAGCTGTGGAGCCAATCTCTGCATTCGGGAGAGTCGTGGGTCGAACCCACCGTCAGCTGTCTTGAGAATGGTGTTCTGTGCTTTCCTATTTTCACTTCCAGGGAAATGCTGGGACAGTTCCTAGTCATAGGCTACAGCCGATTCCTTCCACCTCCTTACCGAATTTCATTCGCCACCATTCATTTTATCTTCATTAGCTCCTCAGCCGAGGTTGGCGTCAGGAAGGGCATCTGGCCGTAAAACATGTCGTATACATTCATCCCACCTCATCCCCGACTTCGTATCAAGAAAAGGGACTAAGGGCAGAAAAGAGAGAGTGTATGGTCTTTTTTTCTTGCAATTTGTTTTACGTCGCAGCGACACAGGTAGTTCTTATGACGACGATGGAATAGGAAAGGCGTAGGAGTGGAAAGAAAGCGGCCGTGGCCTTAATTAAGGTATAGCCTCAGCATTTGCCTGGTGTGAAAATGGGAAACCACGGAAAACCATCTTCAGGACTGCCGACAGTGGGATCGAACCCACTATCTCCCAGATGCAAGGATAGTCTTTTAAAGGCCACACTAAAATGAGTCACATTCAGATCCAGATGTTTCAACGTAAAGCCCCCGTGGCTCAGATGGCAGAGTGCTGGCCTCTCACCGCTGGGTTCCCTGGTTCAAATCCCGGCCGCTCCATGTGAGATTTGTGCTGGACGAAGTGGAGGCGGGACACGTTTTTCTCCCGGTACTCCGGTTTTCCCTGTCATCTTTAATTCCAGCAACACTCACCATTTCATTTTATCCGTCAGGCATTAATCATTGCCTCAGAGGAGTGCAACAGGCTTCGGCAGCCGTCACAAATCTTATCCCTGCCACTAGATGGGGACTTCATTCATTCCATTCCTGGCGCGGTCGAATGGCTGCAAACAGGCTGTGGATTTTCATGTTTCAGCATACTGCAAGGCGGTAAACATAGACTGGATTATTCAACGTGCCGGACTATTGAACGCCTGGATTCTGGAGATTGTGCTGTATATTATTTTAGGCCAGGAAAGGATCGATATGGACATCTTGTATTCTGTTATCAATATTATGTGATGTCTAATACTATAGAAAACACCAAGCAAGCGTGACTAAATTCTCTATTTCATTGTCAGCTGTAACTCATTACCTAGTACACATCTGTATCCAGCAATACTCTCCATACTCAATTTCACTTGTAGATATATTTCTGATAGTTGAATAGGCCGTTTTTGCTTCAGAGTGCATTTACAGACATTGTATCATATTTATCTATTCTATTGTTTGTTTAATGTTTAAGATATACTTCTGGCCAGAGTGGCTCAGACGGTTGAAGCGCTGGACTTCTGACCCCAACTTGGCAGGTATTTGAAGGTACTCAAATACATTAGCCTCGTGTCGGTAGATTTACTGGCACGTAAAACAACTCCCGCGGGACAAAATTCCGGCACCTTGGCGTCTCCGAAAACCGTAAAAGTAGTTAGTGGTACGTCAAGCAAATAACATTGAATATTATATTTATCACTGAACTTGACATTTTCAACAAGTGTTATTTTTCCGTTCTCAGAATTTAAAATTTGCTTGAACTCTTGACAAATTGTAATTAAGGTTCACAAACAGCTCACCAGCAGGTGTATCATCACTAGGATTCGAAAGAATGTCCATTTTCCTGTTACCATCAATCTTCTCCTTCAACATTTAAATTCTAAAGTTCGTCTAGAACGTAGCCTTTAACAAAATAATAGATCGTATTGTACTCTCTTCTATTCGACGCTACTATTTACGGTGACCAATTATTCAGAAAGTTAACCTTGGACAAATGCCTCTTCAGAGAAAATAAATCGATGATAATAATAATAATAATAATAATAATAATAATAATAATAATAATAATAATAATAATAATAATAATAATAATAATAATAATAATAATAATAATAATAATAATAATGCAAACTGTCCCCCACCTTGGCATAGCATTTGTAGTCAACAAAATGATTCTGGACTCAATAACAAATTTCACCTCTGTGAATAGCAGAGTCTCGACTCTGTCCTTTCGCAGCACAAACAAAATGTATACTATTGTGAACGTTCATGCGCCGATCAACCAAACGAACAAGAGAGACCCAGAGGGAACTGATAGATTCTGGGAAGAACTTGAGGAGATTTTATCCAAGATTCCAGACTAACATACCATAATCATGCTTGGAGATTTCAATGCCCAGGTAGGCAAAGAGAGAAAGTTCCGAAACATCGTTGGAAACTATCCTGCTCACCAGAGAACAAATCGTAATGGAGAAGGCTAATAGAGCTGTGTAAGGCATTTAACCTCATAATGAAGTCTACTGCTTTTAAACACCTGCCCAAGAAACAGACGACCTGGAAATCCCCAAATCACCACCTTGGTGAATTCCAGATTGATCATGTCGCGATCGCACGGAAGGCTCAAAGATAAATTCAGAATGTTAAAGTTCTAAGACAAGCAAAACTGGACTCAGATCACTATCTATCCAAGATAAAAATCAAACTGCTCCCGAGAAACACAAGGAGAGTTCGAACCAAAAGGATTGAAAGATTTGATAGAGAAAAACTTGGATCTAACCATGAGTTCATTCAGAAACTACAATCGGTGGATGCAGAGAACTGGGAACAACTGCGCGAGGCCCTGGTCAAAACAGCTAAAGAGACGGTTCAGCTTACTAAGCCCAGGAAGCATGCTTGGTGGAACAGTGAATGCGATGCAGCGATAAGGCAAAGACAGTTCGCCTGGCAGAAATGGAACTCGCTAAAGAACCAAGTCAACTGGACAAACTTCTTGAATGAGAGAAAGTGTGCAGCAAAAACCATCCGCAGCATTAAACGTGCTTTTGATAAACACCAGCTGGCTCAAATTGAGGAGGATTTCAAGAAGAACAATACACAAGTCTTTCAGCCAGGAATTTCTCCGTCTTCTTACAGATCTTTTCCCATCAATCTTCCCTTGAATGATCAGTCGGAGAAGTTCGTATCGTTCACCTCTCATGATGTGCCCGAGGTAGCTGAGCTTACGCTCCTTGATGGTTATGAGAAGCTCTTTCTTCTTGTTCAAGATGTTGAGGACTTCTTCATTTGTCTTCTTTTCTACCCAAGATATTCGGAGTATTCTTCTGTATAAGTACATTTCAAAAGATTCAATACGCTTCTCCAATAAAGGGCTAAGCATCCACCCTTCAAAACCAT
The DNA here is from genome assembly GCF_040414725.1 of Anabrus simplex. Classification (NCBI taxonomy): domain Eukaryota; kingdom Metazoa; phylum Arthropoda; class Insecta; order Orthoptera; family Tettigoniidae; genus Anabrus; species Anabrus simplex. Next base: position 484,113,278 of record NC_090267.1, read on the forward strand.
ACAGAAGGACAGGAAAGACATAACACCGTAGCATTCGAACTCTGAGCTGGAGGTTGAGTTCTCGGCTGGTGAATAAGGTCCTCATGGTATTGAACATATTTTTTGCTTGTCCAATCCTGGATAAGATTTCGCATTTTGAATCACAATGCTGGCTAACTAGAGTTCCAAGATATTTGATAGAAGATACTTGTTGGACGATGTTGTTGTTGATGTAAAGGGAGGCCTGTTTTGGTGTTTTTGAGAATACAATCAGCTTGGTCTTGTTAATATTCAAGGATAAACCGTAGGTTTCACTGGTCCTCACGATGTTGTTTATAATGATTTGAAGATCACTAGGGTTGCTGGCTAACACAATCGTGTCATCAGCAAATCGGATGTTATTAATGACAAAGCCATTGATCTTGATACCTAGATTAACATCTCCCATAGCCTCTCTGAGCACAGCTTCAGAGTAGATGTTGAAAAGGAGTGGGGACAGGACACATCCCTGGCGGACACCTCTTGGTATAGCTATGTCCGCAATAGTAGTTCCTTCTATTTTGACCTCTGCCGTTTGATTCCAGTACAGATGGGAAATGATACGAAGATCACTAAGATTTTAAAATCTCAACAAGTTTTGCTTGAGATACGCAATCAAATGCTTTTCGGTAGTCGATGGAACAAGCGTGCACATCTACATTCATATCTAGGCATCTCTGGGTCAAAACATTCAAGGAGAAAGCCTCACGAGTACCCAGTCCATTCCTAAAAAACAAACTGAGTATGTCCAACTTGGTGTTCGCATTTGAGGTAGATTCGAGTGTGGATAATACGCAAAAATACCTTTAGCACATGGGACATTAGGCTGATCATACGATAATCATCACAATGTGATGCACTAGCCTTTTTAGGTATGGTGACAAAAGCAGATCTTAGTCAGTCAGATGGAATTCTACCAGATTTATATATTGCGTTGAATAATGTAGTTAGCAGCTCTAGTCCTCAGCCATGGCCTTCAGCAATGAGTTTGAGAGTTTCTGCATGAATCTTGTCCGGACCTACAGCTTTTCCATTCTTCTGGAGTTTGATTGCATACAGTACTTCCTCTTGGGTTATATTTGGACTTGTTTCGCTGCCTTCGCCAGTAAAAGGTGGTTTGTCTGGCCTTACATCGCTAAATAGTTTCTCAACATATTCTTTCCAATACTTCAACTTGTCTTCAACTCCTATCATAATGGTGTCATTGGCATCCCTCAGTATAGCTTTACATGGCCTGTGATATTTCCCTACAAGTTCCTTGATCTTCTTGTGGAGATTAAACAAGTCATGTTTCTCTTGGAGAAGTTCTATTTCTCTCCACGAGCCATAGTTCTTTTGCTTCCCTACACTTCCTCCTCACTGTCCTGTTTAGTTCTTGATAATGGACTTTACTTACATGTTTCACTTTCAGTCTTTGGTCCATAAGCTGTAGAATATCTTCTGTCATCCATGGTTTTTTTTGAACTGTTCGAATATCCTATATCATTCTCTTGAGAGTCAGTGAGTATGTTCTTTAGTGCATTCCATTGTGATTCAATATCCTCTGTTTCCAAGTTGTTTATTGTATTCATACGTTCTTCGAGCTTCAAGGTTGTTTGAGCTCGAAATACGGGGTTGTCAAGGCTCTTTGTATCGATGCACTTAGGTCTGTCAGAGCGTATGTTCTTGACAAAACGATGAATTGTTAAGTCCATGACGACGGGATTATGGTCGCTGTTAACATCCGCCCCAGGGTAGGTTTTGACAGCTTTCACGTATCTTTTCAGATGACTTTTGATAAGAATGAAGTCTATCTGATTCCTTACAATATGACCTTCACAATCTGCAGGAGACGTCCATGTATACAAGCGCCGGGGATTTAGCTTGAAAAAGGTATTAATAACAGAGAGCTGTTGTTCTGAACAAAACTGAACTAGACGATCACCTCTGGCATTTCTCTCACCAAGGCCATATTTTCCAACAATTTCATCCTCTGCACCGAGACTTATCTTAGCATTGAAATCACCAAGGACAAGAGTTACATCCCCTTTCTTTGTAAGGGACATTGCTTCCTCTAGAATGGAATAGAATTCTTCGACTAATTCGTCATCCTTATCGCCGGTTGGAGCATAGGCCTGGATAATATTCATGGGACGATGGGAAGTTTGTAGTTCAAGAAACATGACACGCTCTCCAAAGGGAATGCAATCAATGACAGACTTCACCAGATCAGACGAGAGGAGCACAGCCACTCCATATTGATGTTGAGGATCGTTACCACCAGAGTAATACAGAACTCCATGATTAGTTTGTTGTGTTCCTGACCCAGGCCATCGAACTTCACTAAGGCCCAAAATCTTGATTTCCAAGCGTTGCATTTCTGATTCAACGTTGCAAGTTTCCCAGCCATATATAGACTTCGCACATTCTATGTGGCGATTCCTATTCTTTTGTTATAAATTTGAAACTTATCAATACTTGACCTCGGGGGGATTCTTAGCACCCTCTCCCCACTTAAGGGGTGCCCCGGACTGAGGGCCGTTTCTTTAGTATCTGTAACCGTATTCATATTGAAAGATTTGGAAAGATAGCTCAGTAGGACTTCCGTTTCCTTTCTGTGTGAGAACCGTGGAAGCTGTTACAGCTGCGCTTCTCACATCCAGTGAAGTACCACTAATGAAGTCCTTCTTCATGTGCTACTACATGGTACTGTTGGAGCTGCTGCCCTCCAACAGGAGATGCCCATTTAGCCCTGGACAATTAGGTTGCCTCTTCCGCCATCTATGCTGTACCGAAGGCTATCTTCTCCACCATAGCTGCCGTTGAGGTCTTCACCGTAACCCTGGCAACTTGAGGAAATACGACCCACCGAGCCTACAGTTCAGAGATCCCAATGGAAACCCAGCCCATAACGACAAGCAAAACTGCCGGAGCCTTGCAAAATACTTCGAATTCCTTCTTAACTGCGAGGCCCCAATGTCCAGATTCACATTTGAAGATAAAAAAACAGTCCAACGAGATTCAGCTCCACCTACGAAAGAGGAAATCAGACAGATTATCCAATCCTTGAAGAATAATAAAGCGCCGGGTGAAGATTCGATACTACCTGAATTGTGGAAATTTGCTAGTGACAATGCAGTGGAGAAATTAACGGACATATACATGAAATCTGGAATACTGAAAGACTTCCAAGTGACTGGACATCTGCCCTAATCCACCCACTTCATAAGAAAAGCGACAAGTCGGATGTCAACAACTATCGCGGCATCTCCCTCCTACTTATAACCTACAAATTCTCTCGAAAGCTCTTCAAATCAGGGCAGAAGAACAGCTAGATCCAGAGCTGGGTGATTACCAAGGAGGTTTCAGGAAAGGACGGTCATGTGTGGAGCAGATTATGAATCTGAAATCTGTCCTTTCATATCTTAAACCTTTTGTAGTAACGTTCATCGACTTTAAGAAGGCCTATGTTTCAATTAATAGAACTACCCTACTTCAGATCTTAAAGGAATTTGGCTTGGACGGTAAAACAAGAGTGATCATCCAATAGACTCTCACCAACACCATCTCAAAAGTGAAGTTTAGAGGAGAGATTTCAGAGGCCTTTGAAATACGGACAGGAGTTAGGCAATGAGATGGTCTCTCACCTCTGTTGTTCAACTGCGTTCTTGAGAAAGTGATCCGTGAATGGCGCAGAGAAATGAGTTATGAAGGAGTTGAAAGCGGAGTCAGACTAGGCCACAAGAACAAGAACCTTTCAATTGACTGTCTAGCATTTGCAGACGATCCGCGGTTTTCACTGATTCCTTGGATGTGGCCACGAAGCAGATCAACCAGCTTCAAACACATACTGCAAAGGCGGGCCTCAAAATCTCCTTTGAGAAAACGAAATTCATTACAAACATCAAACTGGCGCCAAGTGAGCTAGAAGGGACTCACGGAAAAGTCAAGCGAGTTGAAAAATTTAAGTATCTTGGTGAATGGATAGAACCTAACTTGTCCGAAAAAGAAGCCTTTTCTTCATGCATGAATAAAATGGAAATGGCTTACCACTTGACTAAAAATGTCTATAACAAAAGATCTATATCTCTGAATGCAAAAATCAAACACTACTGCACTGTTATCCGGTCAGAGGCTCTATATGCAGCGGAATGTCTCGCCATGAACAAAAAAGGCATGATGGAGAAATTGGAGGCCAAGGAAAGAAAGATTTTGAGAAAAATCTTAGGTCCAGTCAAAGACAACGGCGGGTTTAGGAGACGGCACAACCAGGAGTTGTACTCGCATGTGGAGAAAATAACTGATGTGATGCGAAAAAGGAGGATTACTTTTTATGGACACATGGCCCGAATGAATTCAACACGGTTAACCAACCGCATTTTCACTTTCCTCCAAGAGAAAAAGGCACAGGGGGCATGGTTCAGTGAGGTACAGAAAGATCTGCAGAAGATTGGGATCTCATTTGAAGATATCCAAGAGCGTGTCCCACTTAAGAAAAAACTCCAAGAACATCAGAGTTTCCTACCAAAGCCGAAGATGAAAACTGGAAAGGCATGGACGGAAGAGTGAAAGGAGCAACACCGTATACGAATGAAGGAATACTGGACCAACATTAAAGCTCAAGGGAAACAGTTGAAATGACGTGGTCCTTAGTTGGCCGAAACGAAACAAGAAGAAGAAGAAGAAGAAGAAGAAGAAGAAGAAGAAGAAGAAGAACTAGGACCCGGGTGTATGACCTACAATGTCAGAAATATGCACAAGCATTTATGATCTAAAATATACTAAAATATGACTTAGATTTTTGGTCACGTTTTCGAAATCTTCAAAATCTTGCCGCTGTTCAAATTAACATTATATTAAAAATATACTTTTAAATTCTAAGGTAAGGTAAGGTAAGGGTTATTCTGCCCGAAGGCAGGTCCGAACCTCCGCAGAGGTGTTCCTGAGCCGGAGTTTACGTGCGGTAGGGTGGCCAGTTCCTTTCCGCTCCTCCATTCCCTTACCCCCCACCAACAGCGCGTGGCAACCCATCCAACTCCTGACCACGCCCAATGTTGCTTAACTTTGGAGATCTCACGGGATCCGGTGTCTCAACACGGCTACGGCCATTGGCTTTAAATTCTAGAACACTCAATAATAATAATATTAAGTAACAATATTAATGTTATTATTATATTTTTAATTTATTTAATTACTCGATCCAGACGTACCTCTCGATTCTGCACAGAAAAATAAATGTCACATTTTGATGGGCGATCAGAAAGAATTACAATAGCAAATTACATATATTTTAAAGTTTTCGAATAGAAAGGATCTTCTGTTTTCACGCAACATTGACTTGTAACGGGATAAAGACCGCTCAACGTCGCAGGATGTTATTGGAACATAATTGGAATACGTCAAGTCATTTTGAGTTCAATTGAGGCTCACTATTCTACAGCTTACCCTCCTAATTCACATAAATACAGTACACATTTCTTTTCTTCTTTATCTGTGTTCACTCCAGGGTTGGTTTCTCCCTCGAACTCAGCGAGGGATTCCACCTCTACCGCCTCAAAGGCAGTGTCCTGGAGCTTCAGACTCTGGGCCGGGGATACAACTGGGGAGAATGACCAGTACCTCGCCCAGGCCGCCTCACCTGCTATGCTGAACAGGGGCCTTGTGGGGGATGGGGTGATTGGAAGGGATATACAAGGAAGAGGGAAGGAAGCGGCCGTGGCCTTAAGTTAGGTACCATCCCGGCATTTGCCTGGAGGAGAACCACTTCCAGGATGGCTGAGGTGGGGATCGAACCCACCTCTACTCGTTTGACCTACCGAGGCTGAGTGGACTCCGTTCCAGCCCTCATACCACTTTTCAAATTTCGTGGCAGAGCTGGGAGTCGAACCCGGGCCTCTGGGGGTGGCAGCTAATCACACTAACCACTACACCACAGAGGCGGACCAGTACATTTTTCTAAGAAAGATAATTGTAAGAAATTACAGACAACAATTAAGAGATGTGAAAAATTCTTCTTTGAGACGACTGCAAGCAGGTATGCGAAAATGGAATTTTTTAAAAAAATATGACAGAAACACGAAAATTCACGGGTAAATATGGCCATAATATGAAAAATTACCGGAAAAGACAAAAAACATTAAAAGAGCAAAAATATGACTTAATATGACCCGTGAAAATTGCATAATTTTAGTTACCATAGATAAAATAATGCTTAGCTTGCATTTTACATGGAAAGAATGAAAAGAAAAAATATGACATGTCACAAATATCCGGGTCCTAGATATGAGGTACATGAGTCGAACTGTCATTTGTCATTGGGACTGTCACCAATCAGTAACACTAATCTCTATCATTTTGGACATTTCATCCTTATGATCCCCACACCGATGGTGGCTGAATTTGGACTTAAGCGGCATCAGAGTGTCATAATTTCAGCGACCCCGAAAAGGGTGGTTTTGACCCTATTATTGGTCGTTTTGTATTTTTTCATTTCACTTCTTCCACCCCCCAACCATAGGGGTGCTTACTCACACAGCACTAGTATTAAGTCACATGTGTACCAAGTTTGGTTGAAATTGCAGGTTTGCGTATAGCTAACGTCATTGAACTTCGCCAGTGTCTGTCTGTCTGTTAGGTCATCAGCCCAGAGGCTGGTTGAATCCTCAAATAGCACCACCAAAGGTTATGCGGTTATAAGGAAACCGCAAAAAACAATGGCAACACCAAAATGAGGCGTACTAGGCAAGAGGAGGAGTGAGGTAGTTTGCCATTGCTTTCCTCACTGGGTCAGAAAGTGCTATTGCAGCACGACTGACCCTATGAGCACCACCTTTCATAACACTCAGATGCACTAGTCATGCTCTGAATGTCATTACTCAGCACCACCCATACCCCAGCAGCTTCCATATTGTCACAGCCATGAATGAGACTGGGACTTCGGTGGAAGCTACACTTTACTCTGGCCTGTACCAAGTATCGCCAGTATCTTGACGTAAATATTGCTCCTTAACTGTGTGCAACACGCTAAGTACAGAATGTATTGCGGGCTAGGCTAAGCCTTCGCCTGCAATTCTTGGAGTGATCATTTAGTGATTTGATTTTAAGATTGTTCCATGTTGACTGAACGTAGAGACCTGATGATTCATCAGCAGATAATACCGGAGACAATAAAACAAAACTGAAGAAAATCACGAGTTTCAAAACTCACAACTACAAACTGGTAGCTTAAGTAAACATTCTGAGTCTCAAAATTCACGACTCCGGACAGCAGGTGCTTGTGATAACCGCAGGAGGGATGAGGTGCGCGCTGACCCACGCTTCCCTTACGACAGGCAGGGGACACTGTGGATGTTATTCTGCCGAGGTGTATTATTATTATTATTATTATTATTAGACTCTTATTATTATTATTATTATTATTATTATTATTATCATTAAAATATTGTGCTGTTGTCTTAAAGCTAATATAATACATTTTTTAACTTTGACATAGATTTATAATAATGACGTGTGGCCTCCGGGGAGGTCTGGTGCAGGTCTTTAGAGTTGACGCCGAATAGGTGACCTGCACGTCTGTGAGGATGAGGCCCTACCTAACATGAAGTCTAATGCTGAAGACAGCACGAATACACAGTCCCCGAGCCATAGAAATTAACTAATGAAAGTTAAAATCTCCGACCCGACCGGGAATCGAACCCGGGACTCCCTGAATCCCTTTGACCAAAGGCCAGCATACTAACAATTTATGCATGCAGCCGGATGACATAAGTAGGTATATTGCCCGCTGCTAGTTAAAACAAACTGTCACTTGGTAGTACTGGGGCTTAGTTCCATTAGGCGGCATTTATTTGTTTAAGGCATTTTATTTAGAGATATTGAAGTTCAAGGCAGTTAATTCACTCATTTGGTTTCAACACTTGGAGATTCATTTCGAAGTCTATTCGCTTATTTCAATAGATTGTCTACCCGACACACTTAAACCGAAAAAAATATTCATCACGCATCCGATTATTCTGTGCGATGTAACTGAATGGTATTTGAAACAAATTCGATTATTTAAATTAAATTCTCGATTATCAAAAGTATTCCATTATCTCATCACTAATAGGGTGGAAATTTATCCATTCAAAGAACTGGCCCTGCTCGTGAGTTTTAAGACTGGCCTAGGTAGAGGAACCTGTTCCTATTAATCCTCTTCCTGGAATTCGTGAGTTTTGAGACTCATGAGTTTTGAGACGACATGTGCGCAGCAGAACGGCCCGACAAATTGGGAATAACTGTTTTGGTAAACTTTTTAAATATATACTAGCAGGTGCCCGCGGCTTCGTCCGCGTTTATTAATTCTACCGCTCTAGATTTTTCCAAACCGTTTAATTAAATGCAAAAGAAAAACTATATTTATGAATATACATAGTTTTCACTTTTAATATTGGTCGTTTTCTATTATTTCAATATTTCAACCCCCCTCCCTTCCCCGTAGGAGTGTCTTACCCTACAGTTTCTTTCCCAAACAGTAAGTCATATGAGTATCATGTTTGGTTGTGAGCTATGCTGGAATATGCACACTTACATCCATAATTTCGGCCATTTTGGACATTCCTTTCACCCCTTCCAACCCCCATCCCGATTAGCAATGAACTTTGGCTCAAACGGCATCCAGATTGTCACAGTTCATCTCAGTTACCCCAAAGACTATGTACTCGCCACTAATATAGGTCATTTTCCGGATTTTTTCATTTCACCCGTTCTTTTAGGGGTGCTAGGGGTTTCTTGTCCCTACAGTAATTTTTCCAGATAGTAAGTTATATGTAGAGCCTCCGTGGCTTAGACGGCAGCGCGTCGGCCTCTCACCGCTGGATACCGGGGTTCGAATCCCGGTCACTCCATGTGAGATTTGTGCTGGACAAAGCGGAGGCGGGACAGGTTTTTCTCCGGGTACTCCGGTTTTCCCTGTCATCTTTCATTCTAGCAACACTTTCCATTCTCATTTCGTAGCATCTATCAGTCATTAATATATCACTTTGGGAGTGGCGACCCCATCGTACTGATAGCCTGCTTCATTCATTACATCCCTGACCCGCTCAATGACTGGAAAACAGGTTGTAGGCTTTCTTTTCAGTAAGTTATATGTGTATCTAGTTTGGTTGAGAGCTATGCTGAAACATTCACACACATTCACCCGTAATCTCTGTCATTTTCGACATTTTCTTTCTTCACTTCTTCTCACCCCCTATGCCATGGTGACTGAACTTGGACTTTTCCTTTTTATATACCGTTTATAGAAGAAGAAGAAGAAAAAGAATATGATTTTTAAGAAACACATCTTAATCTTTACATACTGTTGGTTAGGCAACCCGCTGATCAGACTTGTCATGCGGTTTACTTACCTTCTCCTATTTTCATTTTTTTCACCCTTCTCACCCGCTATGCCGATACCCATCAGATTTCGTTCAAACCACTTCCTAAACCATCCCAGGGGTAATAAGAACAAATTGTGAAATTTTCAGCGAAATCTGTCCTGTAGTTTTTGAGTCCATTCGAGACATACACACAAACAAAGATGTATTTTTATATACATAGACTAAAGGACCTGTGCTACTCAGTAGCATTCGTTATAAACAGGTCAGATAACTCGTCTTGATATAGCTCTCGTAGTCATATTGTTTTGCCTGTCCTTTTTAATGGTTTTATGAACATTTAATAAGAAGCGCGTTGTGGTACGCCGCAGTTCTTAGTCAGAATTCATCCATTCTGTCGTCATAACAATCTTTCCATATATTCGCTTTTTTTATCCTGCAGTTCTTGCCTGCTTGCTTGCTTGCTTGCTTGCTTGATGCTTGTTGTTTAAAGGGGCCTAACATCGAGGTCATCGGCCCCCTGCTGTTCTTAATGCAAAGCTTGGTGTTGTGTTCCCCCTGTGGGTAGAGACTGCAGAATAACACCCACGGTATCCCCTGCCTGTCGTAAGATGCTACTAAAAGGAGCCCTAGTGGATCTTAAATTGGGAGATTGGTTTGGCGACCACAGGACCCTCAGCTGAGTCCTAGCATTGCTTCCAATTACTTGTGTCAGGCTCCTCACTTTCATCTATCCTATCCGACCTCCATTGGTCAATAATTCTTGTTCTTTTTCGACTCCGACGGTATTAGAGTACTCGCGGCCTAGGGAGTCTTTCATTTTCACACCCTTCGGGGCCCGTATCTTTCTTTGGCTGATAACTTTATTTTTCGAAGCGTCGGATCCCTTCCATTCTTTCCCCTGTGATTAGTCTTGTATAGAGGATGGTTGCCCAGTTGTACTTCCTCTTAAAACAATAGTCATCGGGCGAGTTGGGCGTGCGGTCGGGGGCGCGCGGCTGTGAGCTTGCATCCGGGAGATAGTGGTGGTGGTGATTATTGTTTTAAGAGGAAGTACAACTGGGCAACCATCCTCTATATAACACTAATCAGAGGGAAAAAATGGAAGGGGTCCGACACTTCGAAAAATGAAGATATCGGCCAAAGGAAGACAAGGGCCACGAAGGGCGTGAAAATGAAAGACTCCCTAGCCCTCGCAAACCTATAGCGTCGGGGTCAGAAAATAACAAGAGTTGACCAAGAGAGGTCGGATAGGATAGATGAAAGTGAGGAGCCTGGCACAAGTAAGTGGAAGCAATGCCAGGACTCAGCTATGGGCCCCGTGGTCGCCAACCCACACTCCAAAGTTCAGAGCCCTTGGAGCCCCTTTTAGTCGCCTCTTACGAAGGCAGGGGATACCGTGGATGTTATTCTACCGCCCCACCCACAGGGGGACGGGAGATAGTGGGTTCGAATCCTACTGTCGGTAGCCCTGAAGATGGTTTTCCGTGGTTTCCCATTTTCACATCAAGCAAATGCTGGGGCTGAACCTTATTAAGGCCATTGCCGCTTCCTTCTAACTCCTAGACCTTTCCTGTCCCATCGTCGCTATAAGACCTATCTCAGTCGGTGCGACGTAAAGCCACTAGCAAGAAAACAATAATCACCACCATTACCTTGGTATTGTGTTGTAGAATGCAATGGTATTTGTAATCGTAGTTCTTATGTATAGAAAGGTTGTGTGAGCTCATAAGTCTCGAAGATATATGGTCTTCACTCTTTCTAGTGTAGCTAGATAATGTCTAAGGCGTATGTTATGATGGGGGTCTGTTTGTACGTAGCTTTTTTTTTTTTTTTTTTTTTTTAGCAGCATTTAAGTTATTAGGAACGCTCTGCCATCTGTTGAATATATCTGTAAGCTAGAAAAGGTTAGAGAATAAAAGAGTATCTAGAAAGGAATAGTATTCTTCTGTGATCAGAGAAAGTGTATACACTCTGGTTTGGCAGGTAGTAATCAAACATGGCTGCATGCAATGACACACAGGCTATATCAGAATATTAATGGAAGTGTCAGTCGCTTAGCAACCTGCTAAGTACAGAATGTATTGCGGGTTAGGGTAAGCCTTCGCCTGCAATTATTGGAGTGATAATTTAACGATATGATTTTATGATTACTCAAAGTTTGCTAACTTAGAGACCTATCAATGTCTCATAATTTAACGGCAGATGATTCCGGAGGGAATAAAACAAAAATGAAGCAAATCGGTCCAGTAGACCGGACGGACGGATTTGTCAAAGCTGTTTTCAGTAAACTCTTTTAATACCTATATAGAATGTTGCTGGATGCCAGATAATATTAACTATAATCATCATCTCCCGCAGTTTATCCCGCTTGCTCAGGGTCCCTGGACGCACGCAGCTAAACCACTAAATCACCCTGTTCACCAATAATAATAATAATAATAATAATAATAATAATAATAATAATAATAATAATAATAATAATAATAATAATAATAATAATAAACTCTGACTGAAACAAGGTCCAGAGTGAAGTTTGTGGGAGAGATCTCAGATGAATTTGGAATTAAAACCGACTTCAGGCAGGGAGATGGGCTTTCCCCGATTCTTCTCAATATCGTCCTGGAAAAGGTAATACGAGTATGGGAAGAAAGAGTTAAAGAAAGGGGACTCCATCTATATATATATATAATAAGAGTTTTGTCTGTGCATTGCTCAGAATTCGAAAAGAATGGTATTTCTGTATCGGTCATGTCCACAGTAACAAGGAAATGCACTTTTTTACTTTTCCGTAATGTCTGTCTGTCTGTCTGTCTGTCTGTCTGTCTGTCTGTCTGTCTGTCTGTCTGTCTGTCTGTCTGTCTGTCTGTCTGTCTGTCTGTCTGTCTGTCTGTCTGTCTGTCTGTCTGTCTGTCTGTCTGTCTGTACACGCATCACTAGAAAACGGCTAAGGAGAATTTAATGAAAATCGGTATACAAAGTCGGGGAATAAGTCGCAACAATCTAGGCCATAAATAATTTTATTCAGGCTGATGGAAATAGTAGTTTAGGGGAAGGCCTAAATTTTAATTTTCAAATATTTGTTATTAGTGGTCCTATCTTAATAAAAATTGGTGTGCAATGTCGGGAAATAAGTCGCTACAATCTAGGATACAAATAATTTTATTCACGCTGAGTGAAATGGTAGTTTAGGGGAAGGCCTAAAATTTAATTCTCAAATATTTGTTATTAGTGGGCGTATGTTAACGCAAAACGGTAGCCAAAGTTAGGGAATAAGTCGCCACAATCGAGGCTATAAATAATTCTATTCACGCTAAATATAACGGTACTTTAGGGGAGGCTTAAAATTTAATTCTCAAATATTTATGTTATAAGTGGCCCTTTCTTAATGAAAATCGGCTTGAGAAGTCACGAAATAAGTCGCTATAATCTAGGGCATAAATAATTTTATTCACGCTGAGTGAAATGGTAGTTTTGGGGAAGGACTAAAATTGAATTCTCAAATATGCATTAGTGGTCGTATCGATGAAAGTTATACAGTATTAAATTTCCGATCATTTATGTCTTATAAATTTTTACCGTACCGGCTATGATCACAGAGATATTCATGAATTTGGATGTTTGTTACTGAGTCCATATCAGCGCCGAGTCACGAGAAAATGAGTAAACAGATTTGAATGAAAATCGGTATGTAAAGTCAGAGAATAAGGAACTACAGTCTACGCTATAAATAATTTTATAAGACGCATCGAAGAGTCGAAAGAAAACTAAACGTGAAGGCCTACAATATAGAAAACTCATAAAATTGATCAACAATAACATTACATTGACCATTGTTTGTTGTGATATGCTTTATGTCTTCTGTTGCCACTCATCTCTAATAAATAGGACTACTGCTGCGTACCGAGTATTTTTTTAAAATTTGCTTTACGTCGCACTGACACAAATAGGTCTTATGGCGACGATGGGATAGGAAAGGCTCAGGAGTGTGAAGGTACAGCCCCAGAATTTTCCTGGTGTGAAAATGGGAAACCATGGAATACCATCTTCAGGGCTGCCGACAGTGGGGTTCGAATCCTCTATCTCTCGGATGCAAGCTCACAGCTGTGTGCCCGTAACCACACGGCCAACTCGCCTGGTCGTACCGAGTGTAACACCCTGCCTGAATATTGGCGGAAGTAGCTGGGGAGTTAGCTAACTTTCTTTTTTAGCATGCCATTCCTTAGGTTCAGAAATTTTCTGATACTACTGGTACGTAACACATTGTCTCATCATAGTATTCGAGCTATTCATTTTCTACTCTGAGGTACTGTTTGGAATGAGCAATGTACATATTTAACGCAATAAGGGCAGAGGACTGTTCACGGCTGTCTATGGGCTGGTCATTCCGGCTCTGGAACTTTGGGCTGTTAGATCGGCATCGTAGTACTGTTCGTTGAAAGTGAGAAAATGTGCGGATTTTCATTTGATAGAGTATTTTATATGATAACATTGCTTTTAACTGCTACATTCCTACTGACGTTTTTGTAATGACCTATGTTGACTTCAGTTAGGAAAACCACAAAGTCAGCCTTTATGAGAATCCCGTACCGAAGCACGGGTACATCAGCTAGTCATGAGATAAGATTAGGTTCAAAGCACAAAGGGGTTGATGTAAACTGTTTGTCCTTTGCTGATGACATAGCAATCCTCTCTGGAAGTATAAAGACTGCCTTAGAGCAAATCAACTTTCTGAAAGAAATGGCAGGAAAAGTTGGACTTCAGATATCTTTTGATAAGACTAAATTCATGTCAAATATTAGGGATTCACCCACAGCGCTAAAACCAGAGTACGGGAAAATCAACAAGGTTAACAAATTTAGGTGAAATAATTCAGGTTAATGGACCAGATAAAGAACCAAACAGATTAAGAGCAAGAAAACTGGAACTAGTATACCAACTCATTATAAATACCTCTCAAGGAAAACTAAAATCAAACACTACAACACAGTAATCAAACCAGAGAGTTTGTATGCCACAGAATGCATATTTTCTATGAAAACTTGTGAAATAGAAGAGAGAGAGAAAAAGGAAAATACTGAGGGAAATTTGGAAACCATTGAAAACGAAGGAAGGAGAGGTTAGACATAGGAGGAATAAAGATCTATACAAGGATGAAGAAAATGAAAGGCTTTTAGACACGATCAGAAAGAGGGAAATTCAATTTTTTGGCCACTTAATGAAGATGGATAACAGTAGATTGACAAAACTAGTGTTTATCCATGTTTACAAGAGCAAGTGTCGCAACCAGTGGATCCAAGGAGTGAAAAAAAAAAAAAAAAGATATGACAGAGATTGAAATAACAGACGATGTAATACAAGACAGAAGAACTTTCAGAAAATTGATACAAAACTTCAAGGTTTTCCAGAAGAAGCAAAAGAGGAAAGGTAATAATAACATCTGGACAGAAGAGAGGAGGAAACAGCAAAGTGAAAGAATGAAGAACTATTGGAAGTCAAGAAAAGAAGGATTAAGATGAATGCACAGGGTTGCTTTCCGTGGTCCTTTGATGGCCAACATCGAAGAAAGAAGAAAATAATGTATTGTATATATACACTGCTGTTGAAAAAGAATTGAGTGAATGAGAGGATTTCGAAACAAAAAACTGAAAAAGAACAATGCAGCATAAGTAAACATTTTTAAATGCCTAGCCGATGGGAAGTACAAGCTGCCACATATTTTAGAATGAATAGTTCGGAAAGGGGACTGTGTGTAGATAAAAACACTAAATCAAAACAAAATGTTATTGAAAATGAGCTGGCTCTAATTGCTCACTGAAAACCCCTTGAGACGACGCCGCGTATCACTGCTATATGAGGTGAGTTTTTTACGACCGGATATCTTTCCTAATGTCAACCTCGTCAGAGGAGTTAATGAGATGAAATGAATGCCATGATGTATGATAGTAGGAAGGAAGAGGGTGAAACCTGGTGCCGGCACATAGCCTACTCCTTATCGAGTAGCACCTAGGAGATTGCTCAAGGCTTAATGTCCACATCCTACTTTATTACGTGGCATACTCCCAAAATGATTACGTCATGAATAGTTACACGGGCCGTGAAAGTCTAAATGATTATGTCATACCCCTTGCGGCTGGGGAACGCAGATGAAGAATACACCCACGGTATCCCTTGCCCGTCGTAAGAGCCGACTAGAAGGGGCAACCAAGGGATGACTGAATTAGAACAATGAAACTAATACCAATATAAATGGTCCGTTATTGGACATTATAAATTTTCCAGCTAACTCATTCCTGGTTGCCAGCGTTTCGCCCCCGTGTGCTAGGTTGGGCTCATCAGTTGGTACCTAGCACACCTACCAATACGCTGGCTAGTGCATACCGTGGAGGCCACTACGTAGGCTACTTGAAGCGACCGGCAGTGGCAATGCACTATGAGAGACTTTGTCTCACTACCAAAAATTGATGCCTGCTTGGCCATCAGATGATATAGATGTTGATTCCCATATGGAATCTGAAATATTTGTCCCGAATGAGTAAATTTATAATACCAATATAAATGGTCCGTTATTGGACATTATAAATTTTCCAGCTAACTCATTCCTGGTTGCCAACGTTTCGCCCATGCCGCACAAGCCATGCGTCTTGGTTGGTGTGCTAGGTACCAACTGATGAGCCCAGCCTAGCACACGGGGGCGAAACGCTGGCAACCAGGAATGAGTTAGCTGGAAAATTGATAATGTCCAATAACGGACCGTTTATATTGGTATTATAAATTTACTCATTCGGGACAAATATTTCAGATTCCCTATGGGAATCAACATCTATATCAACCATGAAACTACTTGTGATTATAACACGGGGACCACCATGCGTCATCTTTACTTGCGAGTAGTACCACCATGTTAGGTGCACAATAGGTTTGTGATTAGTATGAGCAGAGAGCGGTTGACTGTGGTTTTCCAGTACCTGTGATTAGTACCACTATATGCGGAACATCACTGCCTGTGATTTGTACCATTATGTGGAAAAAACCACGGGTCTGGGAGTTGCCTGTGATTAGTACCACTATATGGGCGACACCGTTGGTCTGCGTTGCCTATAATTAGCACTAATTGTGTGAGGAACACCACGGGATAGTACGAGTCCCTGTGATTAGTACACCTATGTGAGGTGCACCATGGGTTTGCGTTGCCTACGAATGGCACCGTTATGTGAGAAACACCATAGGTCTGCGTTACCTGTGCGACGTACAATACTTGTGAGTATTACCATAATGTTTGGAACACCGTGAGTCTACGCTACTTTTGATTAGTACTGCAACTTGAGAAATACCATGGTTCTACTTTACTAGCGCCCATGCCATTATGAGGGACCGTTAACCTGGATTTTGGACACCTATAGACAACGAGGATCATCGATTCAGGACTGTGCTTTGGAAGCAGTCCCTTGGTCGGTAATACTATTGTTTTAATATAGTTTCTGGGAAGGTGAGGCATTGTGGGTCGGATCCGTTTGAAGTTCATCATCATTGTTCATCATCACGTTTTGAATTCTAATCAGTGGATGAATTTTAGACTTTTAAATTGTCATTGCATTTCGTCTCATTTTGTACCATTAGGGGCTGATAACCTAGTTGTTAGGCCCCTTTAAATAACAAGCATCATCATCATCATCATCATCATCATCATGATTATGTCATAATATGCCGTGACTCCATGTGAACACTTCGGAGAGGTTTGGAATTGAATCCAGGCTTTTGGCACGCAATCTAGTGATTAGAAATTGTATACCACCAACTCTCCTACCCTACCGGCCAACATTCTGGTGGTGAACATTTCGACCAACGGGACTCGAACCCGCTAACCTCGGTGTCAGACCATATAGACGCCTAAACGAGCATGCCCACCAGACGGGCTTTATAATAATAATAATAATAATAATAATAATAATAATAATAATAATAATAATAATAATAATAATAATAATAATAGGTCCAGTCAAAGACAACGGCGAGTTTAGGAGACGGCACAACCAGGAGTTGTACTCGCATGTGGAGAAAAGAACTGATGTGATGCGAAAAAGGAGGATTACTTTTTATGGACACATGGCCCGAATGAATTCAACACGGTTAACCAACCGCATTTTCACTTTCCTCCAAGAGAAAAAGGCAAAGGGGGCATGGTTCAGTGAGGTACAGAAAGATCTGCAGGAGATTGGGATCTCATTTGAAGATATCCAGGAGCGTGTCCCACTTAAGAAAAACTCCAAGAACATCAGAGATTCCTACCAAAGCCGAAGATGAAAACTGGAAAGGCATGGACGGAAGAGCGAAAGGAGCAACACCGTATACGAATGAAGGAATACTGGACCAACATTAAAGCTCAAGGGAAACAGTTGAAATGACGTGGTCCTTAGTTGGCCGAAACGAAACAAGAGAATAATAATAATAATAATAATAATAATAATAATAATAATAATAATAATAATAATAATAATATTAATAATAATAATAATAATAATAATAATTGTACCGCGAGGGTACACCCGCCCCGCGCATTCAAATCAAGCGGCTTGTGAACTGACATCTTACTCGTAAAACTTGAAACCACTAGTGCATGAAGTTTGGACGTTGGTCAATAGATGTCACTACTAAAGTGATAAAATAATTTGTGTTGATTATCTTTTGTTTTTGGTATGTCAAAGTTGTCAATCCTTCCGTCTCTTCCCGCCAACTTGTGATGCGGGCCAATCAAAAATTTCCTGTATTTAATTTTCAACCAATCAGAGTTTTTTCTACATATTTAATTATCCAATAAAAATCTGGGGGTGTGTAGGGCATTAGTCCAGAGCTCTCTCGAAACTTCCTCTCGGGTATAAAAGCTTTCAATTTTTCGAGCTACCATGTCTTTTTGATCGTCGAGTGTATGTGCTAATAGTGGAGGCGAGGGCGTTTCGCCCTTCATCGAGCAGTCCAGCGCAATAAGGTAATGGCAGCCATGTACTAACTAGATGATAGCCTCTGAAAGATAACCCGAGGGGAAGGTTTCCTGCCCTTAAGAATGTAACTTTAATTCCCAATCTGCAATAATGTAAACATCGTCCAATATAAATTTCTTAACCAGCCTAAAGGCACTTAGCTGAAATTCGGGAATAGAGAGTGTGACACCCTCTCGAGGTCCCTATCAACTTGTATTTGAGCTGACTATGTTTTATAACCTTCTTCTATCTGTAGCCTTTCTCCATCTAGTCACCTCAGTAGTATAGTGTAACGTCGGGCAGTGAGCCCAGCTAGGGTTTTAAACTTCTAAGTGTCGGTGTCAAGGAGTGCAAGTGTTTGCCTCAGCATCATTTTAATTTTCGGGCCAGTAACTTTAACCTGTTTTTTTCTCTTCCCACCAAGGCCCGGTAGAATGAGTATTCTATACTCCTGTAAAAACTTTTCTGTTAAGTGGGTAAACTGTTGAGTGTTGAAGACAGTGATATCTGTTTGAACTATTAAATGTAGGTTGTGTCTCGAGAGGCCTGGAAACTGTAAATTTTCGGTGAGCAAAGATACTCGGATTGTAATTGTATTAGGTTGGGAGCTCTGTCTCCTATTCTATTCATAGAGCATAGATGCTCTTCCTAATTTGGTAGATTCTATCTGTAAATGAAATGGGGAGACCTGCCTCCTTAACAGTTGGGTGTACGGACCAATAGTGCCTAAATAACTTTCGTAAAATTGTATTCAACTACTGTACCTGATATCTTGTACTGTCGCTGAGCGACTAGTTTTGTTCATATCTTTTATTTGAAAAAGTTCAAAGGAAATATAACCTTGATTTTAAAACTTTTAATTAATCTTTTGATTGTAGTAGATGTCTATGGCCGCACCTTCTTTCGCCTCAGTGATCCACGAAAGCTCCGTAATAATAATAATAATAATAATAATAATAATAATAATAATAATAATAATAATAATAATAATAATAATAATAATAAATGCATAACCCTGAATTGTAAGCTACTGGTATGTACAATGATATTCACCGGGCGAGTTAACCGTGCGGGAGATAGTGGTTTCGAACCCCACTGTCGGCAGGCCCTGGTTTCCCATTTTCACACTAGGGTTATTTAGGCTTCTTAGATAAAAATTAGGAAGCATATTAGGCACGTTATATTAGATTACATCTACTGGAACACACTCAATACGAATTCACTCATACACGGAGTGTCTGGTAATGACTGAAAGATCATCATACATGCCAACTTCTTCAAGCTAAAAGCCCAATATGGGATTACTATCTGTTAGTACCTCGTAGCTTACTCCACGTGAAGATGAACATTTATGAAATCTAAAATAGGGACTTTTGGCGTCCCGTGGAAAGGTAAACCGGGGCACGGGTCTTAACTGCAAAATCGAGACTATCTCGGGTACACCGGGACAGTCGGTATAATTTATACTCCTTTTTCTTTTTCAGAGCTGGAGTATTGACAGTTGAGTGGCAAAGCGCTGAATTACAGACAATATACAAACACACCAAAAAATGTTGACAAGAATAGGGAATGTCACGCCCCTCTCACGGACTCTCGTTGTTTTGAAAGTCATGATTCGTTCTCTAAAACTGTACATTATATTTTCATATCCCTAGAGCACACACGATAGGATGAATAATAAAAATTAAGGGAGTTACAAATTCAAATATGTCACAAAAGCTTTCCTCAAAAGCTACCTACGATCAACAGGTTACGTAGATATAAATCACAAAGTCACGAGGGGAATATTTGGTGTGGAACAGAATAACTAAATACTGGGAACCATAAATCATTATTTAAAAAAAAAATAACCAGTTCGTAACTGAAAGAAAACCACTGCCAACTACAACTAACCTAACCTAAAAGTAACCCTCAACTAATAAGAAGTAAGCTATGAATAGTAAAAAAGAATAACTGCACACATGGAATGAACTAATTCTCTGGCAATACACATACTGTACACAGACACAATGATAAAATAATGTAACTCAAAACGGGTACAAAACGGAATTTGCCGGGAAAGGACACCAGGTGACACGGAGAAATAAACACTCGGTTTAGCGCCGTATGCGTTCCCACGTTACCATGACAACAACTCGCCATTTTTCGCAACACCAGCGCCAATTCCAACTCTCGAACAAAGATCTATAACTATAGATGTACGTTCCAACTCTGCACTCTACACATTCTCTTTGCAGTGGAGGACGACAATACGCAAACTGTAAGCGCGTACTGTTGCATAAATAAAGGAAAATAAAGTACCAGTTATATACTACCCCAGGTGATCCGTCATTTTTAATGGCCTTCGTCGCTAAGATATTACAGCAAAAGAGAAAAGCAATTGGATAACAAGGTAAAATACATATACAGTACCGGTCAAAAGTTTAGGACCACATAAGGAAATCACGAAATGTCATCTAGAACCTAAAATTGTGCCACTAATCCTCTATAATTTTCTTTCTGAGCTCTCACATCTAATAGGATATATGTCGCTTGATTTCATTGAGTTACTCCAAATACTGTGGAAGTTATGAATTTTTAACTCTTGGAAGGTCACACCAAAAGATCAAACATTTTGGTAATATAATGTACTGTACACTCTAATTGGTTGCAAGTAACACCAACAAGATTTTTCTATAGACTTAGGGATAAGTGGGGGCCATTTTAGTATAAATATAGAAATTCCGAAAATATGCGGCACCGGTTTTTTTCGTGTTTTATTTTTTTGAACCAGGGCCAAAATTGTTGATTTTTCTTTGCCTTTTTCATGTATGGCCCAAGGTCTCAGGGCGAGCTATCGGCGTCAAACTTATCTGCCCTGATAGATCCATTTCCACTCTGCCGATGGCATCCAAGAACACATTTCTGATGCCGATAGCTCACACTGAGACCTATGACAAAAACAAGGAAAAATTGACTATTTTAGCGCTGGTTCGAAAAGAAAATAAAGACACAGAAATGGGTGCCGCATTTTTTCGGAATTTTTATATTTATACTAAAATGGCCCCTAACTATTGCTAAGTCTCTACAAGAATCTTGGTGGTGATACTTGAAACCAATTAGAGGATATAGTACATAATATTTTCAAAAATGTTGACTTTCTGATGTGACCTTCCAACAGTTAAAATTGTATAACTTATTCAAAACTTGGCGTAAATCACTGAAATCAGGCGATGTATATCATATTAGATGCAAAAGCTCAGGAAACAAAATACAGAGGTCTAGTAGCAAAATTGTAGGTTCTTTTTTTTTTTTTTTGCTAGGGGCTAGGGGACACAGATAGGTCTTATGGCGACGATGGGATAGGAAAGGCCTAGGAGTTGGAAGGAAGCGGCCGTGGCCTTAATTAAGGTACAGCCCCAGCATTTGCCTGGTGTGAAAATGGGAAACCACGGAAAACCATCTTCAGGGCTGCCGATAGTGGGATTCGAACCTACTGTCTCCCGGATGCAAGCTCACAGCCGCGCGCCTCTACGCGCACGGCCAACTCGCCCGGTAGATTGTAGGTTCTAGATGGAACTTAATGATTTTTTTAATGTGGTCCTAAACTTTTGACCGGTACTGTAGAATGACAGAAACGGACTAGAAAAAATGCCGGACTCAGTGGCTCAGACGGTTGAAGCGCTGGCCTACTGACCCCAACTTGGCAGGTTCGATCCTGGCTCAGTCCGGTGGTATTTGAAGGTGCTCAAATACATCAGCCTCGTATCGGTAGATCTACCGGCACGTAAAAGAACTCCTGCGGGACTAAATTCCGGCACCTCAGTGTCCTCGAAAACCGTAAAAGTAGTAAGTGGGACGTATAGCAAATAACATTATTAGGGACTAGAAAACAGCGAAAATAAAAGAAGAAAGGAAAACCACTCTTGTTTCTTTAGATAGTCAACGTAGCGCAACACCGTATTCTGGATAATATCTTATCAAAAGAACACTAAGGCATTGTGCATTTTACGGACAATCATGTTGAATCACTTCCCATATTTATATCAATCTCTGTAATGAAAACGCGCCTTGTGCATTACATTTATTAAAATCAAGAATTTCATTGGATCGATACTCAATATCGGTAATTCGAAAATGAAATGTAAAATGAGTACCAGAAATTTCCGTACATGCTAGAGAGTGGTAGTACGCATTTCTGCAGAAATACGGTACCATGAGTACTCCCATCTGTGGAGAAACTATTACATTTCTAAACCAGTTTAGCTGGACGAAACTGGGAATTATTTAAAAAGAAGCAATTTGTGCAAGCCCTGTTATGTTATAAGCTAATTCTTTCCTTTATTTTCTTTAATCATAAACAATTTTTTAGCGGAAATTTGCACAAAATGTCGTTCGTTCCGGCTAACCGCTTTGTATAGCGCAATAGCAAATAGTGGACACTTTCCATGTGCTGTGAGGAAGGGTAGCAGGGGTAATTTTTTTTTTCTAAGGCCATGGACACTGAGGTAAGATCCAGTCGCTTGCCGCGCGCATTCATCAGTCTGGCAGTCTTTTTAGTGTCTGATAGTTTTGTTAGTGTGTAGTCAAATACTAAATGATTTTAATTGTAATAAATGTGAAATATTGTTCCTTTGGTGAAAGTTTTATTGTACAGTACTGAATCAAAATCTCAGAAAACTATTATGACCGCACTTAAGTTGGTAAACTCTCAGTCTTTACCTCTCTGTCGAAATTCGCTGAGAGAGCATTAAACAACTTACCAGTTTGTAGCCTTTATTTTAGTTTTGGTGTATTGTATATAAGCCCTCCTCCACTATATCCCACAAAACCGGAGGTTGTTTGTTCTCTGTATATTTTTTTTTTTTTGCCCCCGCACTTTTAATTACCAATCGCCGCTACTGGGTACCATAGTCAGTTTGGAACAGCTTGCTAGAGGCTTTACGTCGCACCGACACAGATAGGTCTTATGGCGACGATGGGATAGGAAAGGCCTAGGAGTTGGAAGAAAGCGGCCGTGGCCTTAATTAAGGTACAGCCCCAGCATTTGCCTGGTGTGAAAATGGGAAACCACGGAAAACCATCTTCAGGGCTGCCGATAGTTGGATTCGAACCTACTATCTCCCGGATGCAAGCTCACAGCCGCGCGCCTCTACGCGCACGGCCAACTCGCCCGGTCAGTTTGGAACAGAGATGCTGACAACACAGTACCGTAATTTCATAGAACAGTGATATTCTGACTGTTTCTGTTGGCGTTCCCCCAAAATCGAATTGTTTTACATTCCTACCCCCGAAATACGAGTATATTGCGTATACCAGAAATAACGAATGATTGTTGCTGGATGCGAAATAATATTAACTATAATCATCATCATCATCATCATCATCATCATCATCATCATCATCTTCCCCAGCTTATCCCGCTGACTCAAGGTCTGAAAGAGTTGTGATCGGGGATTTAAGATCGAATGCCCTTCCTTACACCCCAGCAACACCAGGAATCAAATCGCGGTCGCCGGGATTACAGGCAAGCAGCTAAGACGCTACACCACGGTGTTCCCCAATAATAACAATACCGTAATGTATTATATATACAGTACATCGTCGCTGGGCAAAGGAAATCTCGTAACTTCTTCGGAGTAAACAGTAGCGGCGCTAAGAAGCTCGCCCCCGCACCCCCGCAATCATTGAAAATGGGCGCCTCGATTTGATGAGGAAAGTTACAAGTTTATTTCGTAGCACAGGGTTGTATAATTTTACAATCAACAATCAATTATTATTATTACATAATTTAGTTTCCAAATCCGGAGGAATTTACATTTATATAGTGCGAACACACACATACGCACAAGAAATGCATATTCCAATCATAGTAACCAAAACACGCTGACCGTCACAATATTAAGATTTATTTATTTATTTATTTATTTATTTATTTATTTATTTATTTATTTATTTATTTATTTATTTATTTATTTATTGTTATTTGCTTTACGTCGCACCGACACAGATAGGTCTTATGGCGACGATGGGATAGGAAAGGGCTAGGACTGGGAAGGAAGCGGCCGTGGCCTTAATTAAGGTACAGCCCCAGCATTTGTCTGGTGTGAAAATGGAAAACCACGGAAAACCATCTTCAGCGCTGTCGACAGAGGGGCTCGAATCCACTATCTCTCGGATGCAAGTTCACAGCTACGCGTTCCTAACCGCATGGCCAACTCGCCAGGTATATTATTATTATTATTATTATTATTATTATTATTATTATTATTATTATTATTAAGAAATAATCTCGTTCCTCGGACCAAATAATCTACAACTCAACCGTCCATCCTAGGCCAACTTAGCTACACTGACTGCTGAGAATTATAACAGCGTCGATAATTCAATATTTGGAGTTTAATTTTTTTTTTTTTTTGGTAGTTGCTTTACGTCGCACCGACACAGATAGGTCTTATGGCGACGATGGAATAGGAAAGGGCTAGGACTGGGAAGGAAGCTTTTTTGTTTGCTAGTTGCTTTATGTCGCACCGACACAGATAGGTTTTATGGCCACGATGGGACAGGGAAGGGCTGGGAGTGGGAAGGAAGCGGCCGTGGCCTTAATTAGGGTACAGCCCCAGCATTTGCCTGGTGTGAAAATGGGAAACCACGGAAAACCATTTTCAGGGCTGCCGACAGTGGGGTTCGAACCTACTAGAGTTTAATTAAGGAGGATGTCTTTGTTATCGCATCTTCTCTGACTACTGGGTTCTCAGAACTGGCTAATTACTTCAAAAGCCTTGTTGATTGTTGTGAGTGGCAGCAAGGGATGGTTATTATTGGAACAGATTGGGAAACCCACATTCTTTCAGAAATAACTACCGTACTCCTATTGATGAAAGAAGCTCTGCACTACGACGGCTGACCCCAATCAAGAAGCAGACCTCAATTATACAATTTCAGGATGCACTAGATACAAACCACAAGTAACCAATTTATATCAAACGCTTATACAACTCGAAGTTCCACTTCCCACTTCCGTTTCGTCGTTGTTAAGCAGCTATGACATCCGTATATATTAAGCAATAGCCAAATTTTTAAGTATAGACAATTTAACATTGTGATACGTTTGTTCTATAGTCTGTATTTAAACTGTTCTCATTCAACCCAAGTTCCTGTACCGTGGCTTTCTATCACCAATTAGTCACAATGCCATGAAAGGTCCCATCTAAAGATGTTGCTCTTTGACCTTCCTGTTTTTTAAACGTCTTACGGACCTAATGCCAAAATATAAATAAATAAATAAATAAATAAATAAATAAATAAATAAATAAATAAATAAATAAATAAATATGTTTGGAATAACTCTGTATAATACGAATTATACTGTGTTGTGTGCTGTAGCTTTATCAATATGTGAAGTAAGTCTTCAGCAACTGAATTAAGAAACAGTCATGGCCCCGCGGGCTGTGCGAGGCCCTTATCGCCGCCACTGGGAGTAAAGTTTACAGAAGTCAAAAACTGAGCGGTCAGCAATGACCGGAGAACTGTTCCTAGCATTTTCATTGCTTAACGATAGTCCAGGTATTCGACCATTGGAGCCTTGTTTCCCTTCTCAGGCAACGCGGCAAGCTTTCAAAAGACAGATGAAAAACGTGGTTTTCTCGTGGGGGGAATTACGAGGTTTTCATTGCCTAGCAACGATATATAGTTGTTCTGGTGGTGGTGATGATTTTTGTTTTAAGAGGAAGTACAACTAGATAATCATCCTCAGACGATATATTTATCAGTATTATTAATCCAGTCCACCTCTCTGATGTAGTGGTTAGCGTGATTAACTGCCACCCCCGGAGGCTCGGGTTCGATTCCCGGTTCTGCCACAAAATGTGAAAAGTGGTATGAAAATTTGAAAAATTGTACGAGAGCTGGAGGAGGTCAACTGAGTAGAGATGGGTTCGATTCCCACCTCAGCCATCTTCGAAGTGGTTTTCTATGGTTTCCCATTTCTCCTTCGGGCAAATGCCGGGATGGTAGCTAACTTAAGGCCACGGCTGCTTCCTTACCTCTTCCTTGTCTATCCCTTCCAAGCATAGCAGGTGCGAGGTACTGGTCCTCCTCCCCAGTTTTATCCCCCGACCCAAAGTCTCACGCTCCAGGACACTGCCCTTGAGGTGGTAGACGTGGGATCCCTCGCTGAGTCCGAGGTAAAAACCAACCCTGGAGGGTGAACAGATTAAGAAAGAAAGAAAGTAAGATCATTAGTGCAACAATTACTACTGTGCGGTATACATTACTACTGAAAAAATGGAAGTGAATTGAGTGGATTTCGAAACAAAAATTTAAAAAGAGCAATGCAGCGTAAGTAAGCATTTTTACATACCTAATGAACAGGAGGTACAAGCTGACACACATTTTAGAATGAATAGTTCCGAAAGGGGACTTTGTGCAGAGGTACACAAAAACACTAAATTAAAACAAGATATTGAAAATGAGCAGGCTCAACTCTTTTCTGAAGTGTTCACTGAAAGCAGAAGCTACGATAAATTTGCGTACCCCTTGAGACGCCCCCGCGCACTTTGAATACAACTGTCATAGATGATTTTGACAATGAGGATGATGACAATTTAAAGAAATATGTTAATATTATCAGTTATATGTGCTGTTTCCATTGAGTCACCAGAAGTCTTGGATGCACTATGGTATATTATGAAGAGTAAAGTCTAAGGTATTCGTGTGAACAATTTAACATTCCAGTTTGAAATAAAATAATTAGAGTTTCAGACTGTACAAGGAAGACGAAAACGAACAGATGATCTCCTCCCCCTTTCATTCGACATTATTGCAATATCTACAATAGGGTGTGCAACGAGCCTTCGCAGAAGCGGCGATTAGGGTGGGGGAGTGGGGGGCAGTCACCCCTCTCTCACTTTGTGGAGAAAATATTAAATTTTTATTCGATTTTAGCTGGCTGAAACTAGGAATTATTAAAACAGCAATTTGTACGAGCCTTTTTGTCTTATCAGCTAATTACTTTGTTTTCTTTAATTATTAACAAAATTACTAGCGGAAATACACAAAAAATGTCGTTTGTTTAGCGCCACAGCAAGTAGTGGAGACTTTGCATGTGCTGTGAGGAAGGGTGGCAGGGGCAGACCTATATTTTTTTTTACCAAGGTCATGGACATTGACGTATGATTCACCCACTTGCCGCGCGCATTCGTCAGTCTTTTTAGTGTCTGTTAGTTTCTAAGTGTGTAGTCAAATACTAAATGTTTTTAACTGTATAATCACACCGGACTTCTATTTACTTGTAATACATGTGTAACATTGTTCCTTTGGTGAAAGTTTTATTGTACAGTACTGAATCAAAAACTTTAAAAATTATTATTACCGCAGTTGGTAAATATCAACCTTTGCTTCTCTGTCGAAATTTGCTCAGAGGGCATTAAAAAACTTGCCATTCTGTAGCTTTTTTTTTTCAGTTTTCTGTATAATACCTCCCGCCCCACGAAATACGGGTACTTTCCGTTGTCTGTACATATTTTTGCCCCCCCACTTTTAATTTCCAATTCCCGCTACTGACCCTTCAGCTCAAAGAATAAAATTCTGACTCCTAATAAGAGTGCTCTTTTAATGAAAGATGTAGCAGACTTGATGGTTATTAATATTACGGGACCCACATTCCAGCAGTTTGATCCGCTGCCCTATGTGAACACCTGGTTGTCATTTGGAAGACGTACGTCCCTGTGGAAAATTTGAAACGTTACATGATTAACTAAAGCCCTACTATCATTTAAATACTACTGGACATATCCACGGCAAGAATTACCCTCCCCAGTGTAGTTTATGATTTGATATTAGCCTCTAATATAGCGTAACACCGTATTTGTATACTAATTTTTTTAAAAAAAGAAAACACTACGGTCTTGTATATTTTTACGGACAATCACGGTGCAACAAATGTGAATCACTTCCCACATCTCTTAACTATTTCCGCACCTTGTGCACTGCATTTATTTAAAATCACTGTTTTATCCTTTAGTATGTCTCAAGGTACCGTATATATGGTTACTGATAAGAGCCGCTATAAACAACTAGCACATCACGCTGAAGTGTCTACCTATTCCTCAAACGTGACACAATAAACACAGTCGATAAACACCTTCCCCTACTTAGGTAGGCGGTCCTGGAATGCCATTCGGAACGGCGTTTTGAAATCAAATGCTAGGATTGGCAAAGCATAATTAGTTGTAATATTTCCGAAGAGATGGCATTACGAAGTCAACGCTAGCGCCTTCAGTGAGGAATGCAATAACTGGTACGAGTCACACACGAGGTTGCGGACGTTCAGCTTCGTTCAATCTGCGCTTTTCAAGGACACTTTTGTTTACGACTTTTATGAACTATAACATGACGCACTTCCATTTGGTCGATGAAACTTCGATTAGTATAATATTTATACTTTTACCATAGACCGCGCAAATTGGCTCAATCGTATTCAGGTAATACCGAGTAAAACTTCCCTCGCATTTATACACGCACATGCCACGCATGCATACGAGTGAACGTAGAAGTTGCGGTAGCATTGGGTCCATCTCTTTCACTGAGCACTAATGCTAGAGGTTGGAAGACCAAATAGAAGTCATTCAAGTTACTTCATGGTTATGTTAATACACGCATTCCTTTCCCAAGGCATCTGATCTCCCATTGGCCGGTGAACATGAGTTGAAGGTGACGTCACGCTTCTCATGATAATGAGGTATTCAATATGGCGGAGTAGCTAGTGTGTGAGTGCCAGTTGCTGTACTTTTGGATGGATTTAAGTAGTGAAATATGCCAAGGAGACGAAATGGAGAGATACCTCTACCCGACGGATGGGATTTCGCGAGGGATTACGATGGGAAAATATATTTCATCGATCACAATAGCAAGAAAACAACATGGATTGACCCGCGGGACAGGTAAGTTGAATACTAGACTTCACCCTGCGGGGCCCCACGTCAAATCCCCGAATTCCTGAGATGTTTCTGCCACTTTTCACATAGAAATTTCATGAAATAACGTGTAATGTTGTATATATTTGTAACTTATCGTGCCTTAAATGTTTGTAGTTGATACGGTATTGTAACTTTGCAATTTGTTCCATAATCTTAACAAAACTGTAATTAATTTTGGCTGGATATGTGGTACTCGTGCTGCCATCTCGAAGAAAACATGCTACCTTGGGTTGTCTAATCGTATCGTAAACGTACATACATTTTGCGGGTTTTGTGAAGTATTTGTGCCGCTGTTGCGAAACCAAATGATTTTAATAGTTTCTATATTATGTAGGTTTTCAACTAGAAACCTTACTGTAGTTTGCGGGAGAGATTACTGGTGGTAAATTATTTGATGATTGAACTTGATCAGCTTTCTTACCTAGTCATATTTTTGTTTGTCTGGGTGTGAAGTAAATAAAAAAATGCATGTTTTTAACATTCAGTTAATTTTTACAATGGAAGGTTTCTGATGCGCTCAGTTTTATTATTATAATGCTTCATTTGACGCGGGAAATTTTCGTCGACCACTACATTGAGGGTGATAACCCATTTAATGATAATACGGCCCTTCATCCGGCCTTATCCGCTCCCATGTAATTCGAGTGATTTTTTTATTATTGTTCGATTAATTATATGAATTTACTTAAAAGAAATATCGTGCCACTTTATTCGAATCCTTGTCATGAAATTTATTTAATTATTAATTTATTAAGGAATAAGACACAGACGTGTATACAAAGTAAATTAAATAACGTAGATCTATAGTCCAACAGAAATTTTTATTAAACTTGTAATATTTGTCAGTATCAAATGTCATTTGCATGGGACATTCCCAAGCCCTAAAATCTGTTCAGGCCGTGCGTATGTATGCTCTTTACATCGGTAAAATTATGTGTAACAGTGCATCGTGTGCATAAAGGTATACTGTGCACCTCCTTTGACAGACCACTGCCCAGGATTTGAGTTCTATTTTTTAAATTTCATCATGATCTGTAGGGTGATAAGTGTTTCAAGCACTGAAAGCAGTACTTATTCCTGAAAGTGGTCGAGTAAAATACAGACTTCGGTTTTTCCATCGCTTTTTGTTATGTATTACAATACTTAAACTACATTCATATAGAAAAAAAATCAATATAAACGCAAGGAAATTTATTAATACCGTACGTAACAAACTAAACAACATAGCCCTCACAGTGAGTAATACGAAATAAAGCAATCTTGTTATAAAGGAGTGTAAATTTATATTTATTATTCATGTTCATAATTTTCATTCATTTACACTACAAAAGCCGCCATCCAGCATGATCTTTTTCCGTCAATTATTCATGTCCCAATCAGATTTAAGAATACATTTGTCTTCAGTTTTCGGCATAGTCACTATCGCTCTCAGATGGGAACCGGAACAGGAAAAATTTTACATTCTATTATCACCAAAGAAAATTTAAAATAACGCGTAGTTTTGATCGAGTAGACAAGACAGAACTTGTGTTGTTGTTTGATTCATCAGTCCATAGACTGGTATGATGCAGCTCTCCATACCACCCTATCCTGTGCTAACTTTTTCATTTCTACGTAACTATTGCATCCTACATCTGCTCAAATCTGCCTGTCATATTTATACCTTGGTCTACCCCTACCGTTCTTACCACCTACACTTCCTTCAAAAACCAACTGAACAAGTCCTGGGTGTCTTAAGATGTGTCCTATCATTCTATCTCTTCTTCTCGTCAAATTTAGCCAAATCGATCTCCTCTCGCCAATTCGATTCAGTATCTCTTCATTCGTGATCCGATCTATCCATCTCACCTTCAGCATTCTTCTGAAACACCACATTTCAAAATCTTCTATTCTCTTTCTTTCTGAGCTAGTTATTGTCCATGTTTCACTTCCACACGAAAGTCTTCGAAAACATCTTTCTAATTCTGATATCAATGTTTGAAGTGAGCAAATGTATTTTCTTAAGAAAGCTTTTCTTTGCTTGTGCTAGTCTGCATTTTATGTCCTCCTTACTTCTGTCATCGTTAGTTATTTTACTACTCAAGTAACAATATTCATTTACTTCCTTTAAGACTTCATTTCCTGCATCACCTGCCTTCGTTCGACTGCACTCCATTACCTTTGTTTTGGACTTATTTATTTTCATCCTGTACTCTTTACCCAAGACTTCGTCTATAGACTATACCATTCACGAGCTTCTCGAGATCTTCTGCAGTCTCAGATAAAATAACAATATCATCGGAAAATCTCAAGGTTTCGATTTCCTCTCCTTGGATTGTGATTCCCTTTCGAAATTCCTCTTTGATTTTCCTTACTGCCTGTTCTATGTAAACACTGAAGTGGAGGGGGGACAAACTGCAGCCTTGCCTCACTCCTTTCTGGATTGCTGCTTCTTTTTCAAAGCCCTCGATTCTTATTACTGCAGACTGATTTTTATACAGACTGTAGATAATTCTTCGTTCCGAGAGAACTTAACATTATATTTTACAGGACTTTAAGGTGGGATATTTTAAAGATATTCGATACTTTATGTAGACCGCAGGGGAGGGTGGGGGGTGGGGTGGGGTTATAAAAGGGAGTATTTTGCGAAAAGCAGGATATTGGGCACCCCAAGTAGTGGTATCCAAACACTACCTGGTCGTTGACAACACTCGGAGACAGCCTGGCGTCTCGGAAGTTTTGGATTCTATTTTTGGATCATGGTCCTTGTTTTCTGTTGGCAAAGGCACACACGCACGTGCCATACGTCATGTACTATTTATTATTCAATTCATTTGTAATATATGGACTAGGACCACCCTAGCCCTTCATGACAAAGGCGTAAAGCTACCAATTTGGCAGAGCATGAGTTTGTGGGACTGCTCTCTCACTGGGGTTCGTCTTGAGAACCTTTCACACGGTTGATTTCCGTGTAATTATTATGTTCATCTGTTTCCCTTCTTGCACAGTCAATGGAATTCTTTAATGCATGGAAATACAAGTTTTCCACTTAATCACTAGGATTGTGTTCGGTTAGTAATGTGTAGTGTGGGATTTTTTATAATACACTTACGCCGACTAATTTTTTGTATGTGGACATTTGAATCTATTATAGTACTCTTCAGGATCGTCAAGAACTCGAATATGTTATGGAATTTTACTTTTTTCTCTTTCTATCAATTTTAGGTTTCTTCTAGGAGTGGATTAGTAGTCCTATATAAGTAATAGCTTGGCAATCGCAGAAAGAAATCTCAGTATTCGAGATTGGTTGGTGAAGGCTGGTCCATAGAGGTATCATAAATGATATAGTACTTAACGAGATGTTTGAAAGAGGCATTTACGTATTTTTATTATGTCATTGTCATTGGAAGTGCAGTTCTTATTGTGTCAAGGGTATTGTAAACCTTAGCTAAGGAGTGGGGGCAATCATTGCCAAGGATTTTTCTAACATAAACAGTTCTACCAGATAGTGTCCGGAATGCAAGATCCTTTTCATTATGCCGTTCCTTTAATTGGACCCAACGTTGTTGTGATTAAGGACACATTATGTTTGACCAAGTTGGTTTCTTAAAGCTCACGCCCCTAACGTACCTCTAGTGGGTAATGATGGTGATAGAGGTGACTGTTTACGGGACACACTAGGAGATTTTCACTCGATACACGTAGGATTACCGTGTCCCGAAATAAAATAAAAACCAGATGGTATTCCACACATCCTTCATTTTAACTATAATTATGAACACACTTCATTTGAACATCGTTTAGGTTTTGAGAATAAGATTTCCCACTCTCCCGATCTTCTCAAAGAAAAGCATTTCTATTTGTGATGCTGTCACAGAATAAACCAGTGACGTCTTTGTAATTAAAGGAAGGAAT
This sequence comes from Anabrus simplex, assembly GCF_040414725.1. NCBI lineage: Eukaryota > Metazoa > Arthropoda > Insecta > Orthoptera > Tettigoniidae > Anabrus > Anabrus simplex. The sequence continues at coordinate 484,146,461 of NC_090267.1, forward strand.
CGTCATATTCCCTACACCGTCTGTGCAGAGTTTGTTTCTCTCGTGTTCTCAATAAAACATTAAATAAATAAAGTATCCTGTCACAGCTGCATTATGGGTAAGGATTGCGAGAAAATCTACAGTTTTGAACAATTCAGTGTGTTCGTCTTCAGAAAGTGGATTGTTAATCGATCTCAGCTCAACCTGATCTGAATAACATCATTCTGTTCTGTTCTTAGGCCGTCAAATTTTCTACCAAATCTTATTTTCATTTGTCCAGTACGGTTGAAATAAACATTCTCTCTATAATAGACCTGACTTAGCTATAACCATTCTTTTTTTTTTAATTTATGGAAAGTGGGCGTGGCATTTGTCAGAACCTTCTAATGTGTGTGTGTGTGTTTTATGGAGAGAAATTTAGTCTCTTACATTTAAGACGAATTAAGACTATAATTTAGCATACGTATGCATGTTCTATTATTGTGCAGATCATATGCAAGGTAATGTCTTGCTACTAGTGATTTGTAGGATCATTTAATACACTTCTGTAAATAATGTGCTTAATGCACGCACATGGCTGCACTGGATGCCTCGAGTTCAACTCGGCGTAACGAACCTGAACGACATAATCACAAGTTTCTTGATGGAGAAAACAGTGTTGTGGGTTATCTTGGTTGCATAGTGCGCCCTGGTCTCATTGCTGGATAATTCACATATTGTCATTATGAGCTTTCGTACATTTTTAGCATTACGTCTGTTAGTCTCCGTGAATACAACACACTCCTCGATAATTATCTACGCGTATTTGCAGTTAGCACTGTGAAATATTTTACGAAACTAACTTGACTAGTCTATCAATCATCTCCGTGATCTTCCACTGTTTCACCCATCACGGCCATGACCAGTCTCCTAGGTAACCTACTGTACAAAGCTCTTAAGTTTTTGTAGCTCTAGCTCGAAGCTGATTCATACAAATAAATCCATTCAGTGTGTTCATTCTTAGTCCGTCCACTTGGCTGAATGATAAGCATCGAGGCCTTGGCTTCAGAGGGTCCTGGTTTCGATTTCTGGCTGGTTCGGGGACTGGGCGTTCATATTTGTCCCAATACATTCACTACATACACACCGCACTACCAACCACTACGCAAACACTTATATAGTTGGATATAGTTGGCGTAAGGAAGGGCATCGGCCGTAGAACAGGGTCAAGTCTACATGTCCGACGCAGTTCGCACCCGTGACCTTGTAGAAGTAGTAGACGATTTTCATTTGGCTTTAGTGTATATTTCTTCTTTAATTGAAACAATGTTGGGCAGTATTCCGAACAAAAGTGATGGTGCAATTGACCTGAATAGCAGATTCTGTATCTGCTGAGTTTATCGAAACCTATCTCTCTGTAGTGATATTAGTGCTTATAGGCGAGGAGTTTCGTTTTTCTTGGAATGGAATTCCTCTCGTAACTAACCGTGCTGGAATCACAATCGGTGTCGAAAAAGAGCAAGGAGGTTAGACATGAAGGATGACAGTAATGGCCTGATACAAAATAAAAAGAAACTGCTAGATCCCAGAGGAATCCAGGTGAGGTAAGGGATTTAAGTGTCCACGAATTCGTGCTCTTTTTCGACACCGACCGTATTAGGCATTGGGAGTCTTATTTTCTCGAGTTTGTAAAACGGCCACCGTGCAGGAATTTTACTCTACATAAGAATTTTTCAATGTGCCAGTAAATCAGTCAACTGAAACAATTTTTCGCATCATCTGTTGTTGAGTTTTCAGCCCGGAGGCTGATTAGATCCTCAAAAACACCACCAAAAGTTATGTCGTTATGAGGAATCTGCAAAAGCCGATGGAGGTGCTGTAATGAGTCTTTTAGGCTAAATGAGTGCCGACCGTCGGGGTCGGAAAAGAACAAGAGTTGACAAAGGGAGGTCGGAGAGGATAGATGAAAGTGAGGAGCCTGGCACAAGTAAGTGGAACCAATGAGGGGGGCCCCTTTAGTCGCCTCTTACGACAGGCAGGGGTTTTATTTGTATGAATCAGCTTCGAGGTAGAGCTACAGAAACTGCAGAGATTTGTACAGTAGGTTACTTAGGATACCTCCCCAACCAACAGGAGAATAGTGGAATTAAGTGCGGCCAGTATCCAGTAATCGGGAGAGAGTGGGTTCGAGCCCCACTGTACCTCGGCTGCTTTCTTCCCATTCCTAGGCCTCTCTTATCCCATCGATCGTCACCATTTGTGTCGGTGCTACGTTAAAGCAACTTGTAATGAAAATGAAAATTCACAGCCTGTTTACAGTCATTCGACCGGGTCAGGAATGGAATGAATGAAGCCTCCATCTAGCGGCGAGGATAGGAATTGTGCCGGCTGCCGAAGCCTGTCGCACCCTTCTGGGGCAATGATTAATGAATGACAGATGAAATAAAATGATATTGGAGAGTGTTGCTGGAATGAAAGATGACAGGGAAATCCGGAAGAAAAACCTGTCCCGCGTCCGCTTTGTAGCACAAATCTCACATGGGGTGACCGGAATTTGAACCACGAAACCTAGCGGTACCGAGCTCGATAGCTGCAGTCGCTTGCAGTTCGCCGAGCTGAGTGGCTCAAACTGTTGAGGCACTGGTCTTCTCACCCAACTGGGCAGGTTCGATCCTGGCTCACTCCGGTGGTGTTTGAAGGTGCTCAAATACGTCAGCCTCGTGTCGCTAGATTTACTGGCACGTAAAAGAACTCCTGCGGGACTAAATTCCGGCATCTCGGCGTCTCTGAAAACCGTAAAAGTAGTTAGTAGGACGTAAAGCCAACAACATTATTATTACTGTTCTTCAGATCAATTGGTCCGGTAGTTCAGGCGTGTTTGAGTGAGACAGACACATACCTACCATCTTATTTGTATTTTGCGATTTTTTGCATATACATTTTCAGGTCAAATGTCTGGCTCCATGACTAATTTATTAGCGTGGTGGCCTTTGGCCACAGGGGTCCTGGGTTCCATTCCCGGCAGGCTCAGAAATTTTCACCATAAAATTGGTTAATTCCGCTGGCATGGGCACTGGGTGTATGTGCCATCTTTATTATCATTTCATTCTCATCACGACGCGCAGGTCGCCTATTGGCGTCAAATCAAAAGACCTGCATCTGGCGAGCCGAACTTGTCCTCGGTCACTTCAGGTTAAATATTTTGAAATGAAACAAGTTCCTCTGAGAATCTTCTTCCGCTTTTCCTACACCTGTGGGATCGTGGGTGCAAACTGTGTCGCCCTTTTTTATAGCCGGATGCCCTTTCAGACACCAACCCTATGTGGAGGAATGTAATCGGTAGTGTGTTGTCTGAATATGAAGAGGAAAATGTTGGAACAAACACAAAGTCCCTGTCCCCGAGCCAGAAGAATTAAGCAGACGCTATTAAAATCCCCGACCCGGCCGGAAATCGAACCCGGGACCGCCTGAGCCGAAGGCCTCAACGCTAACCATTCAGCCAAGGAGCCTGACGACAGCTCCTCTGAGAATGTTTTTGCGAAATGTCATGAAATTCCACACTGTGGTTTGGTTTAGACGTGATGTTTTGGAAGGAAGACATCATTTCATTTTTGTGTTATAACGATGGGCGCTCTCTGTTAATCTTGGAAGTGTAAAACTCGGTGAAGTGGGATTAGGAATTCACGTATTGTTGCTGGTCATAAGGAACTATGTAGTTTGCTGGAGGGCTTGGTTGTGGGTGCGTGGAATGTGGTGGAGGGGAGGAATCCACGTGGCGGCCACCTGCGCTCGCTTCATTCTATGGGCAGGAATTCCATAAACGCTGCCAGGGAATTCGTACAAGTTGGGCCACACAAAGGAGTGTGGCATGGCGTGTATTAATGCCAGGACAAGCAATATTGGCTTAGCGAGCTTAGTGAGTGGATGAGAGCAATGGAATGCGTCGAAGGGAATTTCACAAGAAGCCGGAGAAAGTCTACGTCGTACCTGCTGCTGGGCCCGTCTTCTCTTCTTTCCGCACACACCATATGAAATAAGGCACTCCGGTTAATGTCATGATTCAAGAAAGAACTCGAGGAACTCTTTGACAGCCGAATCATAGTAATTAGGTCCTAACCGGTCATTGAATGGTTAATTTCCCTTTAACTCTCATTATGAGTCGGGTACAGATTTCATAATTATTTCTCACCATTCTCCATACTATCTTCTTCACCTTTTCCCAGATACTTAAGGTGGGCACTATTTGTGGATTAAGCTGAGTTTTATGACAGGGTGCCTTTCCTGCGTGTTCTGCGGTAGTGTGTAGTATCATGTGTTATAAATGTAAATGAACCGCCTCTGTGGTGTAGTGGTTAGTGTGATTAGTTGCCACCCCCGAAGGCCCGGGTTCGATTCCCGGCTCTGCCACGAAATTTGAAAAAGTGGTATGAGGGCTGGAACGGGGTCCACTCATCCTCTGGAGGTCAAATGAGTAGAGTGGGTTCGATTCCCACCGCAGCCATCCTGGAAGTGGTTTTCCGAGGTTTCCCACTTCTCCTCCAGGCAAATGCCGGGATGGTACCTAACTTAAGGCCACGGCCGCTTCCTTCCCTCTTCCTTGTCTTTCTCCCCAGTTGTATCCCCCGACCCAATGTCTCACGCTCCTTAACGCGGTAGAGGTAGAACGCGGTAGAGGTAGGATCCCTCGCTGAGTCCGAGGGAAAAGCCAACCCTGGAGGGTAAACAGATTAAGAAAGATAGATTAAGGCAGTTTATTTTTATTTATTTTTTTGCTAGGGGCTTTACCTCGCACCGACACAGATAGGTCTTATGGCGACGATGGGATAGGAAAGGACAAGGAGTTGGAAGGAAGCGGCCGTGGCCTGAATTAAGGTACAGCCCCAGCATTTGCCTGGTGTGGAAATGGGAAACCACAGAAAACCATTTTCAGGGCTGCCGATAGTGGGATTCGAACCTACTATCTCCCGGATGCAAGCTCACAGCCGCGCGCCTCTACGCGCACGGCCAACTCGCCCGGTAAAGGCAGTTTAAATGCCTGGTCGGGATTCGACCCCGGGCCCCTCTCAACCGAAAGTCACCACGTACACTTCAGCCGAGGAGCTGGGCATAATTCTTTCTCACTATTCTGCACATAACCTACGTTATTTTGTAATGTTGGCACAGAATTGTCTGAGTTAGCCATCTTAGGATTAAGTTTATTCTCTGCCTTTTAATTCATTTTATTAGTAGACGTGACTAGACAAATTGTTTTCAAATATTCGAAAGATTTCAACAGCGGCATGAATACGGCTATTTTTTATAGTGGGAGGTGTGTGCTTTCATTCGAAAGATAGTAGGTTCGAATCCCACTGTCGGCAGCCCTGAAGATGATTTTCCGTGGTTTCCAATGTTCACATCAGGAGAATGCTGGGGCTGTACCTTAATTAAGGCCACGGTCACGGTCGGTTCCTTCCCACTCCTAGCCCTTTACTATCCCGTCGTCGCCTTATGATCTATCTGTGCCGGCGCGACGTAGAGCAGCTTGTATAAAATGTATTTCAAAAACGAGAAAGTACGAGAAAGAAAACAACAAACACGATAATACAACACATTTAGTATGCTTGTTCTTTGCACCAGCATATTTAGTATAACTATTAATGTTATACAGAAATACACATTTTCTAACATAATGTTTAACAGTCACTTATTATACCAGTTTTTTAAATTTAAACACTAACTACTAAATAATGATACAATGTCTTATTTTTGACGGCTGTTTACACAGATGCATGAAGTGTCAAAAGTCATAGTAAAATCAGTTATCTTATTAAATGCAGCAATTTTGTTAAAAAGATGACACATTCCAACTACTGGAAAATTTTTGTGGCTCTGTGTTTTAGTGTTCGTGCAATAAAACGTTTGTCTTCTTTGTAAATTCGTAATATTCTCATTAAAGTTCACTCTAGCTTACTGTCAACACTCCCACTATCTAGGAGTTTGTACAAACATATTCGTTGCAGAACATCCCTTCTGTTACATAATGATGAAGGTTAAAATTCATTTAGCAAGTTATTGTATGAAACATTTTGCGTTTTGTAATACAGAATGCGAAGAAACTTTTCCGATCTTATTTATATGGGACTGATAATGAGGTGTGCACACAACACATGCATATTCAAGTTTACTACGCACATTTGTGTTACAGAGAGTAATTAATGTACGAACATTTTTTTAGTTCCCTCGAATTCCGAATCACAAAACCTAAGGATCTGTAGGCTTCATTTATAATTTTTGTAATGTGCCCTTTAAAGGACAATGTACTATCCATTAAAATTGCCAATAACAGCAAAATCTACCATTACGGAATTATTTTGTGAACCCCTTGCACAATCCCTTGGGAAACAGTAGCGTAAAATCAATTTGACCTCCAGTAGCATGCTATAAGAAGTTAACAGGAACTCTGTGATGTAGGCATATGGTAGTTTTCTTGCTTTCTTTCAACCAGAACTGTTCATCAAGGTAAGTGATGCGCTGGTGCCCTTTGACAAGGCCGGTCACCGCCTTGACCTACAATAGGAAGTGAACGGCCGGTCCAGCATGGGCTGTACAGAGAGAACGTTATTAGATGCAGCTTTGCCTTTCATTCAGTATTCGTATTCTTCTTCTTCGTGACGCTTTTTCGAATTTATTGGGGCCGGCACTTTACTTGGGTTTCGTCTAGTTTTACACTCGGATGCCCTTGCTGACGCTAACCCGATGTGGAGGGATATATTCAATATTGTGTGTTTCTGTAGTGGTTTGTAGTTAGTATTGTGCATTGTGCTGTAGGTAGATAAAGTGTTGAGAGGAACACAAACCTGGGCCCTCTGTTTCCAACGCCAGTACGCTGACCATCAGCGAAGGGGCCGGATACGTTCAAGATAGCGGGTTCAAACCCCGCAGAAGTAGTCGGATTTTCGAAGGGCGGAAAGAGTCCATTCGACACTCCATGTCGTACGATGTCGGCATGTAAAAGATCTCTGGTGACACATTTGGTGTTTACCCGATAGAATTCATTAAATGTCCGCCATAGACGCCCAAGAGAGTTTCGGTTTACTCAGTCTGCCATCTAGTAGGCCTAGAGACGGACCTCGATAGCTGCAGTCGCTTAAGTGCGGCCAGTATCCAGTATTCGGGAGATAGTAGGTTCGAACCCCACTGTCGGCAGACCTGAAAATGGTTTTCCGTGGTTTCCCATTTTCACACCAGGCAAATGCTGGGGCTGTACCTTAATTAAGGCCACGGCCGCTTCCTTCCCACTCCTAGCCCTTCCCTGTCCCATCGTCGCCATAAGACCTATCTGTGTCGGTGCGACGTAAAGCAACTCTAAAAAAAAAAAAAAGTAGGCCTAGAGTAGAACGGAACGTCGAAATTGACGAGCAGACAGCCAGATGGCGTCAAATTGAAATGTCTGTACACGGTAGCAGAGGCTATACGATTATTATTATTAATATTAAAAATATTATTATTACTTAATTTGTGGACAAAAATCTCACAGTACTAGTTGAAATGGGATGTATGTTTCAGTGAGTTCATTAAAATTGACAACGGATTTTAAAAAACATAATATCAGAGCGGTGTCTACACTTGTGTTTGCTAAACCGCTGTAGAATTCTGTTTGAAGGTTTCAGTGTCTGTTAATGAGATTAATCTTCAGTATTATGAGTTCAGTGAGATGAGAAGGAAAAAGAGTTTGAAGATCGGGTATGTCGAGGGATCGGACCATTAAATACAGTGCTATCTTGTAGTTCTCGGAAATATAATGGATTGGAGCCATAAGATAGGAGAGAACCTATGTTTGTTCACTGCGTTTCTTTCACTTTTGCTGAAGTATTATTTGTTTCAAATGCGCGGTTGATAATTCTCTGACCTAGTTCCTTCTTTTAACAAAAGGCCTCTAAAGAATATATCATGGCGATGTGTAGCTTCATCAGAATTTTGTCAAGGAGGTCGTGCTGAGTGAATCTCTTTATTCTGTCCATTACGTTAAAAATCTCGGGGTACTCACACACACCAGTCCGAAACAGATTTTCAGAACAATTTCTTCTCACGTAAATACTGTACATAGAGTCAAAAACTTGAGCTGTTCTCAGTCACTGATTGAATTAACATTAATTTTCTGGGTGGACCGAGCGAGTTCGCCATGCGGTTAGGGGCGTACAGCTGTGAGCTTGCATTCGGGAGATAGTGGGTTCGAACCTCATTGTCGGCAGGCCTGAAGATGATTTTCCGTAGTTTCCCATTTGCACACCAGACAGATGGTTGGGCTGGACCTTAATTAAGGCCACGGCCACTCCCTTGCTATTCCGAGTCCTTTCCTATCGCATCGTCACCATAAGATCTATCTGTGTCGCTGCGACGTAAAGCCAACTATGGGTGGCTTCTTTTTTCCCACCTAAGTTGAAGTTCATCCTTGAACTGGCGAGGACCTTCCCCTTATACCCTTTTCTCTTTCTTTATCCGTTTATCCTCCAGGGTTAGTTTTTCCCTCGGTCGGCGAGGGATCCCACCTTTACCGCCTCAAGGGCAGTGTCCTGGAGTGGAAAGAAACAGAGAAAGACTTTGGGTTGGGGGATACAACTGTGGAGGTGGACCAGTACCTCGCTCGGGCGGCCTGAACTGCTATATTGAACAGGGGCCTTGTGGCGGGAGAGGAAGATTGGAAGGGTTAGACAAGGAAGTGGACTTAAGTTAGGTACCATCCCGGCATTTGCCTCGAGGAGAAGTGGGAAACCACGGAAAGCCACTTCGAGGATGGCTGAAGAGGGAATCGAATCCCCATCTACTCAGTTAACGTTGCGAGGCTGAGTGAATCCCGTTCCACCACTTTTCAAATTTCGTGGCAGAGCCGGGAATCGAATCTGAGCCTCCAGGGATGGCAGCTAATCACACCATAGAGGCGAACTATATCCATTTTACATACCATAAAGCTGACATCTTTCCATCCAGTACATACTTGGAGCTTTTTGAAGACGTGAAACGGTGAATTAGGAAGGAAGTAGCTATGGAGAGAGAGAGAGAGAAAAAAAGAACGTTCTTGGTCTATAAGTGTGAGTTAATATTCTAATTTGCCAGTCTCCTTCGTCTTTGGGCTGATAATGTTGTTCTTCTGTTCATTAAAACAATAATCACAGAAATGACCTTAGCTTAACACCACACACACTGGTTTTAGGCCGCGCGAGCCACGGTACCCGGGTTTTGAGAAGGATTGGTTTAAATGTCGACGCTTCTTTTGCTTGGCTTCAGTATTTTAGAAACCAGATCTTTCTCCTCGATTGCTTTGCGATTAAGGCGCAGTAAGCAATACTTTTTGGATATATTTGGGGGTGGGAATATTGTTTCTTCGGTGTTATTAATGTAGCTGCTTTAAGTGAGCTGTTACAACAAGAATTACGACTTTCCCACTTAATGTCAGAATTCATTTAAAGTTGTCACCCATCCTTCAAAAACAATTAGGAGATCCTGTTTGACCTCCGGCAGAAATTAGTCATCTAGTTGTTCAATGTAATTTGTGTTGTTAAAAATTAACCACCGCTTACAGTTTATGCCATTTCTTGGAAGCTTGACACAAAAAGTAAAATTTTAAATGATGGAACGAGAGCGTGTGTGGGTGACTTAACGAGGTCACTTTGCTAGCGTTGCACTTGTTTGCTATTGGAACAGATATGAACCTGTATTTATATGTAATAAGGCTACACTATTCTTAATAGTGTCCAGAAATGTGTGGTTTCTGAGGTGCCTTCCAATTTTTTTGTTTCTATTCCGAAATGTGTCAATTTATCACGGTATCAGTTATCATTTTTAACCGTGTAATGCCTAGGATAGTTTCATGGTGTTATTAGAATTGATTTTCATTGGAACTGCCTTTTTTTCTGGCGAGATGTAGTGTTTACAGTGCACTGTGTCTTCTGGTATGGGCTATATCAAATTTGTTACTTTCATTGACCTGTCTCAGTCTCATCCTTGGCTTTGACAATATGAAAGTGACTGAGGTATGAGTGATGCTAGTAATACCATTCCTTCTGCAGCCAGTCCCTGTTACGAATGGTGTGAAAATATTGCTCATAGGGTCGGTTGGTGCATGCATTTCAGTGGGCTTGGCAGACTGATATGTAATAGCAACGGCTGGCTCGGTGAGGAAAGCAGTGGGAAACTACCTCACTCCCCATTTCCCTAGTACGCCTCTTCAGTGACGCCTAGGCTATTTATGACAGCTGTTGGCGGAGCTGCAGAGGATCAAACCAGCCTTCGGGCTGAACATTAAAAAAATTGCTTTATGTCGCATCGACTCCGATTGGTTTTATGTCGACGTTTGGTTAGGAAAGGCCTAGGTGTGGGAAGGAAGCGGCCGTGGCCTTTATTAAGGTAAAGCCCCAGCATTTGCCTGGCAAGTTTCAAATCGTCCTTCTTGATGCAATATTTCCTACTCCACCTATGGAGTTCTTCCACCTATGTTGTACAGTAGGGTTTATGTGGGGAGGTCGGGAGGTGGATGACATTCCTTGGGAACATTTTAAAGCAGTCATTTTTTCACTACTGCATCGGTATGTTTACGGTCGTTGTCTTTTGAACCTCTCATTTCTTAGTCCCAGTTTTTCAACAGAGATTTTCCTCTATACGGATACTTACATTTATCAATTTTATTTTCAATAAACACTAAATTGTCTAGCACAGCACCAGATATGCGACTCCAAACAAGAATGTTTCCACCTCTGTTTTCACTAATGGAACAGGATTTTTCTTTTCGTGGTTTTCAGTAGGTTTTCTCCATACTTTGTGCTTTCTACTACACTGAAATACAAGACAAAAGTATTCAGTGTTTGGAAGGAAGTCACAAGCGCAAGTCAAAACAGTCAACATTCACCAAGGGTTGTCTAAAAAATTATGGAATAACCGGGCGTATGTAGACTTTTGTTTCCGACTGTATATCGTCGTGTGAGGTTTTTTTTTTTACATTCATTCGGACACAAAACGATCTTTTGCAAAAATAATTTGAACTGCGTCCGCAATGAACGAAATCTGGCATCACAGTTTTAATGACCATCTAACAAAATTAGTATCGGAAGGTGCTACATTTGGCGACTTGACTGCTAGGTTCACAAGGCAGAGTTGGCTGCGCTGCTAGTGACGTACGGTAGTAGTGTGTGGTGGGTTCGAATTCTACCGTCAGCGGCACTGAATATGGTACCTTAATTAAGGCCACCGCCGGTACCTTCCCAGTCCTAGCCCTTTCCCATCCGTTGCTTCGCCTAAGACCTTCCATGTGTTGGTACGACGTTAAACCACTAACAAAAACAAATGTTCACAAGACACCAAGCGAGTTGGCTGTGCGGGTTCGAGTCGCGTAGATGTGAGCTTCGGGAGATGTTCGGTTCGAATCCCTCCATCGCCACTCCCAGGTTGTACCTTAATTAAAATCCTTTAATTGGCAGTCACTTGCATTTTCAAGGAAACGTTTTCGAAGGATACTTCTTACACCGAATGGACTCTCTGAATCCTCTGATGTATTGACAAACATTTATTTACATTATATACAGAAAGTAAGGGGAGTTGCTTGAGAGCAACACTGCCGAGAAGTAACAGTCAATAATTTCGATAAAATTCGTGTTGCTTCAGAGCAGCGCTGCCTATTAAAGGGTTAAGGCCAAGGACGTGACTTTCCTAATCCTAGCTCTGTATGTGTTATTACGACGTTAAACCGCTAGCAAATAAATAAAAAATTGTATCAAGACCTGCCAAAAATAGCTGTCTTTACATAATTATATACTAGGGCATATAAACTACTGTAGTTAAAACATTTTGTTACAAGCCTTACGATGTATGGCCTTAATAAGTAAACTCGCAGTGGCAAACATGAATACTCGATTGTAGGGCTCATAAGTCTTTTATGTGTGGTGTGTGGGTTTGGCAATTACTAATTTATGAGTTGTTTTGATTGTACTTGTTCTTATCGCTCGCATTCCTTTCCCCTCTGCCGCCTCCCCTGCCCGCTGGTTTAAACTGGTACATTAAACTTTTATCTGTCTAGCTCAGAGCTGATGTTCCCGTCGCCGATTCTGTTTCAATGTGCGTAGAGATGAAAATCGAGCATTCCGGTATGCAAGAGTGGCTTGGAATGTGCCGAGGCTAACCGCTCGATAACCTTTCGTTTCTGAGGTCAGGTATGTGTGCGTGTATCCGCTCTCGCTTATCGTTAACTCGAGCCTTACCAGCATTTGGTCTCCTTTTGCAGCAGACTGGGAAATGGCTTGCTTTTTAAGCATCAAGACAACTGATTTTCATTTTAAACTGTCCATTCCTAGCTTTTCTCTCTATACCGGAGTGAATAGCAGACTTGGTGAGGAGATAGTTGACTTACAGGCAAACTGTTTGGGTTGGGCATCAAAGATTTCTATGGAACTTGGATTAATGATCAATTAATCCTAAATTTAATGGTTGTAATCATTTTGCCATAAAATCAACAGCAGTGTTACATTTAATCGCAGAAAATTAGTAGGGCGGCTCGTAAATATCACTTAGCTGAAGATGACGTAGAAGGACCTTGCCTATGCACTGCAGAAATGTACCGATAGTTACATGAAACACTTTGTACAGAATTACACGCTGTACAAACCTATTATATGAATACGTCAAAATATTAATGCTTTTAATTCTGCACCGTTTATAAGCTAAGAAATGATGTATAAAATCTTGGTCGTCGGTATATATAAACGTGTATGTTATTAATGAAAATGAAAAACCACACACCGCTTCCAATCATTCGACCTTATCAGGAATGGAATGGCCAGGCGAGTTGGCCGTACGGTTAGGGTCGCGCAGCTGTGAGATAGTGGGTTCGAACCCCACTGCCCTGAAAATAGTTTTACGTGGTTTCCCATTTTCACACCAGGCAAATGTAGGGGCTGTACCTTAATTAAGGCTACGGCCGCTTCCTTCCCACTCCTAGACCTTTCCCATCCCGTCGTCGCCATAAGACCTATCTGTGTCGGTGCGACGTAAAGCAACTAGCAAAAAAATGGAATGGAATGAATGAAGACCTCACCCAGCGGCGAGGATAGGAATTGTCTCGGCTCCCGAAGCCTGTCGCACTCCTCTGGGGCAGTGACTGCCAGATGAAATGATATTGGAGAGTGTTGCTGGAATGAAAGATGACGGGGAAAACCGGAGTAGCCGGAGAAAAACCTGTCCAGCCCCCGCTTTGTCCAGCACAAATCTCATTTGGAGTGACCGGAATTCGAACCATGGAACCCAGTGGTGAGAGGCCGGCGCGCTCCCGCCTGAGGCACGGAGTCTCATGCTGTTAATACAGTATTTTATTAATAAAAACAGGATTATTTACACAGGCCGAAGTTACGTTTTTCTCAGTCTCGGAGTCCGAATCTTTGAGCTGTGAACGCATTCAGATTAGATCTTCCCCATTCATGCTAGATTAAATTCGTGGATAGAATAATATCACTTACTTATAACTTCAAGCCCTGGTGTACCTTTCGTAATAATAATTTCGTGTGGCTGTTTTTAACCGAGTGCAGCCCTTGTAAGGCAGACCCTCCGATGAGGGTGGGCGGCATCTGCCATGTGTAGGTAACTGCGTGTTATTGTGGTGGATGATAGTGTTATGTGTGGTGTGTGAGTTGCAGGACAGCCACCCAGTCCCGGGCCATTGGAATTAACCAAGGAAGGTTAAAATCCCCGACCCGGCCGGGAATCGAACCCGGGACCCTCTGAACCGAAGGTCAGTACGCTGACCATTCAGCCAACGAGTCGGACACCTTTCGTAATGCTTGACGCAGATAATTGCACTTTCACGGACTGCTACAGGTACAGACATCGTGAATGCAGTAGGATCGTTGAGCCGATGGACACATTATACCTATGCTTTAGAAAATGTAATACTAGATGCGTTGTTAAAACGAAGACTTTTTCGAACCGTTCTATACGCTTTTCAGTTTTTTTTTTCATTTTTAGCTGTGTATGGACGTATCGGACGACGGAAAATTCATCCCCACCGAACGCATTGGCTGTACGGTATATGCTGTGTAGCGGTAAGCTAGTATTTGGAGATAGTGGGTTCGAATCTCACCAACGCAGCCTTGAAGATGGTTGTTGCCGGGTTAATTGGCTCAGACGGTTGAGGCGCTGGCCTTCTGATCCCAACTTGGCAGGTTCGATTCCGGTGGTATTTGGAGTTGCTTATACGTCAGCCTCGTGTCGGTAGATTTACTGGCACGTCCTGCGTGACTAAATTCCAGCCCCTCGGTGTCTCCGAAAACCGTCAAAAGTAGTTAGTGGGACGTAAAAAAAAACAACAACATTTCATTATTATTAAGATGGTTGTCCGTCGTTTCTCATTGTTGCGCCAGGCGAATGCTAGGACGGTAAGGTGACGGCTGCTTTCTTCCTAGCCCTTTCCTGCTCTATCTTCGCCACAAACATCTGAGTAAGTGCGACGTTAAAACCGGAAGCGAAAAGAAGAAAAAGATTCTCGCCCCTTGTACTTCGGCAAACCTTTCAGCGTCGGCGGGTAGAGATACTGCCGCTGGCGACAACGATGATTCTGATACACTAACTTGATACATGCGTACGTACACATTTCTTTTCTTTATAGATTTATGACTTTTGTGGCTAGATAATTTTCCATTTGTAGCTAACTCTGTTACCATTGCTCTTCCTCACCTCAAACCTTGAAACAATTAAATACAGACTCTTGTCATTTCTCAAGTCTCTCGTCCCTTCCCCCTACATTCCGAACCAATGGGTCCATTAGTGTTCTAGATGTCCATTATTTCTTTTTTTATTTCTTATGATCCTGCCACTGAATGCAGTTCTTTTGTAGAGGTTGATCCAATTTGTTCATTCCTAAATTATCTTTGCTGTCTTTATTACGAATACTCTCTCATCGTCTTTCTCGTGGTAATACATGATATTACTCATTAATTTACAAAATATTTCGCCTCAAATGACAATAGATTATTATAATTCAGTGGCGTTTTCTCTGGCTTCTCAACAAAGTTGTCATGATTCGAGTCCCGATAAGTGCATCTAAGTTTACATTTCTATAGTTGTGCAGCTCAGAATTAGATTTTATTGACAATCATGTTATTTGTTTACGTCCCACTAACTACTTTTATGGTTTTCGGAGACGCCGAGGTGCCGGCGTTTTGTCCCGCGGGAGTTCTTTTGCGTGCTGGTAAATCTACTGACATGGGGCTGACGTATTTGAACATCTTCAAATACCACCGGACTGAGCCAGGATCGAACCTGCCAACTTGTGCTCAACAAACGAGCGCCTTAACAGTCTGAGACACTCAGCCCGGCTAGATATATAATCTCTCTCTTTGTATACACCTTCATTTTCGAATGTCTCAGAATGTGGTGAAATTCAGCAGATATATATTCCACTAAATAGAAATTTCTGTTTATCATTAATTCAGGATTAATTGCCATCATCTGATGCTATTTTTAGAAACGAATACAGACTGTAAACGATAGTTTGACAAATATTCAGCTCTTGCGAAAATGTTCAGGACTGTATATGTTTTTAAACCGAATTTTGACAACATCCAAGTGCTGTATTGAGATCATGTTTGGATACCTTCGTTATGAACCTCCTTCACCCACGTTTTCTAGTTCTTTCCTCTCTTCTAATCGTCCAGCATAATTCTTGCAAGTGAAGATGAATGTTGAGGATAATTATCTTTTTTTTGCAGTATGAAACTCTTGCCAATGAACTATACCCGAGGTGATTTTGCATGTCGTTGGAGAATGTCTTGATAATTAACTCCGGGCCGATGACCTTTGATGTTAGGCCCCTGAAAACAACAAGCAAGCATAATTAACTCTCTCAGTTTTGAAAATATCACCTGTCTTACTGCAACCAAAGCAATCCCATAACATCACAGAACCTCCTCCATGCTGTATTGTAGTGGAAATGCAGTGAGGTGTCATGTGTTCTATGTATTAATCAATCAAAACCAGTTTAAGATTATTTGAGGAGAAAATCCATAAAATCATGAATGCATTATATTATTCCACCTTTGTATGATCAAAGAAACCCAAGGGTGTTCAAATCTTTTGAGCGGTAGAGTAGTTGTTCATTCATTTTAGTTCAGATGTAGCTAATAATAATAATAATAATAATAATAATAATAATAATAATAATAATAATAATAATAATAATAATAAAAATGATGATGGAAAGAAGGCAGGTTGCCAAGGAAAGAATGCAGCGATCTGGACTGCAAATTCCAGAAATGTGTAACAGCTATTTAACATGGTCTTTATTGGCCCTAAACGGAAAATAATAATAATAATATTGGTTCCAGTTACCGACTTAATAGACGTTTTGAAGTGTTTTTAGATGACCTTAGAGTAAAAATTTCGAAGTTCTCATTGCGGTGCTATCTAACAGCGAATGGATCTCGATTGTATGGTTTCTGGGACTTAATTAATTTTGTTGAGTGTACAGGGAGTGCATCCCAAACCCTAGTAAGGTGTGTCGGCATTTTTGTCCACCTTTCAAAAATCTACTATCTCTGCCGGGAAACAGTTTTAGGTGAGAATAAACTGTCATGTGTAAACCTCTCATTCATTGCGTCGAACAAGTCAACCAAATTTTATGAAAGCAAAGATGTGTCACTGTGTCATTGGATTTTATCCATCCCATCAACTAAACTGGAACGTGTTTACGCTCTATTTGTTTTAGTTATTGTGTATGAATATGCTGTGGCTAAACTAGAAACAGGTGCATGTAAGATTCTTCAAGAGAAGACCGGGAAAACTGATGTTTAGTGAATAGGCCCACGGTGTCTTTTTTTGACAGAAATTCTGAGTGTGGCTTTTCATCGACTTTCTTCAGTTGAATGGGTGAGATATTAAAAAGGAAACGATTCCACTCGCAGTTTTACTACAAAACTGTTACTCAGATTACATACTTCTTAGTCACCATACTGTAATATATATTACCAAGTAGTATTAATATTTTGGCTCCTGGCTCAATTTAAAGTCACCGAGCTCGATAGCTGCAGTCGCTTAAGTGCGGCCAGTATCCAGTATTCGGGAGATAGTAGGTTCGAACCCCACTGTCGGCAGCCCTGAAAATGGTTTTCCGTGGTTTCCCATTTTCACACCAGCCAAATGCTGGGGCTGTACCTTAATTAAGGCCACGGCCGCTTCCTTCCCACTCCTAGCCCTTCCCTGTCCCATCGTCGCCATAAGACCTATCTGTGTCGGTGCGACGTAAAGCAACTAGCAAAAAAAAAAATTAAAGGCAATGTAATCTTTTCCTCCTTTATCTAACTGGATTTGGAAATGCAAAAAGTCTACAAAAATTAATCTAATTTGGGAATTTACGGTAGGGCTACTCACTCTTCGGAGGATCATATATCTTTCTCTACTGATTGATACTTTAAAAAGAGCTATTATCGTTCCTTATAATAAACACCATCATCAAGACAAACGAGTCGACTACAGATATCCAAATTATAATTGCATGGGTGAGATTAGAAAAGAAAAAGATTCCACTGGAACATACCCTGGTTCCTCTATTTTGAAAGCGAGAGGTTTGTACTTATTTATGTAAAATGAACTGGCCACCCATTTTAGTCCTTAATTTCTTAATTTAGTATCACCCTGTGGGTGGGGGCAGTAGAATAACACCCACGGTATCCCCTGCCTGTCATAAGGGGCGACTAAAAGGGGCCCTCAACTTGGGAGCGTGGATTGGCGAAAACGAGGTGAGTCCTGGCATTGATTCTACTTACTTGTGCCAGGCTCCTCACTTTCATCTATCCTATCAGACCTCCCTTGGTCAACTCTTGTTCTTTTCCGACCCCGACTATATTAGAACGTGAGGCCTAGGGAGTCTTTCATTTTCAGGCCTCCTTCTTTGGCCGATACCTCCATTTTTGGAAGTGTCGGATCCCTTCCATTTTTTCTCTAATGTTATGCAGACGATGGTTGCCTAGTTGTACTTCCTCTTAAAACAATTATCACCACCACCTTCATTTAGTACTGTATGAACACAAAATAAAGGGGCTATTATTTTGTCTCTGTGTCATATTCTCCTAGCGTTACAAAAGCAAATTGGTTACAGGCTGAGTTTCAGAAGGAAAGTGAAATCTCATTCTGAACTTCAACCTTCCATAGCAACGTAGAAACTCGATTCGTTTCCTTCTTTTCACTTTTTGATTTGACTGCCTATAAGCTTCATAATGGCTATCCGAGTTTAATTTGACCAAAAAAATGGATCTTTACCTTTTTAATCTCGCCCATTCAGTTACTTCAAATACATGCTAGAGTATTCTTCTTTTGAAGTCATTGGCCTTAGCTGTAATAATAGTACCAAAAGATACAAGTTCATGTCTTGATGGCAGAATAGATTCTTAGAAGCTGAAATGAATCAAGTTCAATAATATGTGCGAAGACAGCTCCAAGATGCAAAGCTGGTTTATTAATAATACTTAATGTATTGAAGTAAATTTGGGGCGGGGGTTGATTAGCGCAGTGACTTAGCTGGTGGCCTTCCCCATGGTTGACTTAAGGGCATATGTCTGTGAAGACCACAGTAATGGAAAATCACTGTTTGCCGTCATAATTTGGACATAAATATTCTATGTGGACAAAAATTATCATGTGCATTAAATAAATATTGTAGACTGTTCTTAGCTTATTAGTTGCAGGTTACATTTCAGAGTTATGTTTTATGACAGTTCGTGTTTGCGATCTTTTTCATGACTGCAAATTCACTTCAAGCTGTCGGAAGAGCAAAACTCGGAAACTACTTATGTGACATGTCCAAATTATGATGGCAAAAGTAGTGTTTTTTTTTTTTCAGTACTGTACTGTAGTCTTCACAGACAGGTGCCCTTAAGGTTCCAATCCCAGTGGTTGCAAAATAGACATCCTGCCTTAAATCCCCAAAATGAGCCTCGGGTGATTCCAATGACCTGGGTGGGATAAGCTACCCAGAGTAGCTACAAAGTAGACTACAATCATAATATTTGGCAAAATAATTTTTGTCAGAAAAGTTCAAGTATTGTTATTCAAATTTTCATAAATTTTGACGAAAATTTTATTCCCCTTATTTTCATAAATAGCTACATTCTTCATTTTAGTTCATTTTTTAAGATAATTGTACACTACAACAGTGTGTCAAATTTTATCTGTCATTAATCCTTACAGAAATAGTAAATGTGATATTCTAAAATAATACACTTTTACAGGAGAGCTATTCAAAGTACAAAATTTAAGTCCCAAGATCTCCATATCAGTAATGATAGACAGATGTTTTATTGTGCAGTTGTGTTAATATTGAACTACAATCATGAATGAATCTCTTTATTTGTAAAAAAATAAGCCATGAAATATTAGACAAAATTTGAGAAAATTTGAATATCAATAATTGAAATTTTCCTACAAAAATAAATATTTGAGCAAATGTCGTGATTGTAGTCTACTTTGTAGCTGTATGATGTGGGTAGTAAGCGTAAAAATATCATTCATGTCACAGGAGTAGTTTCAGAGTTTACCCTTCCGACAGTTTGAAGTAAATTTGCAGTCATGAAAAAATCGCAACTGGCGTAAAAAATTAACCATGAAATATAACTAGTAACTAATAAGCTAATAACTATCTAAAAATTTTCATTCATTGTAGGTACCTGATAATTTTTGTCCTACTACGATAAGTATTTCTGTCCAAATTATGATGGCAAAAGTAGTGTTTTTTTCCAGTACTGTACTGTAGTCTTCACGCACAGGTGCTCTTAAGGTTCCAATCCCAGTGGTTGCAAAATAGACATCCTGCCTTAAATCCCCAGCCCAAACCAAAATGAGCCTCGGGCGATTCCAATGACCTGGGTAGGATAAGCTGAAGAAAGTTAATGCATTGATAACATTGCTGTTTCTCTTGTTTCACATGATATCGCCCGGGTTCGATTCCCGGCTGGGTCGGGGATTTTAACCTTCATTGGTTAATTCCAATGGCTCGGGGGGGGGGGGGTGTTTGTGCTGTCCCCAACATCCCTGCAACCAGTACACTACACATAACAGTATCCTCCAATAACACGCAGTTACCTACACATGGCAGATTGCCGCCCACCCTTCCTATTATATCACATTTTCCGTTCTTTTAGAAAAGAGACGAATGGGAGAAGTGTTGGAAATAAAAATGACTGTTGAATCTGTACCTATATTGTATTGTATTTTTAAAACGTTTTTCTCTCCTCCTTACTTAGAAAACATGCAACAATGTTAAGAATGGATGAGTAGCAACAACAGAAAGCCTGCTGTACAACTCGTGATTCATGTTGCTCGGCCGGCGTTTTCCTTTCACCGCTAGTCGTCAGGTGTAATAGTAGTAATACCGCAAGTTTCCTTATAATAGCCACGTGCTGTCTGCTGGGCGCCAGCCTCTAGTTCTTGCCGCGCTTTGCGCTTTCCAAATTACCTCACTCCCTCTTTTCATAGTGTAGCTCCTCCCTTCATGGTTTTATTTAAATTGTGCCCAAGTGCGCGCACATCAGGTATGAAATAGCACATCGATTTGTTTTTTTATTTCATTATATTAAAATAGGTATTTTGGTCTATGTTCGTAATCCTGCATTCCTGTTATTTCCGAATAATCTGGTATCCAAATTAATACGTCTCTGCTTCGGTGTAGGGGTTAGAACAGTGGCTTTACGTCCGGTTAGTTCGTAATCATGATTACAAAAATCATAATAGCCTATTCACGAATGCCACATATTTAACCTGCTGGTATTATTGTAAGCGGGAGATTTCACTAGCTTGATTCAATTCTATTCCTTTTTTTCTATTTATTTGTTTACATTTTGCAGTTTTGAAATTTACAGGTTGTTTATGTCCATCAGTGCTCTGCAATTTGGTGTTTGTAAGTCTAAACATTGTTTAACAAATGAGGAAAGACATCATAATACGTCACACTAAATGCACTGGCTGTTCCAAAATGTCAACTAAATTTGTAAAATTAATTTATACAATTAACCATGTATTGCAAACGCAGGTAGAAAATTCTTGGTGTTCAGTTTTCGTATGGCTTTGAGCTTACATTCGGGAGGCAGTGTATTCGACCACCACTGTCGGCAGCCCTTAAGATGGTTTTTCCGTGGTTTCCCCATTTTCACACCAGGCGAATACTGGAGGTGTACATTAAGGCTACGGCCGCTTCCTTCCCACTCCTAGCCCTTTCTTTTGCCATCATCGCCATAAGACCTATCTGTGTCGGTGCGACGTAAAGTCACTAGCAAAAAAGAAAAAAACCCCAAAAACCCCTTTTCGTATGGTTAAAGAGGAGGTAGACATTTTTGGTGTGCCGTCTCCGCCGCTTGTCTTGATCTTAACTCTAGCCCATCCCAGAAGTGATTTCTGATCTTTCACCGTGTTGAACCCTGGACGAATTGTACACTTCCTGACACCAAAACTGAGCGGTCTCTTGTATGGAAGAATCATCGTATACTATCTTCTTTTGACATAGAATATCTATCTTACTCTTAAATTCACATTTTTATAATGCGTACTTTGTTAATTTCAGACAAGTATGGAACATGAACTTTAATCCCTTGAACATAAGTTTTAATGAACATGTTTTGTTTTACTGACAAGCATATCGTCGTTGCGCCTAGAAAAGCCGCTGTTTGATAATATTTCAGCTCAGAACTCTGACTAGAAAGGTTCCGTCATCTAAGGATCAGTACTACATGAACCGTATCAATGAATTTTCGCTCAAGTGGTACATGTGCTGCGGGTCAGTATTTCGAGGGACAACGACGATATATAGCTAAAAATGGATATGTTTTAGGGTTTAAAAAAGTCGTTTACTTGAAGTCCACATGTTATTTGAGTCATCAGTCCATAGACTGGTTTGATGCACCTTTTCATTTCTACATAACTGCTGCATTTTACTTCTGCTCTAATTTGCTTGTCATATTCATACCTTGGTCTACCCCTACCGTTCTTACCACCTACACTTCCTTCAAAAATCAACTGCACAAGTTCTGGGTATCTTCAGATGTGTCTTATCATTCTATCTCTTCTTCTCGTCAAATTGAGCCAAATCGATCTCATCTCACCTTCAGCATTCTTCTGTAACACCACATTTCAAAAGCTTCTATTCTCTTTCTTTCTGAGCTGGTTATCGTCCACGCTTCACTTCTGTACAATGTCACGCTCCAAACGGAAGTCTTCAAAGGCATTTTTCTAATTCCTATATCAATATTCGAAGTGAGCAAGTTTCTTTTCTTAAGAAAGCTCTTCCTTGCTTGTGCTAGCCTGCATTTTATGTCCTCCTTACTTCTGCCATCGTTAGTTATTTTACTACCCAAGTAAGAATATTCTACTTACGCTTTAAGACTTCGTTTCCTAATCTAATATTTCCTGCATCACCTGACTTCGTACGACTGCACTCCATTACTTTCGTTTTGGCCTTCTTTATTTTCATCTTGCACTCCTCACCCAAGACTCCGTCCATACCATTCAGCAACTTCTCCAGATCTTTTGCTGTCTCACATAAAATAACAATATCGTCGACAAATCTCAGGGTTTTGATTTCCTCTCCTTGGCTTGTGATTCCCTTACCAAATTCTTCTTTGATTTCCTTTACTGCCTGTTCTATATACACATTGAAAAGGAGCGGGGGGGGGGGGACTGCAGCCGTGCCTCACCCCTTTCTGGAGTGCTGCTTCTTTTTCAAAGCCCTCGATTCTTATCACTGCAGACTGATATAGATTGATATTGATATATATTGTAGATAATTCTTCTTTCTCTGTACCTGATCCCAATCACCTCCAGAATCTCAAATAGCTTGGTCCAATCAACATTATCAAATGCCTTTTCTAGATCTACGAACGCCATGTGCCCTTCTTAATTCGATCCTCTAAGATCAGACGTAAAGTCAGGATTGCTTCACGTGTTCCTACATTTCTTCTGAAGCCATATTGATCTTCTCTCAACTCAGTTTCAACTTGTCTTTCATTCTTCTCTAAATAATAACGTGTTAGAATTTTGCAGGAGTGAGATACTAAACTAATGGTGCGGTAGTTTTCACACTTGTGAACACCGGCTTTCTTGAGAATAGGGAACAGGTATAACAATATTCTGCCGAAAATCGGATGGCACTTCTCATAATTTAACATTTTTATTTAATTGACCTTTGTTGTAATAACATTTGGTCATCCTCCATGAACAGTGGACACTCACAGCACATATACAAAAATATGAATTGTCAGCGTGAAGTACATATAAGAAATAAAAACCAAATCGTCCACATTCTTCACGTACATAGAACCACATTGAATCTCTCTTCCGCGAAGAGAGGGGAGAACAAACAAAACACAGGCAATAATGCGATGAGCACCAAGTTAAATTCTTATATCCGCGGTTCTCAAAAAGTCCATCACAGAATTGAGAACTGAATTGTTTTCACCTTGCAGCACCAGTGCAGCGCTGGTCGGGAACAGCACTTGTAGATAACATAGTTCAGATAGAAAGCAGCTTCGAGAAGCATCATAAAGGCCACACTTAAAATGTGGTTGAGTTCTCCATCCTCCGCATATTAACATCGACAGCGCGATGAATCCAGAACTCCTATGCGATGTAAATGTGAAGGGAATGATCCATGATTTAGCCTCATTCGGATTACTGAAACCGTTAGACCTCGTGACCAATGAAACTTATACAATGGCTTAGGAGGGATGTTGGGTTGTACGAGAGCATAAGGTGGTGATGGTGGTGATTATTGTACAGCTAGGCAACCATCCTCTATATAACACTACTCAGAGGGAAAACTGGAAGGGATCCGACACTTCGAAAAATGAAGGTATCGGCCAAAGAAAGACAAGGGCTGCGAAGAGCGTGAAAATGAGACACTCTAGGCCTCGTGGGTCGGAAAAGAGCAAGGGTTGACCAAAGGATGTCGGATAGAATAGATGTGAGGGAGGGGCCTGGCACAAGTAAGTGGAAGCAATCCCAGGACTCAGCCAACCCACGCTCCCAGGTTGAGAGGGGCCCCTTTTACGACAGGTAGGGGATGTGGATGTTATTCTACCACCCCCACGTGCACTCTTATCAGATGGTCGGATAAAACAAGAGGCTCATTATGCCCCTCAGCCTATACTAAAGTAAAATAGCGTTATTACGGCTTTAATGAGGGCTGTTATTTAAAAACCCGACCTTGTGCGTCAATGTTTGACGTAAGATTACATCACAGATGGGTCATCTCGATCTCATTCCTTCGATTATGTCTGGAAGCTTCATATGTAAAGGAATAAATAAATACATATTTAATTGGTGATGAATCAACTCAATAATTTTGATCAGTATTATTTTCTTTCAGATTTGTTCTCTGGGATATTTTTGTGTGTGCTCTGCAAGCATGCCCCCACATAGCTGCAGGGTTCGTGCACATTCCCCAACTTTTCATCTCTTGTTAACCGTAATCACAGCTCGAAATCTCGCCGTGTGTTACGTATTGCCTACGTAAGCAGTACTTAGCTGCGGCTTGTTTGGTTTCCTTTCCAGGTGGCATAGCAGTTGTATGAGTCACTGTAATTGATAATGCTCGCTGGCAGAGATGCGATCGCAGAACCAAGCAATAGACATATACAGTCCGAACCTTATCACAAATCATCATTATTGTAGCCTGCTCTGTTTTGCAAATTGGCAAATGCAACATGTACAGATTGAGAAATAATGTAAATAAACACATGTGATATATCCAGAGTGTTTAGATTAGGTTGCACATTCAGAACCTTTGTATATCATAGACTAAATTGTCTGCCTATTTTGTTTTAGTTTAAATGAAATAGCGCAACAGAACAATACGTAAAAAGTTGTGGTTATATTCGTTATTGTGTGTTTATTGAACATTAGGAGAAAAGATAAAGAGCATCTTGGTTTTACGGGCTACGAACCTAGTCTGAAGAAGTATATTTTTCTCAATGATAAGTAGTTGCATTAACTACTATTATTAATGGACAATAATTGAAACTGAAAAGCGTTATTTGTGCTGCAAACATTTGAATTATTTTTTTAGTTTTGTTATATAAAATATAAAATGTCACACGTAGATATATTGTGTTACTGAATAGTCGGCGTACTGGCCTTCGGCCAAAGGGGCTCGGCGTTTGATTCCCGGTCGGGTCGGGGATTCTTAACTGCGTATGGTTATTTCCTCTGGCTCGGGGACTTGATATTTCTGTTCGATTTAATGTATTTCTTTTCATGTGCATACAACAAAACACATTACCATCCACCAGAGAAACATATAGTGAATACATCTCTCCACACAGTGTTCTAGTCACGAATGGCATTCAACCCCCGTAAAACTGTACCAAATTGACATCAGATGCATATTCTGAAAAAGGCTAAAAAGGAGAAGTCACACTTAAATTCATTTGTAGTAACGTAACGTTTATTATCATGAATTTTACGATCTATTTTCTTTCGTTGCTTTCTGTATGTATGTATGTATGTATGTATGTATGTTCAGCCCGAAGGCTGGTTGGATCATCAAACGTTCCACCAGGCAAATGTTGGGGATGTACCTTAATTAAGGCCACGACCGATTCCTTCCCACTCCTAGGCCTTTCCTATCTCATCGTCGCCATAAGACCTCTCTGTGTCAGTGCGACGTAAAGCAAATAGCAGTTGAGTTAGTTGAAACTTGATGGGAAGTGAACAGAAGGATGGAGAGGAGAATTGTTGCTGCGACACTGCTTAGCCTTTAGTGTATGGCCTACCTCTGAAAATAAATCTTTACATTCATGCCGATACGGAATTTTTTGAGATGATTGTAGTGGAAAGATTTCCCACGTTTGGATATTGCTAATCTCCCATCTGAATTGTACGAAAGCCTTACGAAACGCCTTTCCTTGAAACACGGAAGCGGTCCGCTGTGGAATGCGTGTCTCACCCGCTGAGCTATCGGTGTGTGAATTCCACCAGTTTTCGAACAAGACTCTAGCAGGATAGTTGATTACACACCTCCGGTTATGTGCGGAATGTACTGTGTGTGATTCACTTCGCGAGTGACGTGATTTGCCTTCCGTTCCTGAATCGTGAAAATATTTAAAGTCGTGGAATAGAGCTTTAATCTGGTGAACGCGGTGGTGTTTTAGCGAAAAAATAACTGCTTTAGATACAATTCTCCATTCACAACGCTAATCACAGGCGGAAGGACGAGTTCGATCTTCAAAGAATGATGATTATATTGGCTGAAGAATGGGAAGGCCTTGAAGACGTGACTCCCTAGGCCTCGAATCGGTTATCTTGACCTGTATCCCACTAGCGATAATTTCGTTATTATAGTTATTATTGTTAAAGAAATATTGCAAATCCAGTCTTCTTCCTTTTCACCGTTTTTACCACATCTGTGGGGTCGCGGGTGCAAACGGTCGAACATGTGGATTCGACCTTGTTTTACGGCCGGATGCCCTTCCTGACGCCAACCCTATATGGAGTGATGTAATCACTATTGCGTGTTTCTGTGGTGGTTGGTAGTGTAGTGTGTTGTGTGAATATGAAGAGGAAAGTGTTGGAACAAACACAAACACCCAGTTCCCGGGTCAGAATAATTAATCAGACTCGATTAAAATCCCCGACCCGGCCGGGAATCGAACCCTGGACTCTCTCAACCGAAAGCCTCAACGCTGACCATTCAGCCAATGAGTCGGACGAGTACTGCAAATCCAGTATTGAATATAAATTTAATTTCCATGGGGGGATGTGTGGATTCACTGTTGGAGTGATTGTCTGGATCCATGGTGATTTTTGGTGACCATCCTGAGGATCGGGTTTTATATGTAACATTTGGAGGTCTTCCTTGGTGTTCATAAACCAGGGCATTGTTAGAACCATGATACTACTTGTAATTAGTACCACCACACAGGGAACACCATGGGTCGCTTTTACTTGCGCGTAGTACCACTATGTTAGGTACCAAATAGGTTTGTGATTAGTAGCAACAGAGTGCGTTGCCGACTTCTACAGTATCTGTGGTTAGTACCATTTTAGGAGCGACACCATGGTTCTGGCTTGCCTCTAATTAGTACCCACTATGTGAGGAACACCGCGGGACAGCGCGGGTCCCTGTGGTTAGTACACGTTTGTGATAAACACCATAGGTTTGCGCTGCCTGTAAATGGCGCCGCAATGTGCGAAACACCATAGGACTGTGTTCCATGTGCGAATGTCATTACCTGTTAGTAGTACCATAATGTGTGGAATGCCGCGAGTCTACGCTCCTTTTGATTAGTACCGCAACATGACAAATACCATGGTTCTACTTTCCTAGCGATAAGTGCCATTATGAGGGACCGATGACTTGGAGTTTGGACCCCTTTAGACTAAAAGCATCATCGATTCAGTATTATGCTATAGACGCAGTCCATTGGTCAGTAATACTATTGTTTCACATCAGTTTCTATGAATGCGAGACATTGCTGGTCGGATCCACTGATTGTTTTAAATTCATATCCATCCATTCATTCTTCGTCCTCACGTTTTGAATTCTGGTCAGTGGAGGATTTTGGACTTTTAATTTGTCATTCCATTTCGTCTCATTTCGTACCGTTAGGGGCCAGTGATCTAGATGTTAGGCCCCTTTAAACAATAAGCATCATCATCACCGTCTCTTACGGATTGTTTCTGTAATTTTCTCTATTTTACTGTGCACTTTGTTGGACTTTTTATAATCGGTCCCATTCTTGTAATTGGATCCCGTGATATTTCTTATGATTTTGCGCTCTTTTTTCTCCAGTTCTTCGAAGAGTCCTTTATTATTATTATTATTAGTATGACATTAGAACCTCATTAATCCAGGCTAATTGAGGCTCTAGGTCGACCGGATTCATGAAAGTCCGGATTAAACAAAATAACTTATGAAATGAGCCAAGGTACATATTTAAACACTCTGTTCAGTAAAAAGAACGTGTAAAGTACAGTATTTGAAATTTAAGTAATACAAAGGTTATTTAGTATACAAGATATAATACAATGCAAAATACAGAATAACTAGTCCTGTACAGAATTAGAACATGGCAATCAGGCACACCTTCATTGACCACAGTCGACACGCTTACTGCTGATCTTTTGTTGTCTTTCTCTCATATTAATATGCTTTAATAATTAACTCACGCAGATGCCTCAAATGTTCGTAATGTGCAGATATGTTGTCATCCCGTTGTTATCTTCAACAGCGAGTTGGCCGTGCGGTTAGGGTCACGCAGCTGTGAGCTTGCATATGGGAGATAGTGGGTTCGACCCCACTGTCGGCAGCACTGAAGATGGTTTTCGGTAGTTTCCATTTTTCACACCAGGAAAATGCTGGGGCTGTATCTTAATTAAGGCCACGGTCGCTTCCTTCCCTCTCGTATGCCTTTCCTATCCCGTCATCGCCATAAGACCTATATGTGCCGGTGCGACGTAAAGAAAATAGTTAAAAAAGTTTTGGCTTAGGGTTAATATCACCTGCTTCATCCTGGTCATAATCATCCTTTTCAGAGTTTTCTGCAGCGATCACACTTTCAGCGTTTTCCTCTGCTTAGTTTATAACATTGCGCTCGTAACTCAGCTTTGTACTTTAATTCCACTTATTATTATTATTATTATTATTATTATTATTATTATTATTATTATTACCAGAAACCTCCTTAAAACTATATAAACCGAGCTCGATAGCTGCAGTCGCTTAAGTGCGGCCAGTATCCAGTAATCGGGAGATAGTGGGTTCGAGCCCCACTGTCGGCAGCCCTGAAGATGGTTTTCCGTGGTTTCCCATTTTCACACCAGGCAAATGCCGGGGCTGTACCTTAATTAAGGCCACGGCCGCTTCCTTCCAATTCCTAGGCCTTTCCTGTCCCATCGTCGCCATAAGACATATCTGTGTCGGTGCGACGTAAAGCAAATAGCAAAAAAAAAAAAAAAAACCAAAAAAAAACTATATAACGTTCGGATGTGCGATGTTTCTTATTGTGTCATTTCCATACTATGAGTGTTCAAATGTATCCCAACGTCTTGGATAGGAGATGAAAACTGTGAGAATTTAAAGGGATGTCGAACTTCCGTCGGGTATAACATAATGGAGAGTGTAAACAGACACTACTCACGTCCTTCGTGCGTGTTTTCGAGATTACTTTTACAATATATTGGAAGTAGAATATAGCCCCTGACCCTGTAATATACAAGTTGAATTGCTAAGATATGTCAGTTCGGTGAATTGATATGATGGATACTTCCTTTTCGCCAAATCACCTTAAATCTCACCTGGATAATTACTAAAAGTCGTCATGGCTCTCGACTTCAGACTACTTAGCCGTTGTTTCCTAGACCTTTTGTGGAGATTGTTTCCGCGATCTGCTCTGAATATAAATATAATTTTAATTTGCGTGAAGACATGAATTATAAGTAGTATATCTATTACAAAAATATACGTCATCAATACATTCCTCGGATCTCTCAGCTCACTATACAAGAGAAATAGGACCCACGTTTATTGTGAAGTTATCGGCTGATTTACACATTGCCTTGTGTTTTGGGGCCCAGTGTACCTGAGGAGGACTCAATAGTGACGCTATCTCAGTGTTTCAGGAATTCTGACTATGTTGAATAGCCCCGCCTTCTAAAATCCAGCTGGCTTGCTTGTACTCGGGCCCCGGAAGGAAGCAGTGATGGGACGATTTCTCCCTTCGTTCCCCCACCGTGCTCTCCTGTTGAATGAGTATCTCGTCGCATTCCATTCTAGCTTCCCCTCCTCCCTCTACCTCGGAGTGAAGTGGCCTTTAGGATGGCGAGGTGCGGTGTACTGATTAGCAAGTCAGACATTCGTTGCTTCGTTAATAGCTACGTTGTCCAAATTATTTCCTTTATTATTATTATTATTATTATTATTATTATTATTATTATTATTATTATTATTATTATTATTATTCAAGTGCTTCTGACCTACGTGGAAATAATTTTATGATTATGACAGGTAGCACGTAATATGTTTGTATTAACGAACGCGTATGTATTTACATGCATATAAATAAAATTATTATAGTATCTGTGCGTTTAAAAGTTTTGCCTACTTGTATATATTTCGAATTAAATGTACAAAAAGTCGAAAACATGTTCAGTTCATGTTTTTCCTGCACATTTGTTTATGACATCACAGGAAATCAGCTAAATATAATTTCTAGGAAAGCCGGGCTGAGTGGCTCAAACGGTTGAGGCTCTGGCGTCTCCGAAAACTGTACAAGAAGTCAGCAGGACGTAAAGCCAATAACATTATTATTTTTTTAATGTTTATTATTTCTTGAAAACGTGATATTTAGGTTCAGAGATATGCTGCACATTATCTGATTATTATTTACTCGCTAAGCAGTATTAAGGTGGCCAAAACCTGTACTCTCGAATTTCTCCGTTATCATCACTTGTATCGAAAAATTGAACACAATAAAAGTTGTGTAAAACATAATTTCCTATCTAATCTTTTAGATTTCATGCTTCTTTTTCTTTTACACGATATATATCACAAGCTTTCAAATATCTCCGATAAAACTACTTCTCTCAAAAAAAGTGTGCGTAAAAATCTTATTTCCAATCATTTATTACGAAGTCCCATCGGTGGTGAGCATCGCTGTCGTGGAAATATTGTCCAGTTGTCATGGTAACGAACTACCTGACGATGGCGGCGATGGTGGTGGATGTCATTGTTTTTATAAGCTCTTTTTCACCAGTAAGATAATGTAGATAACCTTCGAAATGAGAAGAAAAATGTGAAGGAACGATCACTTGAAAAAATTACGGAAAAATTTTATTAAGTGGGTGGGAGTGGAGGTTGAAAGCCCTAAAATATCGCCGAGCCGGAATAAAACATAATTTGACGGCCTATAATGTCTTTTAGACTCGGAAAGGAAGAAACAACCTATTAGCTTGTACCTGTAAAAGAAAGTGATATCACACCAAGATTGAAAAATAACGTTCAGAAAAAAAGTGTCTTTATAATACACTAAATTAAACTTGAGTATATCTGAGATATTAAATGATTGCGAGGTATACTGGGTTTTCTTCGGATTTGTGCAACACGCAATTTATGATATACAGGGGAACCTCGATATCTAGAATCACCTCAGCATCTAA
The DNA here is from genome assembly GCF_040414725.1 of Anabrus simplex. Classification (NCBI taxonomy): domain Eukaryota; kingdom Metazoa; phylum Arthropoda; class Insecta; order Orthoptera; family Tettigoniidae; genus Anabrus; species Anabrus simplex. The sequence continues at coordinate 484,177,568 of NC_090267.1, forward strand.
ATTTTATTTCGAGTTATAGAGAATAGCCTATCGTTTTTGAGCATGTGTAGCACATAATTGAATCATATGTATCTACGGACTTATACTGAATACATTATTTTTAACAGTATTTAAAAATATACAAACAAACTCTTATTTTACGGCATCACTTTAATTATAACCCTTAACATAGTAACTTTTTAGAAGACAAGATACAGTACATTCAGTAGTAAAACAAGAAACAAACCTCGGTTAATACCTTTGAAAAAAATCCGTTAGTCTCTTCTATTTGTTACTGTTAACATTTCCTCGCTTCACGTTGAAACTTCTCGTCAATACCACGCAGCCGAGATTCGTAAATGGAGCTTGTCATCCGCGACTTCGGGGGTTGCTTTCGTACGTGACGAATAATTAATTCACACCCGAAAAACAGCGAGGGTTCGCCGGTTTTCCGATCATTAGAAATTTTAGTTTTTCGGTTTTCGTCATATTATCTCCCAGCATCATTGTAAGCCTTTCTTTACTTGTTAACTGTTCCTCACAAACCACAAATGCCGTATTGCACAGTTAATGTTGCACAAAATTCGAGTTACAGGGTATTTTTTGCTTCAAGGGAGGAACTATTTGCTTCGATAAATCAAGAAATGCGTGTAACCGAATTTCGAGTAATAGAGAAATAAATACTCGTGAAGAATGGGACAGACGGCCGGGAAATTTAAGCTACTGTTTAGGTACATGACTTGGAAGTTCGTATATTCGTTGCTGACAATCCAGTAATACGGAAGTAATAATGAATTTCGTGTTGATTATAAACTATGCTGACACTGAAATGCTATGGTATAAGAACAGATGCGGGCGACTTCGGCTCAGAGGTCGAGAACGTTAGCGGGCATATTTTGAACCGTATGTTCGGAGATTCAAACCCTGTGCTAGTAGAATATTTTTATGCATTTCATTCAGTCCTACTGTAATAATTAAGACCAATTTTAATTATGACCGCACATCACATTCGTCAGAACAATTTATTGCGATGCAAAATACGCAGTACTGTGGATAGTGGTTGTGGTAATTAAGAGGGCGTTCAAGTTGGCAATCATCCCGTATTAACACAAATCAGAGAGGAAAAGACAAGAGGTGCATTCCTTCGAAAAATAAAGGTATCGGCAACAGAAAGAGAAGAGCCATGAAGGGCATAAAAATGAATATCTGCAAAGGCATCGCAAAGCTAATACCTTGGGGGCCGGAAGAGAACTAGAATTGACCAAGGGAGGTCGGTTAGGCTGGTACCGTTTTACAATATCAGAGAAATTTGTCAGAAATCTTTTATAAAATATATGACAGTGTAATGGAGTCATGTTTTATAAAATGTCCTTGACTTGTTGAATCCAAAATGGCGGATCGGAAGTTCAGTTGAAATGCTGTTAAATCTTATTTTTCTACCGTTCTTCCCACATTTGTGGGGTCGCGGGTGCGAACTGTATCTCACAAGTGGACTTGGCCCAGTTCTACAGCCGTATGCCCTTCCTGACGCTAACCCTATGTGGAGGGATGTAATCACTATTGCATGTTTCGGTGGTGGTTGGTAGTGTGTTGCGTTGTGTGGATATGAAGAGGAGAATGTTGGGACAAACACAAACACCTTGTCCCCGAGCCAGAAGTATTAATCAGAGGCGATTAAAATCCCCGACCTGAACCGAAGGCCTCAACGCTGACCATTCTGCCAAGGAGTCGGGACTGGAATGTTGCTACAACAAAACTGCTTATTTCTGAGTGTGAAATGAATGAAATAAGACAGCAAGTGTATTTAAACACTGCAGAGGCGATAGGCCTAAATACTACACAGAAGGGTGCACAGTTTTGAACGCGAAAAATAAATTTAATTAGTATTCGGCTGAAAAACTGAAATTGAATATGATGTTTACATTATAAAATGTACTGATTTGCATTCATTAAATTTCAATTATTGTAAGCCTCTTATTTTTATGATAACTCACGTGAGATGACGTTAAACTTGTAGTTCGAATAAGCATACAGATGTAGAACTTTGATGTACTCTTCTGTGTTTGTTTGATTTGAAACGTATCCACGTATTTTATGAAATTGTTTTCATTAACAGTACAAGTAAAATCTAATAGTAGCCAAACATGGGCACAACTGTCCTTCATCAATTTTTGCTGAACTATGATAACATATTTTTTGTAGTGTAATGTTATTCCTATGTATTATAATCTTTTATAAAAGTTAACCTGCACAAAATATTTTACAAGAGATCTTTGTCAAATGTCTTCGATACTGTAATACTAGCCTTGGGAAATATTAAAGTATGCGCAGTACAGATGCCTGGCTGATGTTTATGGCTCATTAGCTGGTGTGCGGGTTGTTCTCATTTGCATCATCGTCAGGCGTCACTGGCACATCCCGAACAAGTAAAGTTCCTTCCTAAGGACATCGTTTTACGCACCCGATTTTAAACCCTTCGAAGCGTATACGAAGCCGGTAGTCTTCGTCCTGGAAATCGTTCTTGGTATAAGCAGTGTCCTCGTGCATTACATCTTGTTTCTCCGTAGAGTAATACTGTATATTCTCCTACTCACTCTTCACACACACACTCGTCGCCGGAAACCTTTCGTATGTAAGTGCGATGTTAAACCACGTGCTGAGAGCCTCCGTGGCTCAGGTGGCAGCGCACCGACCTCTCACCACTGGGTTCCGTAGTTCAAACCCAGGTCACTCCATGTGAGATTTGTTCTGGACAAAGTACAGGCGGGACAGGTTTTTCTTCGAGTACTTCGGTTTTTCCTGTCATCTGTCATTCCAGCAACACTCTCCAATATAATTTCGTCTGTCAGTAATTAATCATTGCGCCAGAGGAGTGTGACAGACTTTGGCAGCCGGCACAATTCCTATGCTCGCTGCTAGGTGGGGGCTTCATTCATTCAATTCCTGACCCGGTCGAATGACTGGAAACAGGCCGAGGATTGTCATTGTATGGGGAGATTTGATTTGCTGCAACGACCTCAGTGTGTTGAATCATGCTCCGTCTTAAGTCCTGACGGTGGTAACCATTGCCAGCGAGTGGAGTATGTATAGTCGCTTTTAAAAAAAATGAACACACGATGATGATGTTTGTTGTTTAGAGGGGCCTAACAGCTAGGTCATCGGCCCATAATGGCACGAGGAGCAACGAAGTGAAACGATAATTAAAAAGATGGTGATGAAAGAAACTGAACCATGAATCGAAAACAGTCAGTGGATCCGATTCACAACTCCTTATTTTCAGAGATGATGCTTGTTGTCCAAAGGGGTCTAGAACCCAGGTCACCGGCCCCTCATAATAGTAATCACTTGTAAAGCAGAACCATGGTGTTCCTCATGAAAGCATGGTACTGTATGTTCCTCACCTTTGATCTTAATTATTATAAAAATATAATTCACCTCCCATGTAGCTGCCTCTGTGGATCCGTGGTAGAGTGTCGGCCTTCGGATCCCAAGATAGCGGGTTCAAACCCGGCAGAGGTAGTCGGATTTTTGAAGGGCGGAAAAAAGTCCATTCGACACTCCATGTCGTACGATGTCGGCATGTAAAAGATCTCTGGTGATACATTTGTTATTTACCGGACAAAATTAATTAAATCTCAGCCATAGACGCCCAAGAGAGATCCGGTTTACTCTGTCTGCCATCTAACGGACCTAGAGTAAAACGGAACGTCGAAATTGATGAGCAAACAGCCAGATGGCATCAAATCGAAATGTCTGCACACGGTAGCTGAGGCCATACGATTATTATTATTATTATTATTATTATTATTATTATTATTATTATTATTATTATTATTATTATTATTATTATTATTACCTCCCATGTAGAAGCATACCCTGTGGATACCAGCTACAAACAATCATATATGTAGGTTCGGTTGTTCCTGAGAAAAGATTACTTGCGAGAAAGTTATACAGTATCATGCGCTCATTTGTTTTTGAACGACTGTACCTATTACTTGATTGAATGGGTCCTGTATAATGCTGACAGTGGTGTATACACAATGCGCCAATCCGTAGTCGACGTTTAGTTTGCGATATTTATTACCTCTACGTTATTTGTTATAATTTCGCTATAAGGATATCTGACACTTAGGAACTTCAAATCTTCATAAACGATGCCCAACACCGAGCGAGTTGGCCGTGCGGGTAGGGTCGCGCAGCTGTGATCTTGCGTCCGGGAGATAGTGGGTTTGAACCCCACTGTCGGTAGCCCTGAAGATGGTTTCCTTTGGTTTTTCCATTTTCACACCAGGAAAATGCTGGGGCTGTACCTTAATTAAGACCACGGCTGCTTCCTTCCCACTCCTAGGGCGTTCCTGTCCCATCGTCGCCGTAAGAACTATCTGTGTCGGAGTACAAAATGAAAACACGGTAAGTAAAGGAGGATTCCACCCATCACTGCTATGAGAAGCCATGTATGCTCTGTATCGTGCCACGCAGTTCTTTAAAGCGTGCAGGTTTACGCATTTTAACTCTGTATTCACCATGATATCGAAATTTCTTACCTCGAAAAATTGCGTGTGTGTTACAGCATTATATCCATCTTTTAAGCCTATTTTCAACGCTCTAACAGTAGTAATTACATGACGTAAACTATCACGTCTACTGTATAGGCCTACTGTTTATGTTCCGTAATTTATACCATAATTTGAAAAGATCCCCTCCCCATTTTTCTGTCCATTGGGATGAGATCAGAATGTCTGAAATTCGTCGCAACCTACCACGTCTTCAGATTTTCTTTCGAAAATAAAATTGTTGCTTAGGCCAATCAGATACGCATCTAGCGACAGCTATAGGAATGGATACGGTTTGTACAGTACAGTAACATTTCATAAGTATAACCAGAGAACTGGACTTCTCTAAATGAAAGGTACTGTTCTTAAGATGGACTTAACTGAAAGCCTGTTGTACCTACATCAGGCTATAATGTACACAAAATTGCTCTATGATGTCGCGCGAGATTCAACTATGACACACTTCATTCGTAATAATAATAATAATAATAATAATAATAATAATAATAATAATAATAATAATGTTATTTGTTTTACGTCCCACTAACTACTTTTGAGGTCTTCGGAGACGCCGAGGTGCCGGAATTTAGTCCCGCAGGAGTTCTTTTACGTGCCAGTAAATCTACCGACACGGGGCTGTCGTATTTGAGCACCTTCAAATACCACCGGACTGAGCCAGGATCGAACCTGCCAAGTTGGGGTTAGAAGGCCAGCGCCTTAACCGTCTGAGCCACTCAGCCCGGCCACTTCATTCGTAGCAGGGTGCATATGTTCAAGAAAACATAGGTGGAGGTGGTTTACTTCGTATTGTACTGTATGTTTATCCAACCCTCGGCCCGTTTCGTTACTGGGTCGGGTACGAGGTGAGATGAATCTGTCGTGGCGGGTTTTTATGGCCGGATGCCCTTCGTACTGTATATTACTGTGCAAATGTACGCAACTGACCTGATGTTTGCCAGTCGATTGTTATTGAAGTCTCATGCTGTTTTTGCTATCTTCTGCCGTCGAAGAACAAGTGGTTATTGTCTCCAGTAGTAGATCCCCCAATTTATTAGTCCTGTGGCATACGCAGAACGGACAGTTCATAGTATTTATGCAGTAGAGGTGACTAGAAAAACTACTGTGACTGTGATTGAAGCGTACCGAGCTCGATAGCTGCAGTCGCTTAAGTGCGGCCAGTATCCAGTATTCGGGAGATAGTAGGTTCGAACCCCACTGTCGGCAGCCCTGCAAATGGTTTTCCGTGGTTTCCCATTTTCACACCAGGCAAATGCTGGGGCTGTACCTTAATTAAGGCCACGGCCGCTTCCTTCCCACTCCTAGCCCTTCCCTGTCCCATCGTCGCCATAAGACCTATCTGTGTCGGTGCGACGTAAAGCAACTAGCAAAAAAAAAAAAAAAAAAAAAAAAAAGTGATTGAAGTGCATCCTGGCAATGGTTGTGATGAGTGTTCTGTTGGCATTCCATTTTGAAAACCATGGCTTGCCTGGAGAGTATGGTTATACTATAGTAAAGTAGTAGCATCGTTGAATAGTTTTTGATGCTATCCATTCTTCATTCTATCGTACATGCGCTAGTTTTCTTTTAAATTCGTGAAACCAAATCGGGGTAATGTAGCGGAATTTATTATTTTCATTACCTTTCGGAACTTTTCTGGAAACTTTATGCTGGATACCACAAAGTAGGTGGATGTCTCGCGTCTTCTTAAATCGGCAGTTAACTTGAAAATGTTTATAATGTGAATATGGGCAGTTTTGCAATACGGAGTGTCTTCGGACAGACTTGCTGCTCTTTTCTTTTCATTGACAAGCTGTTTGACATAGACAACGTATGTGTTTTACACAACAATGTTATTAATGCCCTATTAAACCAAAATGATGGGTCTGATCATTTAGCAATAAGAAGCAATACAGAAACAACTAAAAACGATGAAGCTATCTGTAATAATATTTGCCACAACATACAGTTCGGTGATCATTTCATGTAAGTAATGCTTCTTTCATACAGTAAAAGTGTCTAGCTGTTTCCTTAACGGAAGAATGATTTAAAGCATTGGAGCTCAGGTTTAGAATCAGGTGAGACATCTTCTCTGTGGACCCTATTCTACCAGAAAATTTTCAAATTTGAATGCCTTGCTTAGGGCGTTCTCGCACGGACTATCATCTGAAAAAAATTAAAATTAAATGAAAATTCGCTGGAATGAAAAATAAATCGGCATGTTTCTGGAGTGCTTCAGTACTTTCGCGTCTCAGTCAAAATACTGTATACGCTAGCAGTTTCAAAGAAGACAACTTATCAGGAATTTCTTAATTTTCCGAGACCTATACGTTTACAACAATCAATTTTCTCACGAAGTACAATCTTACAGAAATGTATTCGTCTGTGTGTTGTACTGGCTGCATCCGAATTTGTTGCTAGAATAGTATGTGGCTCTCATTTCTTGTTTTCCGAATTGGCTTCCAAGGAAAGCAGTTCGCGTACAAATTGGCTCCGAAGCACTACATCGACCCGCGCTCCATTAACATTTTCCTTTCCGGTTTAACTGAGTGGTGGCAGTGATTATTGTTTTAAGAGGAAGTACAACTAGGTAACCATCCTCTGTATAACACTAATCAGAGAGAAAAATGGAAGGGATCCGACATGTCGAAAAATGAAGGTATCGGCCAAAGAAAGACAAGGGCCACGAAGGGCGTCAAAACGAAAGACTCCTTTCGCCTCGATACCTAATACCTTCGGGGTTGAAAAGAACAAGAGTTGACCAAATGGGGCGGATGAAGGTGTGGACCCTGCCACAAGTAACTGGAACTAATGCCAGGACCCAGCTCAGAGCCCCTAATCGCCAACCCAAGCTCCCAAGTTGAGAGCTCCTGGTACCCCTTTTAGTTGCCTCTTACGACAGGCAAAGGATACCGTGGATGTTATTCTACAGTACTGTCCCCACCCACAGGCAGTTTAGCAGAGAATTTGTCAAGTAACATTTCGTAGGTCTGATTACAATTTAAGAAATGTCTCTTTTTCAAGTTGTTGTTTGGCTCTGTATTGCTTCTTACTGTACATTTTGATGTACTGTATATGTTATTTTGGATACCAATTAAAACAACAAAGTTAAAAATATGGGAATGAGTGGAATAACATTGAGAATTCAACTTCAAATAGGAGCAGTTATTCGTACAAAATGTAGAATCCGAAAATTCAGCCCACATTTCTGTTGGAAAACTTCTGGAAGAAAATAGTATCTAGTACATAACGTCGCAATAATTAGAAAACAGGTGGACTGTCAAATGAATGTCTCCTTGTTTCCAACCAGTTGTAACTATGCAGACTTGATAGTGTTTGTGGGCTCACATACCGTCCTTGGCCCCTCCCAGCACAACAGTCAGCATGGCTCGTTCGTCCGAAGATGGTTGCAAAATTGATCTGGCACAAGGTGGCAATTTACATTCCTATCATGATGACGGATAGTTGTACTAGGGATGACCAATTTACCTGTTAGTTTTATTTTTCCGTTATGAACAGATTTCCGCTGCACATCGAAAACGGACGGCTGGTCTGACCTGTTCCGGTGATATTTCTGATATCAACTTTTCTTGAATTATCTGTTAATACAGTTTAATAATCTCAAAGACTTAAGTGAGAGTGAAATGTATTTCTGCTTCTATTAGTTTGTAAGAGAGTGAAGGGGATTTTTTTAAAGGGTAAGACAACGAGTGACATGAGAGATAAAGCCATCTAGACTCCTTAGGTCCTGATATCTGCCAAATATTATTCTTAAATTGATGGAATAGCCTATGTCAGTCTGGTTTTACTCTTTAAAACAGTCGCAGCCTGTACCATCCATCACATGTGGCCTTGTCGGATTTCTTTGAAAACATTCAAATCGATGACCGGAGATGGTTGCCATAGTTTCGACATTGTTCGCGTATTGTGAGTTGTGGCTGATGATTTTATTTTCCTGTTCTCAGGAACAAATAATCCTGCGGGTGAGGTCGAAAGAATACATTCACGATATTTCCTGTGTCTCAAGAGGTGTCTGAAAAGGAGACCCCTCAGGAACTCTCAACTTGGCAGCGTAGGTTGGCGTAGCTGAGTCTAATATTGCCTATGCCAGTATCTGTCATATTTCCTAACCAATCTTCCTTGATCACCACTTATTCTCCTCCGACCCCGACGGTTTTAAGTTTTCGGAGCTTAGGTAGGTATTTTCATGTTTAGAGGAAGTACAACTAGGTAACTATCCTCTCATAACACTAGTCGTAGGAAAATGGAAGAGCTCCGGCTCTCCGAAGAATTCTCGATATTCAGCAAGAGAATGGTAACGCCTACGAAGGGCGTGAAAATGAAAGACTCCCTTGGGATAGCAAACGTAATACCGTTGGGTCAGGAAGAGAACAAAAGTTGACCAAGAGAGGCAGCATAGGAAATATGAAAGTGAGAAGTCTACACAAGTAAATGGAAGCAATGACTCAGCTAGGAATTCGGGTCGCCAACCCACGCTCCCTGGAGGTCACTTCTTACGACAGGCAAGAGGATGCCATAGATATATACAGTTTATTTTGCCGTCCCTTCCACAGGGGGAACTGACGCTACAGTGAAATGTAAACTGCTTCATTATCGATTGGAATATTCCCCACTTTGTTCAAATAGCGCCGTAGAAGTTCAGAAGAAAACATTTCTTTGTAAATACTCGTTCCGAATTTCTCTTGTTGTGGCTTGTAGTAGGCTATTCCTTAATTGATTATTCGTTTGTGATAAACAGAATGTCTCCCCACCGCCCGTACATGTAGGTGTGGTATTAATTTTACCATTTAGATCCTGCCTTGTGTGTACTGACCAGGTTCATTGACACATTACTTCCCCCTGTACTTTTCACGTTTTCATGTTCGATCTAATCTCTCTTGGTAACTTTCTTCTTCGTTTAGATATTATATCTTTGGATTCCTGAATTTTCCCGCTTTTCACGTTCCTATTTCTGAATCAATTACCCTAATTCTTAGAGAGTAGAAATTGATGAAATTGACGACTAAGTGTTAATACTCTGTAAATTGTAACGCATCATATTTAATGTTGTGTGATCTCCGGAGAGACCTGGTCTTACTAGTTGATTCCCATGGGTGACCTGCGCGTCTGGGTGTGGTGGTGGTGGTGATGATGGAGTAGGGAGAGAGTGGAACACGGTGACGGCACGTAGCGTGCTCCTGTCGAATTGCACCAAGGGGTCTGCTCATGGCTTAACATTTCCATTCGACGGACGAATCACCATCAATAGCGTCATATGCCCTCACTTCATGTGAGCACTGCGAAGAGGTTTGGAATTGAACCTAGGCTTTAGGCACGCAATTGCATAGTGCCATATTTCCTTCCCTACCGGCCAACATTCTGATGTTTACTTTTTCTCCCATCAACGGGACTCGAACTAGCTAACCACGGTGTCAGACAATTAACACTTCTCGTCTTTACAGCCATGGCCACCTGGCGAGTTAACGTATCACAAGACTCTGCCATAATTTATGCACCATCAACAAACCAGGTTACCCAGGGTGATCGATTCTCATCTACTAAAAAAAGGACAGCGAAGCATACAAGGGGATGTTTAAAGCCTAAATTGCGTGACGAATATATACAGGCAGTGAACATTATTTCAAAAAATAAATAACTTAATACTGTGGATAATTATCGGTAACGATGTGCAATGTTTATAACGATCCAGAATACGATTTTAGAGATTTTGAAACCTCTATTTTCGGAGGAGATTACAGAAGACGTTTTTGACGTAGTAGTAGTAGTAGTAGTAGTAGTAGTAGTAGTAGTAGTAGTAGTAGTTCACCTGGTCCGAAACTATCAATGGTTCACGCGGATTACGTCTCGTTCAGATCAAGACATGACTGCTTATTACGGACATGTTCGGAAGTTTCGATCAATATTTATCATTCTTATCACTAAGGAAGAGTATGTAAGTAAAAGTAAGTGGAAATTAATGTTCTACTGTAAAATGGTATGTGTAAATGAAATTGTTCCTACTGGAGTATATTAATATCACTCTGTATTTTATGTCAGTAATATCCCTAAGATTCGTGATTTGATGGAATTGCGGTTTCACGCACAACCCTAAGCCCGTATACTTTACTTGCTAGAATATTTCTCGATTTCAATATTCATTTGTTGTGCTCTTTTAGCAAGCCTAGTTTTACTGGATAATGAAGTGCATTCTTCCCAACGAAGTGACCTTCAGCTCAATGTATGATTATGTGATAGCAGTCGGTATCTGTGTCGATACTCATTAGTATCCACCTGACCAACGCGCCACCGACGTACACATTTCCTTATACATCTTGCATTGAGTGCCATATGAAGACTGGTATTTTGCTACTTGCGCAATATGCTTTGCGAACAAACGTGTGTGTATGTGTACTGTAGATTTATAACATTTTCACTCTCAACATCTTAACGTTCAAATTAATTATCATTCTTGTGATATCTAGAGATATCCATGATTGATAATCGGACATTTTCTGTTTTAAATGGTATGTCCGAAGAGTTCCAAATTCCGTGCTGAAATTGCTTTATTACATGTTTTAATAGAAATCATTCATCTGTAGGCTATTGACTTACTCAAGATTGACATTCTATATCGTTAACAGAATATTTTCGTCATGTGATCAACTTTTCAGGCTTGTTGAGTTTAGTCACGTCGTTTCATCATTCAGTGCTTGGAGTCAGGTCTTTTACTCTGCCTTTCTCATGCATATTCAGGGAATCAAACCGGAGCCAAGCCCATATGAAGCAGCGGGTCTGTATCTGCAACCCGTTGTATGACTAGAGTGAGGATCTAAAGTTACAGGCTGACACTACTACATTTTCCCGTCGGATATTATTTCGATTCCCGACGCTTCGTCATTAGTTGTTGATCGTTACTTAGTTTATAACGTACAGTTTTAGACTTTAATATCATAGTAATTTTACTTTCTAATGTGAGCTATAATATTAATAATAAACTGATGGTTTGAACCTTTTTTGCAGTGTTGTTACTTTTAACTTCCTGTTTATATATTGTTTTGTATTTCTTCCGTATCGACGAGGCTTGACTTCGTCAACCGCTTTTCACCGAGGCGGTTGTGTTTCGAGTCACATCAAAGCAAATAATTTTTTCAAAAATGGAATGTTACCTCGTAGTGGTGGTGGTGGTGATTATTGTTTTAAAAGGAAGTACAACTGGGCAACCATCCTCTATATAACACTAATCAGAAAGAAAAGAAATGGAATCCGACACTTCGAAAAATAAAGGTATCGGCCAAAGACAGACAAGGGCCATGAAGGGCGTGAAAATGAAAGACTCCCTAGGCCTCGAGTGCTCTAATGCCGTCGGGGTCGAAAAAGAACAAGAGTTGACCAAGGGAGGTCTGACAACAACACTATTGGAGGCAAATCATCATCGAATGTAGAGGGTGGTGTATTTGCCGGACTTCTTCCTTATGTGTTAGAAAATAACTGCATTCATGTTAATAGGAATGAGATGTTGCTGATTATCAGGTTACTTCTATCATCGTCGTCAAACAGCGGCGCCGGAATTTGACACCTCAATGGGTTGTAACATTTAACCTCTTTTAAATGTCCATTTACCTGGAGCTGTCAGGTCTGCTGAGCCACCCAGGCCGTCATATATCTCGGATGATTATTTAAACTGCCCCTGGTGGGTTATGAGATCATCGTCGTCGGCTGTTAGTCGTTTACGAATAGGCCTGTACAATTTCTCCTGCTCGCAGACCACTTGCTGTTAATGCTGTTTGTGCTTGTACTTCTGATGATTGATCAAGCCAATTCTAGCATGAAATATACATCCGCACAGATTGCGCTCGATGGATTGGGGAAGGACGGGGCTGCAACAGACGGAGCATAACAACAGTAGAGTTGGTGCGACGCCAAAGCAAGCGAGTTCCAGGTTTGGGGGTTGATAATTGTGGTGGCCTTCATGGTTTGTTTAAGTCCATCTTTATAACTCTTCAAAGGGGGACCGTGAGATCTTGTGCCCGAGGAAATGTCATCGCACAGGAATTGGCCGGGAAGCCTAGTGTCCCTCATACAGCAGACGTGCCCAAACTTCTGAAGCCGATGGCAAATAACTGAGGCTTCTTCAGTGTTCTTTTACTCTTTCTCAAGAACTACAGGATTGGAGGCATGGTTCTCCCATTTGATATTTAAGATAAAAGGAAGTTTCTGTTAATGAAAACGCTCAGGTTCCATGATATCATGGTGATGTAGGGTCCAGGTTTCACACCCGTTGAGTAATGTTGAGATGATGGCTGCTTCAACACCGTGAGTTTGATATTAACTGTTAAGTCTTTATTCATGAAGACCCGTTTGGATAGTAGACCAAATGTCAAGTAGGTAGCATGGAGTGGGTTTTCCATATCCTCTTCTGAGGTTCATCGTCAGACAAGATGCTCTCAACTCCCAAGGTATGAAAAATGTTCTATCTATCCAAGAGTCACACTTGAAACAGAAACATTGATCTCTGCAAGGGGCAGTCGGGACAAGAACCTTGGTTGCTTGAACATTGATGGTGATGCCGAAACGATCATATGTGTACTTGAAACTGTTGATTGACTGCTGCAACTCATCAGGTGCAAAAACAGGTGACGCATTGTCATCAGCATACCGTACTGCAGTTTAATTATCCTGGTCACATGAGTTAAACGATGCGAACGAAGGCACGTCACGTTGAAGATACTTTTATCAAGGCCATACATTAATTCAGCGCTAAGGTGTTTATAGATGATACATCACAAAGCATTGCAGCCACATACAAAGCGAAGAGCGCAGGGCCAAGTGCACAGTCTCGCTTCAATCCATATGTGATAGGGAAAGCAACAGAGATGTTTTCTGACGGAGAACCTGATCAGACATACCGTCACGGAGTGCTCGAACCAGGCCAACAAAGCGTTCAGGGCAATCAGAGTGTCTCGACACCGCCCGCATGGCAGGTCTCGGGACAGGATCAAAGGCCTAGTTTTATTATATATTGTAACTTAAACAGAAATGTCATTAGATATTGCCACACTCTTTACCTAAGTATCCGGTAGAAAAATATTTAATTTTTTACTGGGGTAGGCCTAGTTATAAAAATACCACGAGTATGATTTGTTGGTTAGTGTTCAGATAGCTTCTCAGGTAGGCTACCTATCGAGGACAGACCACTTTTCGTAATTTGTATTCAAAATAATTTACCTGGAAATGGCGAATACTTTCTGTCTCAGGTATTCTTCAAGCACATCTTTGACTGGGGTGCAGGAATGGTGGTGATTATTTTAAGAGGAAGTACAACTAGGCACCATCCTCTATTAACATTAATCAGAGAGAAGGGCCACGAATGGTAAGACAATTCAAGACTCCCTAGGTCTCGTAATCTAATACCCTCGGGGTCGGAAAAGAACAAAAGTTGACCAAAAAGGTCGGATAGAATAGATGAAAGTGAGGAGCCGGGCACAATGAAGTGGAAGCAATGCTACGACTGAGCTAAGGGCCCCGCAGTGGTGGTGATTATTGTTTTAAGAGGAAGTGCAACTAGGCAACCAACCTCTATATAACACTAATCAGAGAGAAAACATGGAAGGTAAGCGACACTTCGAAAAATGAAGGTATCGGCCAAAGAAAGACAAGGGCCACGAAGGTCGGATAGAATGGATGAAAGTGAGGAGCCTAGCACAACTAAGTGGAAACAGTTCCACGACTCAGCTAAGGACTCTGTGGTCGCCAACCCACGCTCCCAAATTAAGATCCTCTGGGGCCCCTTTTAGTCACCTCAGTACAGACGGGGATTACCGTGGTGTTATTCTACCGCCCCCACCCGCATGGGTTTGGGAAGCAGGAAGCCCCTACGGATCTCAATAATTAATCTGGATGAGTACAATTATTCGAACCAATTCAGACAAAATTTGGGTTAATAGAGGACTCTTAAAGACGTGCTTTGGATGATCTAACAATAATATTCCTTTCTGCAGGCCTTCGACAGGGCTACTCTACCGGCTAATTTTCTTTCTGCTTATTGTTGGATAACCTGCGGAATAACAGCTGCGCGGACATTGTAGTACTGTACGTAACAACTGCATAATCTGATAGTTCAGAACAGGAGAAAATATATTTTCACCACCACCACTCAGCTTGTATTCGACGGGAGAGTATTTTGAGCTTTGTTGAAGAGAGAAGTACAAGTGACGTTCCTCAAATAATGTTTTCACGTTTTGATCCACTTTCGATCCTTTCAAATAATCTTGTAACATTTTTCTTTTTGTAGTAGCATACTGAAATGGCTTATGGCTTTTAGTGCCGGGAGTGTCCGAGGACAAGTTCGGCTCGCCAGATGCAGGTCTTTTGATTTGACTCTCGTAGGCGACCTGCGCGTCGTGAAGAAGATGAAATGATGATGAAGACGACACATACACCCAGCCCCCGTGCCAGCGAAATTAACCAATTAAGGTTAACATTCCCGACCCTGTCGGGAATCGAACCCGGGACCCCTGTGGCCAAAGGCCAGCACGCTAACCATTTAGCCATGGAAGTAGCATACGGAACCTAAACTATGTGTTCATACTGAAATAGTCTGTAAATAAGACGGAGAAAGTTTCGGCGGTACACACGTTCGGACGACTAGCAGATTGTTCGAAGAAATGAAAAGAAAACCGAGTTCCGGCACTTGGTGGGTAGAATGTGCGGAATGCGGCTGGCGCGTTGGTGTAAACCATTTTGTAACCTTATTGTAAACACATTGGGGCCGGGAAGAGAGCCGACCCGGCCACAGCAGACAGGGAGAGGCTGTACACGGAATTCAAGCACACGTGTGCTTCGTATTACGTCAAGGCCAGAGAAGCGTTCCATGCTGCCCGCCTGTGATACGTGATAGTTGCTATTCATTTAGATTTTGGGCAATTTTCCGAGTAATGCACGAGACATTCATGCACATTCAAGTTATCTAAGAATCAAAGAATTATTCAAGCCACCTAATCGATACCTTTATTTTCCTTTGGCAATTTTATAAAATCATTAATAGTACATGTGTCGACTGCTTCGCAGTCATTATTAGCTAGATTCACATATGCTTAGGTGTAAATAAGGTAAAAGTATGCACACTGTATGATATATCTTATCATGGGAAATTTAACTTTTTTGTCTATTGGGGGAGGATGCTTAGAAAGTGATTACTGAGTTGTCCGTAACTAAAATATTGTTTATTTATTTCTTCCAATAAGAAGATAAAAACGTCTTTTAAGTCTCCTTTCTAGCTTCTGTTCGGGAGCGTATTTGAAAAAAACGATTAATAACTGTTTACCAACTAATTATGTAATTAAAGTAAGTTATAATTGAAACTTATTCTTAACTAAAATACTAATAGAAACATACGCCAGCTTCCACTTGAGGAGTTAATTTTTTTTTAAGTCTCGAAAGCACGTGGAAAAAAGCTGGTTAGGCCTAACTTCTTATTTTATTGCCAAAGGTGAATAATTTGTAATACAATCAAGTTATTGTAATTTTATTAGTGCACACGGCTAATTACTTCCAGATATCTGTAATCCTTCACTGTTCAGTTGTTATATAATATGTACCAAGAACTATTAAGCTTGCAATGACGCACATAGTGTAAGATGT
Organism: Anabrus simplex; assembly: GCF_040414725.1. NCBI lineage: Eukaryota > Metazoa > Arthropoda > Insecta > Orthoptera > Tettigoniidae > Anabrus > Anabrus simplex. The sequence goes on from NC_090267.1 coordinate 484,193,740, forward strand.
GAAAGAAGTTCTTGTGATACACGGGACTCAGAAAAATTAATTTTAGTTGCTTAGACTCCTTTGATCTACTTTCCCTGTGAATTCTAAAAGCCATAGACTTTTTATGACATGATTATGTACATTAAATTTACTTCGTATTGAAGTAAATTTCTCTGTTCATTTCCAGACAGAGCTGCTAGGAATACCGTACCTCGTACGCACTACGTAAGGGTACGTGGACTTGACGAATAGTTGTAAATGAGAAGCTCGATTACAGCATCTCTCAGTTGCGAATATAATTTGTACGTGTGATAGTCCTCGTTTTATGAACGTTTTAAATTATGCACAAGAATCCAAGATTGTCTTGCTCTACTTAAGTCATTGGTAGCCACGCCTACAGCTAATAAAAGTAAAATCTTAAGGCTAAAACCATTTGAGGACGGTCATCAGTGCCATGGCAAGACATAGAGGTGTCCTATTGTAAGGAATTTATGGCTGCCAATAACTTTATCGGAGAAGGTGCATCTAACCTAACCTCCGAATGGACAGCCCTCGTAAAAGTAGGAACTACGCTAATCTTCGTGTAGTTCCTAGTAATGACAGTGAAAAAAACGGATCATCCCCTGGTAAAAAATATACAAAGGAGGATTTGTCCAGTCAGTCCTGTGCTATTAATCAGACCCACCATAAAGTAAAGTATTTACTCAGCAAACTATTGACGAGCATGAAGGTTGCATTCCATTTTTTAAAGAGAAATTTTGCGGACGCTGTGTGAGCCACCATTTCATTGACCATGGCCTTCTGTTGGGGACCCGGAAAAGGCATTATTGCTTATTCTGTGGTTATTGTTCAACAGCACATGCATTCACGCATTCACATGTATAAAAACTCACCTCTCTGGTTGAAGGCATAGTTGCTTACTCTGTGGCCATTGTTCACATGTATAAAACCTCATAGCACAGAAGTTGTATGTTGCATTTAACTTTTCAGTGTTCCATTATATTATTGTTTTTACTGAGCGAGTTGGCCGTGCGGTTAGGGTCGCGCAGCTGTGGGCTTGCATTCGGGAGATAGTGGGTTCGAATTCCATCATCGGCAGCCCTGAAGAGGGTTTTCCGAGGTTTCCCATTGTCACACCAGGCAAATGCGGGGGCTGTATCTTAAGGCCACGGCTGCTTACTTTCCACTCCTAGGCCTATCGTCGCCATATGACTTGTTTCTGTCGGTGCTACGTAAATCAAATTTAAACAGAAAATCTTCAATTTTAAGTGTTTATAGACTATTTTGTATGCTGTATATTGATTGGTGTGCTGCATCTTCTGGCAGTTTGAAGGTGAACCGGCAGTTCATTTTGCTAATAAATGTCTTCCTATTGTGTGCGGTGCGCGCTTTGATGGTGTTGTTGGGTGACAAAATTCCTTTTTGTATTTTTGTACTAGTCAGGGCATGTCTTCACCGAAACGAGAATGAAACGTATAATAAACACTTAACTGGGGGAGCTACAGTTCTCATACATTCTAGATATGTATTCCAATTGTGACGGCGACAGTCCACAGCAATGATCTCTTCTGAGTTTTCTCACTTTCACGGCAGATAATAAAATTATTCTCTGTTTAGGAACCTAGACATTTTTCTTAAAATTCATCCCAAATGGGAAGCTTGCAGTAGATTCGTTTTAGAGAGTTAACTACGCGGTTCGGATCACTTACTTGTTAGGTGTGAGGTTGCATTCGGGAGATCACGACTGTTATCTTCCCATTTCTACCGCTCTCCCATTCTTGGGTCGCCAAAAACCTGCAGTGTATTACTGCAATGTTAAACCACTAGAAAAAAAGACATTTAAATTCAAATTCCATAGAACATCTGAGAACATCCAGATCTACGGTAGGCTAAACGAATAAATTAAGCCAGTTTACTGACTTACTGCCATATTTGTTATTTCTCCCACGCACTGTATAAATTACATTAGGACAGTTATAAAGAAGGAATGTTAAAGACGTATTAAACAATTACAAAAACTGATGAAGGTTCCTGATGTTCAACATTTTGCTGGAAGACCGCAGGATTTGTTGGTTCACACTCTCCAGATGTTTCCCCCTTGTTCGAGAGCTACGGGTGGTTTCGAAACATACAGTAATTCTGTACAGTATTTTGCGCATGTTGCTTTGAACCTGTCAGCGTTCAATGCTGCCGGTTTCGTCGAGATTCTAATCGACAACTCCACAACTCTCCCTTGTTAGTAAGATGTCATACCACTCCTAGCATGGAGCCATGCGACAGTACGGCCTGACATGTAGGTATACAGGTGTCTAAAATGTACTCGTGAGAAAGATCGTGCCGCAGCCGGAACAGTGACTTTCGTAATCGACGCTGACCGAAGTTGACTTCCCATCTGGTCCTAAGCATGTTCAGTGGATGACGATTATGGAGACTCGACCGGCTACGGAACCGTATCGACATCACAGAGGCAATCAAGAGATACCCTTGCTATATGGGGGGCGGACATTATCCTTTTGGAATAGAATATAATCTCGGAGAAGACAAGGAATCTTAGACGATGACATCCTACATAATCAGTCAATCAATCAATCAATCAATCAATCAATCAATCAATCAATCAATCAATCATTCATTCAACATTGATCTGCATTTAGGGCAGTCGGCCAGGTGACAGGTTTCCTATCTGTTGTTTTCCTAGCCTTTTATGAAATGCTTGCAAAGAGTTTGGAAATTTACTGAACATCTACCTTGGTCAATGATTCCAATCCCTAACTCCCCTACCTATAAACGAACATTTGCCCTAATTTGTTCTCTTGAATTCCAACTTTATCTTCATATTGGGATCCTTTCTACTTTTAAAAACACAACTCAATTTTATTGGTTTACTGATGTCATTCCACGCCATCTCTCCACTGACAGCTCGGAACATACCACTTAGTCGAGCAACTCGTCTCCTTTCTCCCAAGTCTTACCATGGCACCACCCAGGACATTCCAGCGCAAATCCTTGATTTGTGCACTGTTCAAGACGTCTCTACACTCGGATTTCGTCTGTTCATACAGCAAAAATTTGGATCATCCGCTAAAAACCACACGTTTTAATTTCTGTATCATCTATTGGGATGTTAATGGGATACACGAAAGGGGAGTCAGAAAGACATATCTTGTTCTGCAACACGCCGTGATATCGTATTGTTCACCACAGAATTATTCAGAGAGATGTGACTTGTCTTTTGAATTGGTTACAGCTTTTCGATCATATTATTTTGAACGAAAATTTGTATGGTGTTTTCTATATTTAGGCTCGTATCTCAACTTAAACTAACCTATAATTTTCCTTTGTCAAGTAATTATTTGGGTTCCTTGACTGAATGGTCAGCATCCTGGTGGGGTTCAGAGGGCCCCGTGATCAATTTCCGGCCAGGTCAGTTTAATTCACCTGGCTCGGGGACAGAGTGTTTGTGTTCGTCTCAATAAACAACTTTTCACTACACACATCACACTACCAACCACTACTGCAACACGCAGTAATGATTATGTTCCCATAGGGTTGGCGTCGGGAGGGGCATCCGGCGTTAAACTAAGCCAAATCCAACACGAAGTAACAGACGCCAAGTAATAGGAGAAAGACCAGGAAGAACAAAAATATGAATATTCTTAAAACATTTCTGCCGCTTTTTCCACACCTTGGTGGAGTCGCTGGTCACACGTGAACTTGGCCCAGTTTTACGACTGAATGCCGTCCTCGAATGTATTCAACTATTATTTATTTATGTGCTAGATGGTAGTGTGGTGTGCAAACCTACCAAGACAAAATCAAATACCCTGCCCCGAAGCCCGAGGACATGGCGAAAATTCCCGGCGTGTTCGGGAATCGAACCCACAATTCTCTGAACCCCAGGCCGCTATGCTGTCTATTCACGGTGACTACTACTACTACTACTACTACTACTACTACTACTACTACTACTACTACTACTACTACTACGATGCCGTTCCTCAGGCAAGGTGATGTTACTATGAAGGAGATGCTCGGAATAGGTGAGGGGGTTAGCGGCCATGGCCTATATTAGGAACTGTTTCGGCATTCGCCCTGGTGCAGGGGAATGGAAAACCACGGAAAACCATTCTCAGGACAGCCGACGGTGGGGACCAGCCCCAGCACCTCTGCCTCTCTCGAATACAGAGGCGTAATGCCATGGTAGAGCCGTGGCTACCCCTCGGTTTGTAGGTCGGTGTGCAGAGCTGTCGGACCACGGCCACTTGTAGGTCGAAGCCCAAGAAGTCAGACTTTATTTATTCCAAATGCTATGACTTATTTACAGAGAGGGTGGTTGCATGCCTTTTGCGTTTCGCAGAAGCTAGTGAACCTGGCTAGGGTTGATCGCCTTAAAACTTTCTCCCATTATCAGTTACAATAAATATTGAAAATGAAAACCCACGGCCTGTTTCCAGGCATTCGACTGAGTTAGGAATGGAATGAATGAAGCTCCCACCCCCTGTGGGTGGGTGACGCAGACGAAAAATACACCCACGGTATCCCCTGCCTGTCATAAGAGGCAATTGAAAGAGCGACCAATGGATGATTGTATTTGAACCATGAAAGTACTTATGATTAGTACCACCACGCGGGGAACACCATGAGTCGCTTTTACTTGCGCGTAGTAGGCCTACCACTATGTTAGGTAGCAAATAGGTTTATGATTAGTAGCAGCAGATTGCGTGGCCGGCTTTTACAGTACCATGATTGGTAGCATTATATGAGCGACACCATGGTTCCGGCCTTCCTATGATTAGGACCCACTATATGAGGAACACCACGGATAGTGCGAGTCCCAGTGGTTAGTACACTTACGTGATGAACACCGCTCGATAGCTGCAGTCGCTTAAGTGCGGCCAGTATCCAGTGTTCGGGAGATAGTGGTTTCGAATCCCACTGTCGGCACCCCTGAAGATGGTTTTCCGTGTTTTCCCCATTTTCACACAAGGCAAATGCTGGGGCTGTACCTTAATTAAGGCCACGGCTGCTTCCTTCCCAGTCCTAGCCCTTTCCTGTCCTATCGTCGCCATAAGACCTATCTGTGTCGGTGCGACGTAAAGCCAATAGCAAAAAAGAAAAATAATAAATGGCGCCGCAATGTGCGAAACACCATAGATCTGTATTACATGTGCGAATTTTATTACCTGTGAGTAGTACCATAATGTGTGGAATACCGCAAGTCTACACTACTTTTGATTAGTACCGCAACATGACAAAGACCATGGTTCTACTTTCCTAGCGATAAGTACCATTATGAGGGACCGATGTCTTGGAGTTTGGACCACTTTCGACTTCAAGCATCGTCGATTCAATATTCTGCTATAGAAGCAGTCCCTTGGTCAGTAATACTATTGTTTTATGCCAGCTTCTGTGAATGTGAGGCACTGTGGGTCGGTTCCACTGATTGTTTTAAATTCATATCCATCCATTCATTCTTCGTCCTCACGTTTTGAATTCTGGTCAGTGGAGGATTTTGTACTTTTAATTTGTCTTTTCATTTCGTCTCATTTCGTACCATTATGGGCCGATGACCTAATATTTAGGCCCCTTTAAACAACAAGCATCATCATCATCATAAATGAAGCTCCCATGTAGCGGCGAGGATAGGAATTGTGTCGGCTGCCGAAGCCAGTCGCACTACTCTTGGACAATAATTAATGACTGACAGGTGAAATGGATTATTGGAGAGTGTTGCTGGAATGAAATATGACAGCGAAAACAGGAGTACCCGGAGAAAAACCTGTCCCGCCGCCGCTTTGTCCAGCACAAATCTCGCATGAAGTAACCGGGATTTGAACCACGGAACCCAGCGATGAGAGGCCGGTGCGCTGCCGGCTGAGCCACGGAGACTATACAACAAATATTAATTCTGCTCTATATATTCCATTCATGCCGATGCTGTGTTATTTGGGACAGACCTCACAACTCTTGTAAAAGTTTAATAGGATTAATGGTCTTGCAAGGACTTGTTTCTTGTAAGATCAAGGAGGCATATTTTCGATCTTGTTTCTGTGGCTTGTACTTACTGAAGTTCTGTTTTATACCCCTTCAGATTGGTCTGCTTTGGTCGATGACCGCATTTATGAAGGCAGTTTCTGTAATGATCTGCCCATGTTTCAGGTTCACCAAGCCGCAGACGTTTGCAGACTGCATCGGCAATGAGCTTCCTTTGGGCTGGGAAGAGGCCTATGATCCTCAGATAGGACTATACTACATCAACCATGTTAATCGTAAGTAATTCAATATTATTTTTACGTACCTTAGTTCTTGCTGTAACGCCAGGATATTCCATTTGTTAGAGTTATGATCACGAAATGGACAAATGAGAAACGTAATAGAAAAGAGGCACTTGCCACTAAACCGTCATTCGACAAGAAAGGTGAGTTTGTGTGTGAAAATGCAAATTCACAGCCTGTTTTCAGCCATTTGACCGGGTCAGGAATGGAATGAATGAAGCCCCCATCTAGCGCCCAGGAAAACCTGCCTCTGTGGATCAGTGGTAGAGTGCGACCTCCGGATTCCAAGATAGCGGGTTCTCACCTGGCAGAGGTAGTCGGATTTTTGAAGGGCGGAGAAAAGTCCATTCGACACACTATGAGCCATATTCAATCGTTCTCCCTGTACTGACCTGGACATTGAGCGAGTTTGTTAAGCAAAAACTCAGAACAACCCAAAGAGCTATGGAACGGTTTATGCTAGGCTTCGCGAAGAAAGACAGGAAGAGAGCAGATTACATCAGGTCAGTCACAAAGGTCAGTGACATTTTAGAAAGGGTGTTTGCCCTAAAATGGCAGTGGGCAGGCCATGTTGCTCGGAGAACTGATGGTAGGTGGACAAAGCTTGTGATTGAGTGGAGTCCGAAAGATCATCTGAGACCTAAGGGAAGACCACCGGACAGATGGGATAAAGACATCCGGAAGATTACTGGGATCAATTGGCAGAACATCGCTCAAGACCGTCCCAGATGAAGAAACCTCATGAAAATCTATCTTGCTTCGGACTTAAAGAGGCCACATCGTAAAAACGATTCGACACACTATGTCGTACGATGTCGGCATGTAAAAGATCTCCGGTGACACATTAGGTGTTTACCCGATAAAATTCATTAAATCTCAGCAATAGACGCCCAAGAGAGTTTCGGTTCACTCGGTCTGCCATCTGGTACGCCTAGATTGAAACGTAACGTCAAAATTGACGAGCAGACAGCCAGATGGCGTCAAATCGAAATGTCTGCACACGGTAGCTGAGGCCATACGATAATTATAATTATTATTTAGCGTCCAGGATAGAAATTGTGCCGGCTGCCGAAGCCTGTCGCACTCTTCTGGGGCAATGATTAATGACTGACAGATTAAATGAAATAATAGTGGAGAGTGTTGCTGGAATGAAAGATGACAGGGAAAACCACAGTACCCTCCGCAGTATCCTCCGCTTTGTCCAGCACAAATCTTACATGAAGTGACCGGGATTTGAACCACGGAACGCAGCGGTGAGAGGCCGGCGCGCTGCCACCTGGGCCACGGAGGCTCTGAATTTGTGTGTGTCTTTTGTGGAAAAAATGAGGTGGTCGTGATTTTACGAGGAAGAACAAAAGCACTTATATTTGAGAATAATATAGGATAAATCTCAAGTCCGGTTTGTGGACTGAATGATCAGTGTATCCCTCTGTGGTGGCGGCATAGAATAACATCTACGGTATCCCCTGCCTGTCGTAAGAGGCGACTAAAAGGTGGACCAGCTCTCAGCTTTGTAGCCTGGCGTTGTTTCCACTTGTGCCAGGCTCCTCGCTTTCATCTTTCCTATCCGACCTTTCTTCGTCAAATATTGTTCATTTCCTACCCCGACGGTATTAGGTTTTTGATCCCTAGGGAGTCTTTCATATTAACTCCCTTCCTGGCCCTTTCTTTTACCGATGCCTTCCTTTTTATCGAAGTGTTGGACCTCTTCCATTTACCGTCTAATAATAATAATAATAATAATAATAATAATAATAATAATAATAATAATAATTAGGGGCAAAGAAATCTCATGTTCATAAAGTATGTGGTGGAGTTGCCTCCTGGTGAACTAAGGAATACACAAATCAGAACAACATTGGACAGTCTTGCTTACCACTTAATGTAATTTTTGATTTTTTAACATTTATGCTATCCACTTGAACGGAAACAAATGCAAGTGTATTATTATACTGACGAATGTTCCGGTTTTACTATCATTCTTTTCTTAACTGATAATGACAGCATATTATAATGACATAAAACAGGCGGCGTTCCAGTGGCCAAAATGTGAAGTGGACAGCAATGATGGCGCGTATTTTCCAACAGCACCAGTATTTACAAATCGCACACTTCGTACAATTTTTTAAACTCGTTTTTTAAAGAAATTATCGATATTTATGAAATGAGACTGCAATTCGTCACTGCTAATGTCTATTCTCTTTGTTTGAATGCTCATTTGTCACGGTCGGTTACTTGTGAGAGCCGCAAAAGGGATCTATACTACTGAAATAATATGATAATGGCGTGTGACCTCAAAAGAGGCCTGATGAAGGTCTTTCGAGATGACACCGTATAGGCGACCTGCGCGTCTGTGAGGATTGGGCCCTACCTGTAATTAATTCTGATGCTGAAGACGTCACACACACCCAGCCCCCTAGCCTTTGGAATTAACAAATGAAGGTTGGGAATCGAACTCGGGGCCCTCTGGACTAAAGGCCAGCACGCTAACCACTTAGCCATGGAGTCTGACATTTTCCTTCTGAATAGTGTTAATGGTTGCCAAATTATGCTTCCTCGTAAAAACAACAGTCACGACTACCAGCGCTAGACACTCGTCAAATTGGCCTTGTTTTACAACCGGATGCCTTCGTGACGCCAAACCTATGCGGTGGGATGTATTCACCGTCACGTGTTTCTGTGGTTGTTTGTAGGGTGATATGCTAATATGTACGTGAAGGTGTGAAACACCTAGCTCCCAGGCTAGAGGAATTAACCAAAGTTAAAATCCCCGACCCGGCTGGGAATCAAATCCAGTACTCTCTGAACCGAAGGCCTCGGCGCTGACCATTCATCCAAGGAGCCAGACTTTCTATTAATTATTTCAAATTTAAATTGTTTCCTAAACGACGCTAAATAGGGGTTTTACTGTATTCAGAAGTGCCAGCACTGTATGCTATTGCTTCTCAATTCTCTGTGGAGAGAATGAAATTAATGAAACAACTTGTTCTCCAGATACATTCCAATTGACTACTTCGTATTTTTTAAAGTTTTTTTGGCGCACACTTATGCTTCGTTTGATTGAGAATATTCCTAAATCGAGAGAATGGCCTTTCAGCCTCACAGAATGTGATCGGACAAAACTCCCTGCCGACCAAGGAGATATTGTATACAGAAGCAAAAAATAAAGTAACAATAAAATAACATTTAAAAAGTCACATTTTAGGTGCTTATATAGCTATTTATCGCAAAATAGGCTCGAACGGTCAAAATAAGCATTTGCCGAGCAAGTGGCTTCTCGGTTTGGGTCACGCAATTGTCAGCTTGCATTCGGGAGATAGTAGGTTCGAACTTCACTGTCGGCAGCCTTGGAGATGGTTTTCTGTGGTTTTCTATTTTCACGCCAGGTGCTGGGGCTTTATCTGAATTAAAGCTACGGCCGCTTCCTTCCCACCGAGCGAGTTGGCTGTGCGGTTAGGGTAGCGAAACTGTGAGCGTGTATTCGGAAGATAGTGGGTTCGAACTCCACTGTCGGCAGCCCTAAAGATGGGTTTCAATGATTTTCCATTTTCACACCAGGCAAATGACTGGGGCTATACCTCAAGTAAGGACACGGCTACTTTCTTCACACACCTAGCCCTTTCCTATACCGTCTTTACCATAAGACCTGTCTCGATGTGACGTAAAGAAAAACAGCATTGGTTTATTGGCACTGACAAACGTCTTTTAGTCGTCGTAATTAGACCTAGAATGGATTTTTAACTTTGCTTTGCATATTAAGGAGTGACATGAAAAAGTAGGCATTTTACAAAATATCTTCAGCTTAAATGTAGTCCTATGTGATCGTTTATCGGTATAGAACTGCCTAGATGCACGAAAATTCCGGTATTTCCCATGTACGTTTGGAGGATTCTATTTGTGTAGGATTCTTTTTCTCCTCATTCTCTCTAGTGGATGCCCATCAGATAAACTCGTCGAACGAACTCATTTTTGCGGTCGTCCAAATTTTTCGCGTATAAATAGCAAGCAGAGAGAGAGTTCTAAAATTCCTCACTCCATTAAGACGAATCTTGGTAGCGTAGTGACGTGATCTAATTTTTTTAAATTAACATTTTCATTGTTTTAGTGTTTACATGTTTGCTGATGAGCATTCCGAACACTATACACAGCCGTGCGCACTCTTGAGATTCTTAATCGTGAGAGAAACAGGAAATCTATGTTGAATGGCTTAAACCAGTCCTTGTCGTCCTTTACCGACAATCTTGATTGTGCGCTTGTTACACTCACGTGGGGCTTAAAGCTGGTATGATATCCGGAAGTTGCTTCATGCAGTCGTTGCTCCAAATGTTTCCATTAACACTGACTCACGAAAATGCCGAGAATCAGCTAGTTTTACGCAGGAAATGAACAATGTTATTGATTTTGCGTCCCACTAACAACTTTTACGGTTTTCGGAGACTCCGAGGTGCCGGAATTTCGTCCCGCTGGAGTTTTTTAGCGTGCCAGTCGATCTTGCAACACGAGGCTGACGTATTTCAGCACCTTGAAATACCACCGGACTGAGCCAGGATCGAACCTGCCAAGTTGGACTACTCAGCCCGGCGGAAATGAACAAATAAAACATGTCTGTATTTCTTCCTGATTGTATATATCCTAATCATAATCACGGGACTTCCAGTTTTACATGGAAACCGAACTACAGAGGCACGATTTTTAAAAAATCCTCCATTGCGTCGGGAGGGATTCGAACTGCACCGGTCTTAGTAAGAAGGCAGTGACGACGTAATTCGGCTGTCACGGCTTTACAGGAAATACACACCGGGCGAGTTGGCCGTGCGGTTAGAAGCGCGCAGCTGTGGGCTTGCATTCGGGAGATAGTGGGTTCGAACTACACTGTCGGCAGCTCTGAAGATGGTTTTCCGTGGTTTCCCATTTTCATGCCAGGCAAATGCTGTACCTTAAGGCCACGGCCGCTTCCTTCCCACTCCTAGGCCTTTCCTATCCCATCGTCGTCATCAGCTGTACCTGTATCGGTGCGAGGTTAAGCCAGTTGTAATAACAATAATAATAATATAATAATAATAAAACAGGTTATACACGATGCAGATGACCTAACGAGCGGAGTTGCAGTGCTACGGCTTTGGAGCCATAGCTCTGTATTCGGGAGACGCGTGGGTTCGAACTCCACTGTCGGCTGTCCTGAAAATGGTTTTCTGGGGTTTCGCATTTTCACTTCAAGACAGTTCCTATTCATAGGTCACAGCCGATTCCTTCCATCGTCCTTACCCAATTTCAATCACCTTCATTCATGTCATCTTCATTAGCGCTTCAACTGAGGAGGTTGGCGTCAGGAAGGGCATCCGGCCGTAAAACATGTCATATGCATTCATCTCAACTCATCCCCGACTCCGTAGCCTATCAAGAAACGGGACTAAGGGGTAGATATCCATACACGATGCAGATATCGTCGATGTTACAGTTACAATTGTGTTTAAATTTCCGAAAAGAGAAGGTTGGTGAATTCAACTTCTAGTGGTATATGGCAGGGGTCTTCAAATGGCGAACTCCCGGACCTGCACGGTTTATATGACGTCAAGAGTAAGAAAGGGGAAGAAATTACAAATAAAAGACAGTAAAAATATCTTGGAAACTTATACGTTCCCTGATCTAAAACCATATTTGCTCCACAAATGGCAGTACATAATTTTTTAAGCATGAAAATGAACAGGTTACGTATTTACTTCACAGTTAGCAGTGAGTGTTTATTTTGATTTTTCTCTTATCTGAGGCCTCTCCTCTGCTTCAGTTAGTAGATAGCTGCTGGCTAAAAAAATAACACTTTTTTATACATCTGTGTAAGTTTTCAATTATTTCAATGAACTTTGTTTCACTGTGAATGTATTGTATGTAAAGATTCCACTGGCTGTAATTTAAAAAAATGCATCGAAGAACATTGTCAATTGATACTACAGTAATGTACTCGATATTTACTTTAATTCTGTAATTATTATACGGAGTAACCAGTCACCGGAAGCAAGATAAGTGCCTGTCTTACTCAATCAGATATTTGGCCCCCTTTATTGCACTGAATCTCTCCGTCGTCAGCCATAAATATGGTTTGCTGTGGTTTCTAATTCTCACACCGGACAAAGGCTGGGGCTGTACCGTTAAGGCCATGGCCGCTATCTTCCCAATCTTAGCCCTGTCCCATCCTGCGGCGCTGGAAACATTTGATGTGTTGGTTCTGCGTTAAATCACTAGCAAAAAAGATGCACAACGGATTCCCTTTTCAACTTCGTTTTAGATTTCCTTCAGTATTTCCTCATACAAATTGGCAAACTGCAGCCTTGCCTCAGTCATTTATGGATAGCTGCTTCTTTCTCGTAGGCCTCGATTCTTATCGCTGTAGACTGATTGCAGATAACCCTTCTTTCTTCGTGTTTGGCCCCGATTGCTCAAATAACTTGGTCCAATCAGCGTTATCAAATATCTTTCCTACATCTACAAATGCCTTGTACGCGGGCTTGCCCTTCTTAATTCGATGTTGTGAGATTATGATGATGATTATGATAATGATGATGATGATGATGTGTGGCCTCCGGTGAGGCCTGGTGCAAGGCTTTCTAGTAGACGCTCATAGGCGACCTAAACGCGCGCGTGTAGGTCTGTGTGTGTGTGATATAATGAGCTCTGGAGAGGGTGAAGCCTGGTGGCGGCGCATAGCCTACTGTCGAGTAACACCAAGGAGTCTGTTTAAGGGTCAACGTACCCATCCCCCTGTGGGTGGGAGCAGTAGAATAAAACCCACGGTATCCCCTGCCTGTCGTAAGAGGCGACTAAAAGGGGTCCCAGTGGCTCTTAACTCGTGGAGCATAGGTTGGTGACCACGGGGCCTTTAGCTGAGTCCTGGCATTGCTCCTCATTTTCATCTATGCTATCTGATCTCCCTTCGTAAGCTTGTTCTTATCCGACCCCGACAGTATTAGGTTTCCCAGGCCTAGGGAGTCTTTCGTTTTCACGCCTTCGTGGCCCTTATCGTTCTTTGACCGATCCCTTCATCTTTCGAAGTGTCTGCTCCTTTTCTTTTTTCTCTCTCATTAATGTTAATAGAGGATCATTGCCTAGTTGTACTTCCTCTTAAAACAAAAATCACCACTACCACCTTAACGTCCCCATCCAACGGACTAAAGCGTCATATGCCCTCACTCCTTATGAGCACTGCGAGATTGGTTTGAAACTGAGCCCAGGCTTTTGGCTTGCAATTGTACACCACCACCCTCTCGGTCAACATTCTGATGCTGACTTTTTTCCACCAACAGGACTCGAACCAGCTAACCACGGTGTAAAACCATAAATACCAAAAATACCATAAATACTTAACACTTGAACGATGATCGCCACCGGGTGGGCTTATCGTGTAAGATCGGACATAAGAGTCGTTAGCATAGCTTCGCGTGTTTCTACTGTACATTTCTTCGGAAGTCCCCAATTGGACTTCGGTTTATTTCTCCATTCGTCTGTAAATGATAGTAAACTAACGGTACGGTAGTTTTCACTTTTAAGATTGTTTTTACATTTTTTCGAATCTAGCAAATTATAACCACTGTTTTACACCCGACCCTCCCCAACGTCTACCAATTTCCTGAACGTGGTGTGAGTGGTGTGACGAACAAGGAACCCCAGCTTAATCTGGCACTACTTTCACTACTATTACTACTTAAGAGGTCTGCAAAACCTGCACCTTCATGTTCCCATGACTCATTTGCGGTAATTTCTTATGTATGCCTGACGTATACAGTACCGTAGGTGTATAAGGGCTTCCTACAGTCCATTAATGTCCATTTCTATGATGCGCACCACAGTATCGTGAAGAATGAGAAAGTCAGGTTAGTGATGATGAAAATGTATAAGGAACGAAAAAAAAAAAGAATAAAATTGAACAACATCACGAAGAGAAGATGAGCTACGTCGGTAAGTAGATTATGGTCGCCACCAACGTCACCCTAATTGCGAGCCATCCGGGATTTAAGTTATGGTAAGGGCACGAACTAGTAAGTAGCCCGATGTTCCTTCAGGAGGATATGCCTAGCTGCTGAGGGCACACACCGTTTAGGAGCCATATACTCGACAGACAGACAGATAACCGTGGAATTTAAAAACAAGCAGACACTCCAGATAACAGGAGTACTTCACTTTGCTTCAATCTATTATTGCCGATATCAGTTCCGTCCGATAAGCTGCATTCCGATGGTATTAATACTGTGACGTTTCTTGTGAATGGAATGCTGTATGTCAACGCAAGATTTCTTTGTGTAAATATAAAATCCGTGGCGTGGTATTCTACATTAATGTGTGTTTTGTTAGTTCGGTGACAAGGAAAATGCCCTTGCTGGCAATTACTATACTCTATTTTTTTTTTTTTTTTTAAATGTAGAGCTTTCACTTCCGGACCGAATGCGTTATGGTTGGTGAATCATACAGTAGACGCTCCTTGGCAAACTGAGAGTCGACAGTTTCTCAGAATTCCCCTATGGGCGGAAGCTGTAGAATGCATTCACGGAATCCCCTGTCCGTCGTGAGAGGATCCCAGGGGCTGTTAATTTTTTAGCATAGATTAGTGACCACGGGGCCTCTAGCCGATTATGGCATTACTTCCACTTACTTTGCCAGACTCCTCATTTTCACCTATCCTATCCGATCCGACCTTCCTCGTCAACTCTTGTTTTCTGTCCATCCGCAACGGTATTAGGTATGCAAGGTCTAGGGAGCCTTTTATTTTCATGCCCTCCGTGGCACTTGACTTTCTTTTGCAGATACTGTACATTTTTTCCCGCAGTATCAGTGCTCTTCCATGTTTTCTCTCTGAATAGTGTTAAGAGACGATGGTTGCCAGTCATACTTCTAAAACAACGGTAATAATCACCACTACCAGTTTTAGTAAGGTTCTAAGGTTAACTTTTGCAGGTCTAATGTCTACATGCGAGGACAAATGAGTTTAAATCTCTGAATATCAATGTAATTCTACTTTCCAAACTTTTTTTTCGCGTATGTTCGCAAATTTTACTTTTATAACCTCACTGGCTATTAACTTATCGTTCTGCAATGCGATTTTATTTTACGTAAATAAATATCACACGAGAACACGTCCACTTCCTTGTATAAATTACTTTACTTACACTGTACGTCACAACATACAATTATACACAGTAGCAAATGACTCAATAGCGGAGTACCCTGAAGTCGATTCTGACAAGTACAGATATCAACAACACTGACTCGCGCACTATAACATGCACTCTCTTGAATTCTCCGACTCCGCCTCGGAGACCGACTATGTAGTCGGTCTTGTTACAACACTCTAATGAAACACACTCGAAACATCGATCGATCAGCCAGTCGAATGGGTACTCGAACATTCGTTTACTGTTTACTAATACACATGGGAATATCTACAACATTCGTAATGTCTCTGCATGTATCTGGATAATAATAAAACCGGTACAGTAAGTTTCCAGAACCCTTCATATATACCAATTTATAGTACAATAAATCTAACATACGAACATTATGGAATTTTCTACCGCTTTCGACGATATAGATTTTGAGGTTAAACTTATACACAATACGTATTTGAGGTTATACAAATTTATTCTACATATTTACAGGGAAACCCTGTACTAGTCATGTACATTTAACAAAAGATAATTTAGCATTAAATAAACTATAATTAAAATATATTAAACATAATTGAAGGTTTCACACCAGTTACGATGTCGTACCTGCGACAAACTTTGTGACCTTTTTGTGGTATTGTAACTGGGATAAATGACTATATCTCGTACAATTTCTAGTACAAGTTATATCCTACATGTAAAGGCGAGGGATGGTCCATATAATAGGAATATTGTTATGGTTATACGGTCCTTTCTACGACTTTCTTGGTCCTACAAGTTAACGAATGAATTTACGATGAAAATCGCCAACGGCTGATTTGCGAGTCTCATCTGTCCAGAGATCGGCCCCAGAATCTGTTGTTGAACATGGATTATTAATTAACTTTCCATCTAACAAGGAATTTCCCCCCTGTTACCAGATATTGAGATGAGGCTTGGTGGACTAGAAGTACAGTTTATTCGCGCGCTCCATGCAAAATTCCAGCTGCGTATGGCGAATGTTCGGAGCATCGAGAGGCTTGGTAGAATGTTGCTTCGCCTCACCTGTTGACTACTATGCAGACTGTTTTTCATGGTGTGATGATGTGGGGAATATACTCCTATTACAGGCTGAGGCCCTTGAAACATATTTGTTTTCGATATAATAATAATAATAATAATAATAATAATAATAATAATAATAATAATAATAATAATAATAATAATAATAATAATAATAATAATAATAAAGGCGTGTGGCCTCCGAAGAGGTCTGGCACAGGTCTTGCGCGCTGACTTCGTAGAGGTGACCTGCGCGTCTATGATGATGGGGCCCTACCTATGATGGATTCTAATGATAAAGACAGCACACACTTACACCCAGCCTCCGAGCCATCGGAATTAATCAACGAAGGTTAAAATTCCCGACCCGGTCAGGAATCGAACCCGGGACCTCCTGGACCAAAGGCCAGCGCGCTAACCATTTAGCAATGGAGTCGGACTGAACCAGTATTGGTAGTGGAGTGCAAGGCTGTAGTTTACCCTCTTCATTTATTTAAACTTTCAATACGGTCAGTGCCTAAAAATTACAATTTTAAATGTACGTTTTTTTTAATAATCAGCTGTCTGGGGAGTTTCTAAAAGGAATGAATAGAAATGATGTTGATAATAATAATAATAATAATAATAATAATAATAATAATAATAATATCACTTATCCTGTAATGTTAAATGTGCCAATTTTTTACATTAAGGATAGTTAAAGTACCCTTCTGACTAGGGTTACCATGCGTATTTTCGACGTTTAGTGTAGCGTCCGCGTACTTTTTCCGATTTCTGCTGATGTCCACATCTTTTATTTTTGCGAAGTAAGATCGTTTGATTTTTTGTTTTCATCTCCTATCGTCAAGAAGTTGTATTTTGTATAATAATAATAATAATAATAATAATAATAATAATAATAATAATAATAATAATAATAATAATAATAATAATAATAATAATAATCGTATGGCCTCAGCTACCGTGTGCAGACATTTCGATTTGACGCCATCTGTCTGTCTGCTCGTCAGTTTCGACGTTATGTTTCAATCTAGGCCCACTAGATGGCAGACAGAGTAAACCGGATCTCTTGGGCGTCTATGGCTGAGATTTAATGAATTTTGTCGGGTAAACACCAAATGTGTCACCAGAGATCTTTTACATGTCGACATCGTACGACATGGAGTATCGAATGGACTTTTTTCCGCCCTTCAAAAATCCAACTACCTCTGCCGGGTTTGAACCCGCTATCTTGGAGGCCGACACTCTACCACGGATATAGATTATTGAATTGCAGCGGTTTTTATTCGCTCACAATCGATCTGTTATGCTAGTAAAACAAAAAATATCGATTTGCATTGCTTACAATCGATATATCGATCTTTTTAACTAGCTTAGAGATAGCTGCGATAGTCGTGTAATAGTGAAGAACAATTTAGTGATTTATTTAAAATTGGGCAGTTTTTCTTTCCAGTACCAGGCCATAACCCTTGTGTTGAGAGGTTGTTCTCTTTAATACAAACATGGTGGACAAAGGAGAGAAATAAATTGCCAGTTGATTCCGTAAAAGGAATTGCAATGGTAAAATTTAATTTTAGACATGCGAATTGCAAAATAAGTTTCAGTCCAGTGAGAAATACCCATGGGTAGAGGCATGATTTTTTT
The DNA here is from genome assembly GCF_040414725.1 of Anabrus simplex. Classification (NCBI taxonomy): domain Eukaryota; kingdom Metazoa; phylum Arthropoda; class Insecta; order Orthoptera; family Tettigoniidae; genus Anabrus; species Anabrus simplex. Next base: position 484,211,831 of record NC_090267.1, read on the forward strand.
CGCATTAACGATAAACGAGACAAGAAATATTTTGCAGCGACTTTGAAATATCTTAACGAATCATATGATTCTGGTTAAGAGATTAGTGATTTTGTTTTCACGAATTACAGCGAATTAAAGCGACAAGGCCACTTTAAAACGAAACTTACTGATTTTGCTATAATTGCGGAAATGCAGTGAAGTTCATGGTAAATGACGACCTTGAAATTGTATTCCAATATCGCGTGTGTGAAGGGAAACAGAAGACAGAATAAGGATTCTCATTTTGACAGCAGTATCTCTTCGTATTAATAGACCCATTCTATAAAATCCGTTAATGATATGGCTATATATGGTGAAAGCTATGTCCATGAAGGGTGAAAGGGTAATTTGTTATGTAATCTTGATTAGGGCAATATTATAGTTCTAATCAAGAATAATGAATGATTATCAATATTGCTTCTCTTTATTTATCTACCTGTACAAACCAAACCCCATGGCTAGGGACCTGCGTATTTCGCGTTTGCGATAACACCGACTTTTAAAAAATATTCCCCAAAATGCTTGGGAAACAGTTACCTATACATAACGTTGTTAACAATTCGAAAATTGGACGGATTTATTTCGCGAAATAAAACGAAATGAGACAATAACGCGAGTATGTCAACTTTATAAATTTTATATGCATAAGTGTTTAGTCGTTAACAGAAATGTTTCAGCACTAGTGGAAAAATTGAAGTCCAATCCATTCTTTAAAAATGAGAATGATTCAGTGATCGCAAAAGGGTGCAGTGAATTTCAAGAACAAATCAATCAAATTGCGAGATGGAAAAATAAATATTGTGAAAGTTCTGATTAGTTTGCTTGACAGTCATCCTGAGTTTAGTGGTAGTACTCCCCAATCAAAGTGATAACCATGTGCTAATGTTGACTGTGAACGTTTCTCTTCTTGCTACTCAGGAGTTTTGAGTGACTTGCGTTGCAACAGGAAAGTGGCAATGTTCTCCTTTGACAGTTAGAAAAAAATGTTTCTTTCATATTATCCTTTCTGCACTGATAATTGAATGATAAAATGTGTGTGTGTCTTTAAATAAAACTACATATTGCTCTTCAATATTTTATTTACATGAAAATATACCTTTAAAATTTCAAAATATGATAATAGCATGATTAAAAATAACGCGAAATTCTTCAGACATAACCCCGATTTCCACCAAAAAATAAAACGAAAAATGCAGGTCCCTTCCCATGGCACAATAGCCCCGAAGGGACTAGGCCTACCAAGCGACTGCTGCTCAACCCTAAGGCTTACAGATTACGAGGTGTTGTGTGGTCAGCACACGGATCCTCTCGGCCGTTATTCTTGGCTTTGTAGACCGGGGCCGCTATCTCACCGTCAGATAGTTCCTCAATTGTAATCACGTAGGCTGAGTGGACCTCGAAGCAGTGCTCAAATGCAGGAAAAATTCCCTGACCTGGCCGGGAATCGAACCCAGGGCCTCCGGGTTAAGAGGCAGGCACGCTACCCCTACACCGCGGGGCCGGCTGTTTATCTACCTTTGACAGAAATAATTCACAAATCTCACGAATTCATTTTTTTTAGGAATAACTTTAGGAAAGGATTAAAGCGATGGGGCCAGCCCTATTTTGCAAAATAACGCGAAAAATTATTTCCTTTTCGCGAAATCGAACGTAAATTAATGCGAAAAAATCATGCCTCTAGCCATGGGGCACAGATTCTGAATGTTGTATTTTGTTTGTTTCTTATGTAAATGTAGCTATTTGACATCCTGAAATTGAACTAATAATGTTTCATTCGGAATTCGACAGTCCTAAGAACCTGTTTATCAGTCCCGTTATGGGTTTTCTCATTTTGGGGTTTCATAATTTGGTAACCCTGCTTGTAACTGTGGATGAAACAATCATTAAATAACACTTTGGATTATTTAATACTACTACTTCTACTACTACTACTGTTTACTTTTAATAAGAGAGGAAGCCATTGTGATAAATCAGTGATGGGTTTAGTTAATCACCGTTATTTATTAACGAGTGGTATATTCCGAGCTGTCAGTGGAGAGATGGTGTGGAATGACATTAGTGAAGGAATAAGCTTGAGTGGTGCTTTTAAAAGGATGAAAGATCATAAGATGAAGGTGGAATTAATAATAATAATAATAATAATAATAATAATAATAATAATAATAATGATAATAATAATCGTATGGCTTCAGCTACCGTGTGCAGACGTTTCAATTTGACGCCATCTGGCTGTCTGCTAGTCAGTTTCGACGTTCCGTTTCACTCTAGGCCTACTAGATGCCAGGCCGAGTAAACCGAAACTTTTTTGGGCGTCCATGGCTGAGATTTAATGAATTGTGTCGGGTAAACACCAAATGTGTCACCAGAGATCTTTTACATGCCGACATCGTACCGCATGGTGTGTCGAATGGACTTTTTTCCGCCCTTCATAAATCCGACTACCTCTGCCGGGTTTGAACCCGCTGTCTTGGGATCGGGAGGCCGACACACTACCACTGATCCACAGAGGCAGCTGAGATGGCGTATGCCCTGTAGTGCCGGGAGTATCCTAGGACATGTTCGGCTCGCCAGGTGCAGGTCTTTCGATTTGATGCCCGTAGGCGATCTGCGCCTTGTGATGAGGATGAAATTATGGTGAAGACTACACATACACCCAGCCCCAGTGCCAGAGAAATTAACTAATGATTAAAATTCCCGACCCTGCCGCGAATCGAACCCGGGAACCCTGTAACCAAAGATCAGCACGCTAACAACTTAGCCATGGAGCCGGACAAGTTAGAATTCAAGAAGACATATTGGGGAAGATATTTATTAATAGGTAAAGGAATAGAATAATTTACCAAGAGAAATGTTCGATACATTTCCAAGTTCTTTGAAAACGTTTAAGGAAAGGGATCTACCACCTGGACGACCGTCCTAATTGCAAATCATTGATGATTGATCGATACTCTTGTTGTTAGATACATTGGTCCTTCCTCTGTAAAATGCCACACTTATCGATTCGAAACTATTGACGTATTCTACGACGGATGTGTTCCTATTTCCGACTGTTGTCCTGTGAAGCATATACGTAAGTTTGAGCGTGGGTATTGGTACATTGGTGAGCTGGGATCCCCCTACGGCGGGATAATGCGATCTGTAGGAAACATGAAGGGGGCGGAGAGACATGCAACGTTCTGGAAATGATAGAGTGATAACATTCTTTTCATGTCATATGGTGCGTGATGGAATGTTTGTATCGTCCCTGTAGCTTATCGGGAAACACAAGCGGCTGTGGCATGTCGCTTACGTCCATAGAATGCAATGCAACTATTTCTCCTTGAAAATGAAGCTCTCGACTGTCGTATGGGTAGAAATTATAGTTCCGTCTTCTGCATATTCTGTTATTAATGGCACCTAGACGTGAAACGTACTCATTTTGTCAGTTCATATCTAAGAAACTATTTGTACCAAGGCTGTCAAACTTTGCTCGCATATAACATCAACTTGGACAAAGTACAAGCATAATATAACCGGTGACAGCAGAGCAAATGTTTGGAAACCCCTTTCAGCATATTGATACCGCGTATTTATACGTCTCTAGAATAGCATATTTTGATTTTTTTTTTTTTACAATTGGTTTTACGTCGCACCGGCACAGATAGGTCTTATGGCGACGAAGGGATAATAGGAATGGGTTAGGAGTGGGAAGGAAGTGGCCTTGGCCTTAATTAAGGTACATCCCCAGCATTTTCCTGGTGTGAAAATGGGAAACCACGGAAAACCATCTTCAGGGCTGCTGACAGTGGGGTTCGAACCAACTATCTCCCGGATGCAAGCTCACAGCTGCGCGACCCTAACCGCACGGCCAACTCGTCCGGTCTTAAAAAAATGTTTTATGGCTGGGCGTCATCTGAAAAATTGCGTAAAGAAATTAAGGACACAAAATATATGACACGATGATACCTTTCAACCACTGCAGGCCGTGATTTGAAGTAGTGATGGATGTACTGAGAGACGTATTATAGAAGGCTGGCTCTTTTATCAAAGAGGCCTCATCTCACCAAACTGTAGATAAGTGCTTATTTCATTCGTGGTAGTTTCATAGGCCCTGAGTTTCGATGCACTAAATCCGAACCTTTTCGACTCCAAATTCCGTACAGATGTATCTCGAAAAGATTCGTTAGATGCAAATAAATTAATCCTTATCAATTTGAACTTCATCTATTGAACACATATTTATGGTCATTTTTTCCAAAGGGAAGTCTGACACCATTTTTTCTTTAATTTGTGCAATTTACAATGTTTCCTTCATTTAGTTTTTTAAAGGATTAGTGTTATGTGTTAATTTAAATTTTTATTTCATAATGGAGGGATTTAAAAAATTATTCGCATGACATTATTTTCAACCACATACTTAGAACGTAAAACTCCCATTTCCCTTTGATTATGTGTTCTCTGTGTTGTGCATTGCAACGTTCTGATATCTAATGACCTGTTTAGCACAAGAAGTTCGTTATCGAATACTGCTCATCATTCTTACCTTTTATTACAGAATGTACACAACTGGAAGATCCACGACTGGAATGGCGAGCGATCCAGGAAGCCATGTTACGCGATTACCTACAAACAGCCCAGGACGTATTGGAGGTAAGCGATTACTCATATTTTATGCACCGGTTATTCTGCACATTTTGAAGAATCTTTCTGGGTGAAATTGCTACTACACTCTCTTGAAAATTAAACGCAGTTTGCCAAGCGAAATAGCCGCGCGATTCGAATCAAGTAACTGTGTGCTTTCGTTCGGAATATAGTGGATTTGAACCCGACCTTCGGCAGCGCTGAGGTGGTTTCCCATTTTCACACCAGATTAACACCAAGACTGAACCTTAATTAACGCAGTGGCTGCAATATTCCCAGTCTTAACACTTTCCCGTCCGTGAATCGCCTTGTAGCTCGTTCTGATTTCCAAACTGGAATATGGTGAAAAAATGTTTGAACTTAAATGTGTCGGTTATTTTCATGTTAAGGGACAAAACAGTAAGATAATCATTGCCCCTTAGTTTAATTAAAATAAATTGCATTGATAGAGAGTCTTGAGAAAATAAACTTCTCAGCTGTTTTCCAGTCATTGACTGGGTCAGGGATGGAATGAATGAAGCCCCGATTTTGCGGCGAGGATAGGAATTGTGCCAGCTGCCGAGGCCTGTCGCACTCCTCTGGGGTAATGATTAATGACTGACAGATTAAATGAAATGATAGTGGAGAGTGTTGCTGGAATGAAAGATGACAGGGAAAACCGGAGTACCCGGAGAAAAACCTGCCCCGCCTCCGCTTTGTCCAGCACAAATCTCACATGAAGTGACCGGGATTTGAACCACGGAACCCAGCGGCGAGAGGCCGACGCGCTGCCGCCTGAGCCACGGAGGCTTACTCTAAGCTTTTCTTTGCTCGCCTTACATACTGCCGATCTTTTAGTTTACGTTCGTAATTTAGGGTGCTCATTATTTTATGAAAAAGGGGACATTTAACAAAAGGTTTAGAGAGAAACCTGGGACACTTACAAAAATGAACGAGACGGAATATTTATCGACAATTCTTTTACTGAGCCATCATCGTATTTTGCATTGAAATGAACCCAAACGACTTCTGCTGCTACTTCCTTTTCATTTATTCAGCAGAGGTAGATGCATCTTTGACGTACTTTTTTGTTTGTGTATCAAGAAGTGCTGTTTCTTGTGAGACTTGCTAATAAAAAATGAGCACATAATAAATTATACTGTACTTCATTAAAACAGTGATGCCTACTACTACGGATTTATTATTTACATATTTTACGCCTACATTGGAGCACTTAAATCAATACATTTGAGTTAATTTCTTCTTTTTCTCCCAGAACTTTCTCATCCTCTCCGACTTGGAAGCCCTTTGTGTGTCCGATATAGTATATTGTTTCCGTTCAACTGTTTCTAGTTTGAGACATGCTTTTGTTCTTCAAAATCCTCTTCTCTTTTCTGTCTTTGATTTGTTGCTGAGTTATACCCAATTCTTCCAAATCATCCTGAACTTCTTTGAACCAATTATTATTGATTTTATTTTTCAAAAAGTAATCAAATAGTTGTTTACTGCAATTTCTACGGGTTTCTCGCATGTATTACGGTAATGCGGAAGCGGTACAAATTATTACGGATTTTACGAATTCAATCAATTTCAGTCAGTCACCGCTAATCTTTATTTAGGGTCGTCGCCTAGGTTGCAGATTCCCTATCATTTGTTTACCTAGTCTTTTCTCTCATAATCTCTTAAGAATTTTGAAAGTTTTCCCTTGGTCAAAATGCTCCATTTATCCTGCGAGCATGAAAAAAATAGTGTAGTTTCGTGCGTTAGAGATTCGCTGTTAGAAAATAGTTCGAGAAAAAATTACCAGAACAACGTTTGTCTGCGGTCTTTGGTCGTGAGTGTAACATTCATTGCTGAATGCAGATTTGTAGGATATGTAGGCCTACTCAGTTTCAGATCTATTTATTCTTAACAAAAGAGGCATCCGGCCGCAATTGCGGGTGACCATGAGAATCCGGAATACAATACAACTTTTAAATGTGTAATAGAAATGTAGTAATGAGTTGTCTGCATTGGTTTTTTAAAATATACTTCCGTTGCTTGCGTTTGTTGAAAGCGATGCCGTGAACTGCAGGCATCCATTTCGGTGAAGTGAATGAATAAAATAACAATACGATGATGTGTGAACGTATAAACCGTTAAGATCCGAGCGGCCGTACACAAAAACGATTTGCAGCAAATTAGCGTTACCTAAAGCAGCATACGGACGACCATCGAAAATTTTACCCAAGTACAAATTTTGTGGAAAATGCAAGTGTTTTTTTTCCCCTCGGTTAAACATGGAGGATGCTATAACTGACATTACCGTGTAAAATGGAAATAAAATAACACTTGAAGAAATTGGATGCATCAAAGAGCAATGCAAGACGCTCTCCTTCTTTTATTTCAAAAAGTAACAGTACTGGTGCTATATGGGCTGAATGTCATACAGACGTTACTTTCCCGTATTTGTAGCAGTCCTTGCTACTACGGACAACCATCCCTGAAAGTTGTCATCTCCGCTAAAATGTGTTTTGACAAAGGCCAAGACCGTGATTGTTTCATTCGGGTTTTATAATTTGGCCATAGACCGTTCACCAGCGACAAAACATGGTCCACAGCTACATTTGACACAGGAATTGCCTGACAAAATCCTACGAGTTGAATTGTTGTGAATGTTGAGGTTTTAATTTTTGGAGTAGGCAAATAGTTTACACCACTTTTCACAACACCATCATTGTTTATTTCTGCGTGCTAAAAGTCCCGCTTCCAAGCTTATAATATACCTACAGTATATTTGAACAACATTCTACCTGCTAACTACAAACCCAGACATCACGCTGCGTAAAATACATAGACAAAGTGTCGTTACGAAAAAGGCGGCACGTTTGAGTGTCCCCGCAAAGATTTTTCAGGACATAGGACATTTTGCTAAATAATAGGATGAATGTACACTCGATCCTGATAATTAATAGACTACTTGGAACGTACAATTCACTAGTGGTATCACAATGGTTTAATGTTGTGAGTACTATATTATTTTCTTCTGAAATTCCTTCTATTGGCTTGAGAGCTGTAAGAGTTCTGTACAGTTTACAGAAGCGTGCCAGCTGTTTGGGCTACCACTACTGGGCGTTCCCAGGAGGTCAGCCGTCCAAGTAACTCGCTGCTGCTTCCAAGACGACGCATTTCTCAGAAATGTTCAGTGATGCGGAGGTGCAGTTAGGGTTACCGTGAGGATCGATAGCTCCCTTTACTAGGCCATTCCCTCTCTTCATGTTAATCTTCAGACACCGAAATGATTGAATTAATTCACTTATTCTTGGTATGTGGTAGGATTGAATTTCCGCACGTAATTACAAATTTCATCCCATACTATGGAATTTTGTAAGTGTTTTCTTAGAATATTGTTTGTTTCTTCACGGATCCTATGTCATTAGACTATTGCTTCAGCAGTTCTGGTAACATGATTTGTCAATTCCCCATTCCATTATGTATATACGGAATTTCTCCATCGGTTCTTTAAAAATAGCAGTCAAATTTTAATATCATTCATTTTAGTTGACACATTGTTCCTCATCAGTTTTGCCTTTCTTAATAATAATAATAATAATAATAATAATAATAATAATAATAATAATAATAATAATAATACCAAGCGAGTTGGCCGTGCGGTTAGGGGCGCGCAGCTGTGAGCTTGCATTCGGGAGATAATGGGTTTGAACCCCCGACTGTCGGCAGCCCTGAAGATGTTTTACCGTGGTTTCCCATTTTCACACCAGGCAGATGCTGGGGGCTGTACCTTAATTAAGGCCACGGCCACTTCCTTCCCACTCCTAGCCATTCTTTATCCCATCGTCGCCATAAGACCTATCTCCGTCGGTGCGACGTAAAGCTATTTGTAAAATTAAAATAATAATCTCATTCTTCCTCTTTTTCTACGCCCTGATGTGGGGTCGCTGGTGCGGACTGTGCAACTCACGTGGACTTGGTCTTGTTTTACGGCCGGATGCCCTTTCTGATGCCAACCCTGTGTAGGGGGTTGTATTTACTGTTGTGTGTTCCTGCGGTGGTTGGTAAGGTAGTGTGTTGTGTTGTGTCTTTATAGGAGTGCATTGGGACAAACAC